>NW_004443968.1:6066708-6151408 GCF_000243295.1 Trichechus manatus latirostris | reverse complement strand
ATGTCACTGAACTGTGCATGTAGAAATTTTTGAAATGGTGTATCTTTGGCTATGTATATTTTCACCAAAAAAAAAAAAAAAAAAGGTCAAGAAGGGAGAGGGTTGACATGTCATGGGGTTGTTAACCAATGTCATAAAACAATATGTATACTATTGTTCAATGAGAAACTATTTGTTCTGTAAACCTTCACCTGAAGTACAATTTTAAAAAAAGTTCCCTTTAATCATTGAAACAACTCTAGATTTGTATTCATTCATTCAATATATTTTTTTTAGCACATATTGATTGCCATGTACTGTGCTAGATGGATGTAGGGGACATTGTAGGTAACAAGACCACGCAGCTCCTGACATTATGGTGCTCAGGTTCTACACTGTGTGGAAATTATGCTTTCCCCTCTGGACACAGGGGTCACGACTGTTCACCACGCAACTCCAACATCTAGCACCCAACCCCAAACCAAAACCGTTGCCATGGAGTCGATTCTAACTCATACCAACCCTATAGGACAGCGTAGAACGTCCAAGGAGTGGCTCATGGACTCGAACTGCCGGCCTTTTGGTTAGCAGCTATACTCTTAACCACTGTGCCACCAGGGCTCCAAAACTAGCATAGAGCCTTGCAAAAAGGAGTCCCTCAATACTTGTTTGCTGAATAAATACATGGAAGGAAGGAAGGAGGGAGGGAAGGAAGAAAGAAAAGAGAGGGAGGAAGGGAGGGAGACAGGAAGAAAGGTCATCTCACCATCATATTTTGTTGTACTTGCAAGTGAAGACCAAAGCATCAAGTCATTTGTTTTCTTCTGTAATGAGAATTTCCAATGACTAAAGGTTTCTGTTCTGAGGCGAGTCTGAAGATTCTACAGTGCCTCTCACCAGAGAAGCCCTGGAACAAAAGAGGCCTATTTTGAGACTAGGTGAATATTAGAAGTTCTGAGAATCCTCTCTGAGTGTAAAGGGTTCTTTGTTCCCCTTAGAATGATCAGCATCCCTAATAATAGGGAACCTAATATCCTTCTGGTGGTCCATGCCCAAAAGATATGTCAAAGAACGAAATCTGTGTAACACTAATCAACTTATTTGCCCATCTGTATTAGTATGATAAGGAGCCCTGGGGGCACAGTGGTTAAGCGCTTGGCTGCTAACCAAAAGATTGGAGATTTGAACCCACCAGCCGCTCCACAGGAGAAAGATATGGCAGTCTGCTTTCATAAAGATTACAGCCTTGGAAACCCCGTGGGGCAATTCTATTCTGTCCTATAGAGTCGCTATGCGTCAGAATCGTCTCGAAGGCAGTGGGTTTGGTTTTGATTTTATTAGTATGATGCTGGGAGCTATGCCATGGGTATTTCAAATACCAGCAGGGTCACCCATGGTGTACAGATTTCAGTAGAACTTCCAGACTAAAACAGTAGGAAGAAAGGCCTGGAAAATCTACATCTGAAAACTACCAATGAAAACACTATGGATCACGACAAAACATTTTCCAGTATGGTGCTGGAAGATGATCCTTCTAGGCTGGAAGGTACTCATAATAAACAGTGGCCACAACAATGGACTGGAACATACCGACGATGGTGAAGATGGCGCAGGACTAGGCAACGTTTCGTTCTGTTGTACATGGGGTCACCATGAGTCGACAGCCAACGGCAACAACAACATTAGTTTCCTAGGGCTGCTATAACAAAGTATGATAGACTGAGTGGCTTATGAGAACAGAAATGTATTATCTCACAGTTCTGGAGGCTACTAGTCCAAATTCTGTGTGTTGGCAGGGCCATGTTCTCTCTGAAGGCTCTAGGGGAAAATCCATTCTTGTCTCTCTCAGCCTTCAGTAGCCACCCCAGACTTTCCTTGGCATGTAGATGCACCTTCACATGGACATCTTTTTTCTGTGTCTCTCTGTGTCTCTTCTCTTTTATAAGGACACACACAAATGGGATTAGGACCTACCCTGCTCCTGTATGACCTCGTGTTAACTGATAACATCTTCAAAGACCCTATTTCCAAACAAAGTCATATTCACAAGTACTGGGCGTTAGGACTTCAACATATCTTTTGGGAGGACAAAAATCAACCCATAACACCAACTCATAAAAGTTGTGAGCGTTCAATGTAACAATGTCTAGAATGTTGCTTGGCACACAATATGGTACTTGTAAATAGAAGCCATCACTACTACTACTTTTATTAATAGTACCATTACTACTTCTACTACTATGACTTAGGTTGCACCTGACAAACCAGCAGTTTTCCCAGGGTATGACCAATGGCTTTATGTTTAATGTTGACATTCTATGGCTCAGTGTGCCTCAGCTTTTTTAATCCCATACCCTCCTTTTGACAACCATAAAAATCATGAATTGACTCCAAGTCTAAAACTCCTGTCAAGAAGATATTGTCTAGATTGCTTACGATGTTTACTATATGAAAGCAATATTTTCCCCAGACATAAAATTATATTGTATTTTTAAATGCTTTTAAAAATTATATGTAACCCAAATATATGTGGCTTGTCTTGCCCCTGCCCTAAGTCTGTTCTCTATACATTTGACAAAAAGAAGGAAAAGAAAAAAATAAAAAAGAAGGAGAAAAAGAAAAAGAAGGGGAGGGAGGAGAGGAGAAGTAGAAAGAGGAGCAAAAAATAAATAAATCCCACCCAAAACATTAAAGAGTAATGGAGGTGTCTTAGTCATCTAGTGCTGCTACAACAGAAATACCACAAGTGGATGGTTTTAATGAAGAGAAGTTTATTTCCTCACAGTCAAAGTAGGCTAAAAGTCCAAATTCAGGGCATCAGCTCCAGGGGAAGGCTTTTTCTCTCTGTCGGCCTTTTTTTCTTCATTGTTTCCCCGGACTAGGAGCTTCAAAGGACGCGCTCTGCTCCCGGCACTGCTTTCTTGATGGTATGAGGTCCCCGTCTCACTGCTCACTTCTCTCTTTTATATCTCAAGAGATTGCCTCAGGACACAATCCAGTCTTGTAGATCAGGTCCTGCCTTACTAACACAACTGCCACCCATCCTCCCTCATTAACATCATAGAGGCAAGTTTACCACATACAGGAAAATCACACAGTACCAGGAATCATGGCCTAGCCAAACTGATACACACATTTTTTGGGGGGACATAATTCAAACCATGACAGGAGGTTGTACAGAAGTTTTCATAAGCATTTCTATCTCTACTGTACCTCACCCCACAAAGATTCCTTAATATCTAGTTTAAACCTTGACCATTTTCCCTAAGAGTCCCCACTTTCTATAGAAATTCCAACATCTCCCTTCACACAGATTCTTCCTCATTTGAATGACACTTTCTTCCCCTATAACCTCGATTATCCTAGAATCTGTCCCTCTATTTTCAGAAAGATCAACTTAACCTCCTCTCAGCTTCCCCAGCTCTCCCCTCAGACAAAGGACAGGCAGTTAGACCCTAACTGAAGTTTCTAAGATAGAGGCATTATAGTAGCTGTTTAGCCAAGAATTACGATAGCAATGACAGCAAGTAAATAAATTAGTTCACAACAGAGTTTCAGAAGTCCTACAATATTTTAAAACCTCATCCCCGTGTACAGTTTGGTTACCATTTTTGTTTTGTTCACTGATGTATCCCAAATCCTATAAGAGTACCCAGCATATAGTAGATGCTCAAAAAAAATATATTTATTGAATAAATTAGTTTGAGAGTTAACATTTCAAATAAAAGAAAATAGTATTAGATTATTCTCTTTTCTACTTTTTATCTTTTAAATATTCTGTGTGAGACAAATAGTCACACATACAGCCATAGGAAAGGATATAGTTTTCTGTCATTCATTTTTTACTATGTCACTTTAGGTAAAATGTCACAGAAAAGTATACTGAACTCTTGACCGATCTATCTACTTTTTCCACTGAATATTGGCCCAAGAAAGAAACAACATCAAGGAAAAATCATTTTGGGGCAGAAAAATGTGCTCTCTAAATTTTCATGTTTTGTTTTGATTTTTCCTTAGTGACTAGAGGCCAGTTTCAATCCCCTGAAGTACAGATTCCAAATTTTCAATCTGGTTTTCTTGAATACTGACTGAGTGCCAAGGATGATGCAATGACACAACATCACCACCAAGATACACACACACACGCGCGCACACACACACACACACACACACATCAGAGTTCAGGGCATATTTTAGTGACTTGCAAGCTTCTCCCCTCCTAATATTTACTCTCAAAAAAAATTTTTTTTTTTATTTCAAATTTCACTCCCTATACCCCTAGCCAATTCTCATGAATTCTTTGCTTAATACATTGGTTAGTATATTCCAGACCTTAAAAGATATTATAATGGAATAATGTGTTGACTAAAGATAATAAGTATTCTCTACTTACTCTCTTTGTTGCTTCTGTTTAAAAGTTTAATTTTAATATGTTTGGGACTGGAGCAATGACTATGAATGTAAAATAATTATTGAAGAAGTAAGTTTGTCTTGGCCTAGCAAAAAAGGGACTAAATATTCTAGGCAGCCCCAAAAGAATCACGTTTAATGTAGTGCAGAGACAGTTCCCTAAAGAAAAAGGAGGACAGCCAAAAGAACAGACGTCCACTACACGTAACATAAGCACCAGGTCTGGACGAGACCCATCTCTGCCATGAGACCAGGGCAATTCACTTAATTTGAAATTTAGTTTCTTCAGCTATGGAATAAAGCCGTTAATACCTGTCTATTTATTTTGTGAAACTCTTTACTAAGGTTAGCTGTATCTATTGTTCCATGATTCTATATACCCAAGAACAATCTTTTCTTGTTACAGCAAGTTCTCCATTATTGCCAGAAATATTTAGCTGGCTGTTTTTGCTTCTCTAATCCTGCTGGTGTGAATATACCAAGGGAGGTTTTGGTCAGGAATTAGCCATGGAGTTTAAGGTTACTTGTGCTCTTGGTATGAAAGGGAGAATAATCTGAAAGGAGACTAGGATCCAACCACCAATAATATATATTTTTTGAGTTTAGTAACTTGATAATGATAGTAGTTCACATTTGTTAAGTTCTTATTACATGCCAAGCCCTTTTTATGCACGAATTCATTTATTTCTCACAGTCATCTTTGTAATCTGGTATCAGTTAGGGTGTTTGACTACAAGTTACAGGAAACAGAACTCCAACTGATTGAACCACTAGGGCCATTTGCTGGCTCACATTACTGGGAGTCTTGAGAGACAGCAGTTTTCAGAGCTGCAACGTTGATGAATCCAGTGGCTCCACATTGTCAGCAGGCTCCAAGGTTCAGCCTCTGCCCTGCCTTCCAGGGTTGGATTCTTCCTCATGCCAATTCCTCTGTTTGTAGGATGGCAGCCAGAAGGAAACTGCTTCCTTATATTATCTAGCAAAGGAGAGAGAGAGAGACACCCCTCAAATAATGAAAAAGGTTAAAAAACAAACAAACAAACAAACTCCTCCTCCTTATAATAAGCCTAACTTTAGTCAGCTTCTCATCTCTGAAATACTAGCTATGACTAGTATTTTTTTGAGCTTCATGTTTTTTAATAGTTATATTTATATTTTAATATAAAATAGTTTCTTACAAAAAAAATTAAAACCAACTTAAAACAACAACAACAAAATCAAACAGGAGCAGAGGTGAGGTTGAGGCACAGGTATGGCCCTGGTGCTGCCCTGAGTCTGCAGGCTGGGTGCAAGGTGGGGAAGAGGCGGTGAGAAGGGCCGAGGGGCTCAGTCACCCTTCTGCTTGGACGCTTGCACAATCCCGTTGGCCAGAGCAGTGGGGCTGCCTGGGGATGAGGCATTTGATATCTGGGAGGTGCCTTGAGGGGCGTGTGGGGGGCGCAGGTAGGTATACGATGTGTAATTGACTAAGGTCCATCTTCTTGAACCCAGGTTAGGATTATCTCGATCAATTTGTATGATTTAGAATTTTCTCCTGGAGCTGGGGCAACTCCCTGAATCACACTGTTGGCTATACAGTGGAAGAGGGGTAGACTGGATTCTGGAAAGCCAACTATAATGTGCACTACAAGTAAACACTGTTAATTCCCATTTTACAGAAGAGGAAATTGAGACATGGTAACTCCAAAATAAGGGAGGGTGTTTAACTGAAAGACTACATCACTAGGCATCAATCTTGCCTCTTCTACTTACTAGCTGTGTGATTTCTTTGAAAATGGGAATAATAAAACTACTGGAGATTAGCAAATATTAAAATAGAAACTGTATGCAAAACTATGTAGAGGAGTGTTTCTTAAAGAAGCATCACCTGGGAGCTTGATAGAAATGCAAATTATGGGGCTCCACCCCACATCCTGTTTCAACAAACATGCAACACTGGAAGTGCCCACTAGTCTATGCCAAGAAATTTAGAACAGAGCTACCTGGCCAACCGACTGGAAGAGATCCACATAGATGCCTATTCCAAAGAAAGGTGATCCAATGGAATGTAGAATTATCAAACAACATCATTAATATCACATGTAAGTAAAATTATGCTGAAGATAATCAAAAAATGGTTGCAGCAGTACATAGACAGGGAACTGCCAGAAATTCAAGCCAGATTCAGAAGAGGATGTGGAACAAGGGATATCATTACTGATGTCAGATGGATCTTGGCTGAAGCAGGAAATACCAGAAAAATGTTTACCTGTGTTTTACAGACTATGCAAAGGCGCTCTACTGCGTGGATTATAAGAAATTACAGATAACATTCTGAAGAACAGAATGGGAATTCCAAAACACTTAATTGTGCTCATATGAACCTGTACATAGACCAAGAGGCAGTCATTCAATCAGAACAAGGGGATACTGCATGGTTTAAAATCAGCACAAGTGTGTGTGAGGGTTGTGTCCTTTCACCATACTTGTTCAATCTGTATGCTGAGCAATTAATTCAAGAATCTGGACTATATAAAGAAGAATGCTGCATCCGGATTGGAGGAAGACTCACTAACAACCCGAAATATGCAGACGACATAACCTTGCTTGCCGTAAGTGAAGAGGACTTGAAGCACCTACTGATGAAGATCAAAGACTGTAGCCTTCAGTATGGATTACACCTCAACATAAAGAAAATAAAAATTCTTATAATGGACTGATAAGCAACATCACGATAAACAGAAAATACTGAATGTCAAGGATTCCACTTTACTTGGATCCACAATTGATGCCCATGGAAGCAGCAATCAAGAAATCAAACAAGATATTGCATTGGGCAAATCTGCTGCAAAAGACTTCTTTAATGTGTTAAAAAGCAAAGATGCCACCTTGAGAACTAAGGTGCACCTGACTCAAGCCATGGTATTTTCAATCACCTCCTATGCATGTGGAAGCTAGACAATGAATAAGGAAGACCAAAGAAGAACTGATGCCCTTGAATTTTGGTGTTGGTGAAGAATATTGATTATACCATGGATTTCCAGAAGAAAGAACAAATCTGTCTTGGAAGAAGCACAGCCAGAATGTTCCTTAGAAGCAAGGATGGCAAGACTTCATTTCACATACTTTGGACATGTTATCAGGAGGGACAAATCCCTAGAGAAGGATATCATGCTCAGTAAAGTAGAGGGTCGGTGAAAAACAGGAAGACACTCAATGAGATGGATTGACACAGTGGCTGCAACAATGGGCTCAAACATAACAAGGACTGTGAGGATGGCCCAGGACTAGAGAGTGTTTCGTTCTAGTGTTGTACATAAAGTTGTTATAAGTCAGAACCAACTCTATGGCACCTAACAACAACAACCCCATGTCCACTGATTCAGAAACTCTGGGGGTGGAACCCAGCAGTAAGTACTTTAACAAACCCTCCATTCAGGTGATTGTGGTGATTCTAACGTTTGCTAAGGTTTTCAAACCACTAGTCTAACATGTGCTTCCATAAAGAATACAGCCTAGAAAACCCTATTGGGCAGTTCTATCCTGTCATATAGGGTCACTATGAGTTGGAATGGGAGTCTAACACGTTGCCTGGTAATAAGCTTTTATTCATTCTAAAGACAATGAGTGCATTGACCTCTCACCAGGAGTTCAAAATCTAGGGAAAGACAAAATTTCTTTAATAAAGACTTATACTGATTGATAAGTGCTCTAACGTGCTTTGAAAGCTTACAAGAGGTTCAATTTATTTTCAACAAGATGAATCTCAGAAGGCTTTAGAGATTACATGAAAAATGGAAAGAAAAAGAGTTACAAACTGTAAAGCAGTACAGATAATTAAAATTCCCATGATCACTGCGATGTTATGTCTAGAAAGTTAAGTCCAGTTGCCATCGAGTCAATTCTGACTCATGCCAGTTCCATGTATATGAGAGTAGAATGCCTGCCATAGTGTTTACAATGGCTGATTTTTCAGCAGTAGATTGCCAGGTCTTTCTTCTGAGTCACCTCTGGGTGAACTTGAACCTCCAACATTTCAGTTAGCAGCTGAGCACGTTAACCATTTGCACCACCCAGGGATTACTTCTAAAAAGTTACCTTAAAATATATCAATACAAACTAATAAATTAGAGACCTCATAGTGTATGGGAATAAAAACTCACCAGAAGTCAGAAGATGAGGATTTTAGTCTTGATGTTACATTACCAGCTGGCCTTAAAGATTCTATTTCATAAAAAAGGAAAGTGGTTGGTTTAGATTCCTGAATCTTAGCCAGGGGGAAGTTGGGTGGAGCTAGGCCATGTGTAGACTTAAAGATTCCACAGCGCAGTGGAGGCACACTCTAGTTAGCACTGGACTAAATGGTCTCCAATCTGTGACTGTAGTTTAACTAATAATCAAATGTAAAGTTAATACATTAAGAAAACATGTAAATATTATTAAAATCTATAAGATAGTCTCTGCTTATTTTGCTCAACATCTCTGAAGGTGCTCAAGTACCTAAATGCCTAATTAGTCAAAGGGAAACATCTATAATATGTAGCAACTAAAAGGTCGTCTTCCTTGCATAGATCACAAAGTCCTTGGCAATCATTTCCATACCAGACTAGTGAGTATTGTTCTCATTTTCTAGATGGATAAACAGAAGCAACATGAGAATAAAGGCCTTGCTCAGTGTCACACATTTCAGTCACTAAATGAGACACAATGGGTATCAGTCTTCTATCTCTTCAACAATAAAGAGCTTTCAAGCTCTTGCAGTCAACAAGAACTTTTGGAAAAATTACAAAGGCCAGCGAAGTCAAATATAGAAGACATCCACAAAAAGGAAGAAAATCAATCCGAAGCTGGGCATCTAACCTCGCTGACTCTACACAATAAAGATAAAAGATAAGTTTGAGCAAAGAATGATCTAAAAAAGAATAAATGTAGCTCATCATCAAGTGCTATATTTACACAGTAAAATGAGCAGAATCACTCGTTTTTATGTAGTAATTTTTATCTTTTGACTAAATGATTAAGTGATTCATTCATTCATTCAGTAAATATTTACTGACTACCTTCTATGTGCCAAGCACTCTGCTCTGTACTGGAAATATAAAATGACCAAAGCAGATAATAGTAACAACAATAATAGCTGATACAGCAAATACTAGTAATTGCTTGCTTAAAAAAAGGTCAAAATTCAGTGTGAAATAGCATTCTCTTTGGGCTACATCTATTGACCATAACACAGCTAACGTACCTTGAAATTCCTGAGCTGTCTATCAGAAGAAGCTGTTGTTGGGCCTACATCTCCTTGGCAATGCATCTATAAATGGACTTATGCTCACTGCCATTTATAACGGCATCGGAAACTAACAGCATTGTGATTATTTTTACTCTGGTTTTTAAATTACTAGAACCAACTCTTCTAACTTTACTTTTTTGTTTCCAACTTACTTAAAGACTGGAAGAGATATGTGAAATAAATGCCATCTTAATAGCAATGCTTTAACGAAAAAACACCACCACATATAGGTAAATTATTAATTTTTAAGAGTAAATTATTTGGGGGCTTTAAAAGACATCTCTTGGTCTTTTTTTAATGTCATCTTACTCACACGGATGATGCCCTCAGATATCAGGAAATCTTTTGGGACAGAAAGTGGAAGATAGTGTTGGGAGGTAGGTAGAGCGATGCAATATTTTCTAGTGGCATGTTATTTCACAATTGTTTTCTAATCTGTTTGGACTTCCAAAAAAGGAAGCTTCTCATATGTCAACAAGCACGTGAACTGAAGCCTAAAATACTAGAAACAAAATACACAGTGTTTCAAATACATGTACATATATGCACAAATATATCAATATTCTTTGATGGGATGTTGGCTGGCATTAATGTTGACCTTCTTGTGAGATATGAAAAATTTTCCCTGACATATTTACAAGCTTTCTTCATTTGAACATATGAGCATAAATATAACAAGAAATCTGTCTTCTCCAAGATCCCAACTGGAAAAAGTAAAGGGAAACTGAGTTTTCCTTATTCTACAGTGTTCATCATTCTTGCAGGCATTATGCTTACAAAGGATACAAATCTCTTAAAATTAGTAAAAAGTTGCAGCAAATTTTTAGAACTAAAAGATTAAATTGACTAAAGTGTAAAGGTTTTCAAACATAGTTATTGATCCCTCACAGTCTCAGATTTAAATTTTATACTCTATGCTTCTATGTTAAGAAACAGTTAATACAAAATCTGCATTAACAGATGAATGGATAAGCAAATGTGGTGTATACATGTAATGGAATATTACTCAGCCATAAAGTGAAATGAAGTCCTGATACATGCTACAACACGGATGAACCTTAAAAAAATGTGGACTGCAATAAGTCAGCCACAAAAGGACAAATAGTATGATCTCACTTATATGAAATATCTACAATAGGCAAGTGTATAAAATTTATCAGTAGTTACCAAGGATGGGAGGGACAGAGAAAGAAGGGATCATTGCTTGGGGGCACTGAGCTTCTGTTAAAGATGATGGAAAAATCTGGAAACAGATAGTGGTGATGGCTGCACAGCATGGAAATAAAAAAATAAAATAAAAAGTTAATGTAATTATAAACAAGACAACAGCCCATGGTCTTTTCTTTCCATTCTGAACACTTAGAGAATTTCTGGTGGTTCTTATCAGTTAACCTAGTCACTCCTTCCAAAGTTCTGTGTGTTTTCTACCCTCTGTGGAGCATTTCTGCTACAGTCTAGATGTCTCAGTGATAAGAGGTAAGTGAGGAGGAAAGACAAAATTAAAAGTTATGAAATGGCATTAAAAATAGCAGCAATAAAATATAATTATTTGGAAATGACAGCCTTGGAGGCAGGATGGTCATTTAAAATACGTACTTGGTTTGGAGTCAGGAGACGGTGCGAATTTGTCTCTATTGGGCCTTTATTTGGTGAATTTCAGTTAGTTAACTTTTCTGTGACTTCTGATTTTTAAAATAAAGCTAAAAGAAAATAAAGACATGAATGTATTTTTAAAAGTAAAATTTACCAATCAAATAAATATAAAGTGGCCTAAATAGATTATCTGGAAGTAAAATGCAAATTAAGTGTTTTGAGGGCAGTTCTGGAAGCAAGGCCTTGAAACAATCTTCATTATTATAATTGTAGGATCCTTCTCAATGTATTCTCTTGATATTCTGAAATATTTCTCATCTTTACTATACCACATCGTATTAATGGGCACCACATACATGTTTAATTACTTCAAGTCATAGTCAACTTTTCCATATAGGTTAAGAATTATTCCGCCAGACAGCTGTGGCCTTATGTTAAATCCTGTGCATTTAACACTTCATTGTAGAAAAAGAACACCACCACACTAGAATTGTTACGATGATATGGTGAATCACATGTTAGTCGTAACTTATATGAAGTTTTAAGCCTGTTAGAGCAGGTATGGTACTAAAAATAAAATCCCACCTCCCTTAAAACTCTACTAGTCCCCAAGGCCATCATTTTAGATATAAATGCTGCATATTTTTAAAATAAGTGTTGCATATATTTCTTCTATATCTTGCTAGTCTAAAAGTATTAATACGCTTTTCAAAGCACGTAACTCATTACCAGGTAGTTAACTTAAGCAAAAGAAGAAATCTGGCTGGACCAGTCACTTGTCAGCAAAGTCTGAATCACAGAAGGCTGGTCTCTGGTGTATCCTCTTGGTCTAGAAAGTAGGAGGCTGGTGGTCCAGTGAGCCAGGAATTGCCTGGCAGCATCAGCATCCTGGCTGTTGCTTAGGGTAGGTTGAATTTTTTGGCTTTTGCTCCTGATCCAAAAGTTCAAGTGTGAAAACCAAGACTGAAGCCTCTTCTGAGCTGAAGCCAGGATACCCCCAGTTCAGCCAGAAGTTAGTTTGAGGGTGGGGTGGCCCAGCATTCCAAGAGTGGCACATGTTAGCAGGAGGTGCCAGGGCTGTGTCCCAACACAGACTTGGACTTGCCACATACCCTTTACTTTATTAATATACTGGACTTCTGGGCGACTGGACAGAGACACGTTAAGACAGAATCAAGATGTGACTTACTTGCTGCATCTATTAGCACTGGAGGCAGGTATTGCATAAGAGTCAGGCTTTGGCCTATAGATTTTACAACTCCTTTTCCACAGGGAGGAGTTCTGGTGGCACAGTGGTTAAAGCACTTGGCTGCTAACCAAAATGTCAGCGGTTCAAACCCACCATTGGCTCCATGGGAGAAAGATGTGGCAGTCTGCTTCTGTAAAGATTTACAGCCTTGGAAACCCTATGGGGCAGTTCTGCTCTGTCCTATAGGGTCGCTATGAGTTGGAATCCACTCCATGGCAGTGGGTTTGGTTGGTTTTGGTCTCCATAGTGTACCTGAAACCTGTACCTCTTGTTTGTCTTTATTAAGAGTAAAGAAATCATGTTTCTCTCTTTGCTTCTCTTCCATAACCAAATGCTTCTAAAACAGCCTGACCGCATTAGAAGGAAGAAAATGCCTCCCAACCTGCCCTTCTGGCATGACCTACCCCTTATACAGATGGCATTTGATGTTCTCTATAATAAATGCACATTAAAAAAAGAAAACAACAAAAACTCCAATGATAAACTGTGCCTGTGGGGAAAAAAATTACAATGGCTCAGAATTGTATTATTTGAAGGGTAACAGTTCATCTCCCCAACCCTCTGCACCCCCATTCTCTGGAGGTAATTACTGTTAACATTTTGGGATGTGTTTTTCTGGACTTTTTTCTAAACACATGTAAATATCTACGTATGTAATTATGTCTGTGAGTGTTATGGATTGAATTATCTTCCCCAAAAGATATGTTGATGTCCTAATCTTTGATACTTGTGAAAATACTTGTTTGGAAATAGGGTCTTTGAAGATGTTATCAGTTAACATGAGGTCATGCTGGAATACAGTGGGTCCTGATCCGATCTGAGTGCTGTTCTTACCAAAGAAGAGACAGCACGAGGAAGACAGTATGTGAAGATGAGCCTAAGACTGGAGTTATGCTGCCACAAACTGAGGAACATCTGGGGCTATCAGAAGCTGGAAGAGACAAGGAAGGATCTTCCCTAGAGAGAACGCTGCCCTGCCAACATTCTCAGTTTGGGTTTCTAACTTCAGAACTGTGAGACAATAAATTTCTGTTGTTTTAAGCCACTCAGTTTGTAGTACTTTGTTATGACAGCCTTAGGAAACTAATAACAGTGAGTTTATGCTTTTCTTGTCTTTACAAAAATGGGATCTCCATATTCTCTTTAATTGCTACAATGCGTGTGCGGATGACAGGCGAGGGAAGTATAAATGTGATTTTCCTTCCTCTTTCTCTCCCTCTGAGGCTTGCCCTGAGCTCTGGCTGTGTGATATCGTGGCAGAGGAGAGCTTTCTGATGTGGGATCCAGAACACAGGCCACTGACTGACACAAGGGCATTTGCTTGATACAAGTCATTTTGCCAAGACTGAAGTATTAGTCCAGAATCAGATTGATTTTAACCAACTAGTGGGGAACACATGAATGAATTTTTGATACGCGATTCAACTGGAGATTTGAATAATATAGCTGCAGTGTAACTGGAATGACACTTTCCTGTGGCTAAAATTTTATTGTTCACATTTGCACTGTTAGCACAAAAGGCAATTATGATGTGTGTGAAAATTGTAGCTTGCTTAGTTGCTCACAAAAAAGAGTGTTTTTCACACATTTTAATCGTTTTTCTGCTAAGAAAAGTGTAACTGCAAATCATAAAAGTGTAGAATCCTCTTACAGGTTAATTCCATTTCATTATCAGGCATATATCCTGATAATCGGTGAAAAGTGAGTAAAAGGCAGACTCTTAGTTACGAGGAAAGTTGAGGGTAAGACACTACTCTCATAGAAGACAATTAGGGAGAAGTATGTTCTCACACACAGATGCACACATCTCTGTACAGAAATATTGTGAAATACTATTTTGAGATATGTCTTAGGTTTTTCTTTTCTACATTTCTTGTTTTCCTATAGTAACCCATAGGTTAGTGGAATGTACTGCCTCAGAAGGAGAGAGGATTACAGACTAGAGTAAAACAGTAAGTTGAAGTTGCCTTTGAATCAATTCCAACTCATGGTGACACTGTATGTGTCAGAGTAGAATTGTGCTCCATAGTTTTCATTGGCTGATTTTTTGGAAGTGGATCTCCAGGCATTTCTTCTGAGGTATCGCTGGGTGAACTCGAACTTTCAACTTTTTGGTTGAACATTTTGACTGTGAGTCTGAAATTTAGATTGGCAGGATTTAATTACCTGTTTTACACATAGCGTGGCACATCCAGGCACCAAAAAACCAAACCTGTTGCCGTCCAGTCAATTCTGACTCATAGTGACGCTATAGGACAGAGTAGAACTGCCCGATACCCAAGGAGCAGCTGGTGGATTTGGACTCCAGAACTTTTAGTTAGCATCTGAGCTCCTAACCACTGCACCACCAGGGTTCCTCCGGCACCAATACTGTGTTGTAAACGCTTAGAAGCTTAGTAAGGGTGCTTTCATGCACAGATCTGATGTCAGTATTTAAGCACACCCCTTTTAAACTTTTATTTGTTTATTGATTTATTTTTGAGAGTTTGCTCTCAGGGAGGTATTTGTGTCTCTCAAAAAAAACTAAACCCGTTGCTGTCAAGTCAATTCCAACTCCTAGTGACCCTATAGGACAGAGTAGAACTGCCCCATAGGGTTTCCAAGAAGCAACTGGTGGATTCAACCTTTTTTTGGTTAGCAGCCAAGCTCTTAACCACTGTGCCACCAGGGCTACTTTGTGTCTCTGGATCTTGGGAAATTTGAGGTAAAATCCCTTTTGAGACAGTATAGAAGTCTAAATTTTAAATAAAGTCTGTTCTACACCCACCCCTCAAATGTAGGTGGGAAGTATGGTGGGTGGTCCAATGACCCATATTTGGTTTTGTCTTTGCGGAGTTCATCAGAGACACAGCGTCCTTGAATCTTATCCCGTACTAGGTGAAGGGCACTATTTCATGGCATACCATCCAAGGCTCTTCCAAGTAAATTCGGTCAGGTACTACTAGTTTCTTTAACGCGACAGCCCTGATATATAGTAATCAGGTGTTTGCTATATTTCAACATTTCTGATATGGTACTAGTATCTATAGCAGAGTCTCTAAGACTTCCTTCTGATCTGAGAGATTTCACTAGACAAAGCAAGCATCCAAGATGCCTCACTATGCCTCTGGCTTAAGCATCCAACACCTCTTACTCAAGGATGGGTCTGCAATCCTAGTCCCAACCCCAATACTATCAAAGCACAAAGTCTGCAGGAATTCCTGTCCCCAGGCAATAAAACAACACAGCCACACGCCCAGAGGTCTGTGCTGTGTATTTGGCAGAAAATCTCTTCTGATCTCTTGGTGGCCTCAAATAAAGCATGTAATCTTTTGACTCAGTTAACTTATCTGTGTTGTTGTTGTTAGGTGCCATCAAGTCGGTTCTGACTCACAGCAACCCTATGTATAACAGAAGGAAACAAACGGGGGATAATGACGTTGTGCCAGTTTGCCTCAAAGCGGTATTACATAAAGTTAAAGATTGCATGTTGAAGTTCAAAGCACTATGCAAATGCTGATTGTCATTAACCAGCACCAGCTTTATTCACAGGGTAAGTCAGTGTGTTTATTGTTTACTACAGCCATTCTCTATGTTAATGTGAAGAGTGGAATCAGCATTTTAACTGTGGGCTTCTAGATTTAAGATTGACCTTCAATTCTTTTGGATCTCTGTCTCTCATTCCCACATCCTGGGGAAAAAAAAACAAAAACAAACCCCTCTTTTTCATGGGAAAGGTGGTTCTCTCTTATAAAGTGCAGTTTAGAGGCACAGGCTTGCCCAGAAGAAAGAGGACAGAAGCATTGGGGCAGACTGTTAGTGAATTAGGCCTGCTTCACCTGCGTATCTTTTTCTTCATCTGGTTATTTTATTTAGAGACAAAAAAACAAGTTGTATGTAGATCAACATTTGGCAAGTACTTTAGTAAGCAGGGAGCCCTGGTGGTGTAGTGGTTAAGAGCTCAGCTGCTAACCAAAAAGTTGGCAGTTCAAATCCATCAGCTGCTCCTTGGAAACCCTATGGGGCAGGTCTACTCTCTCCTGTAGGGTCTCCATAAGTTGGAATTGACTTGAGGGCAACAGGTTTTAGTAAGCAGAACTGTGGTTTCTCACAATTATTAATAAGAATAAATGTTCCTTGGCATATACATATGTTATTAGAGTACTAAGAAGTTCAGAACTCCTCTAGAAATGGTGAATCATTCTCTAGTCATGCTTATAAAAACATACGTTGTATATACTTGTGGAATAAACACATACAAAGTTGCAGATGATCATTTTTAATTTTTAAAGGCAACTGTCTGATATTTGAAGCTATGGGAACGATTCTGAGTTCTTTTTGTTTTTGGGTTTTTTTTTTTTTTTGCTGTTATTCATGTTTTCTTGCTGAAGAGACTTAAACAAGGCCTAGTCTACTGGGACAAATGCCAGATTTATACTTCGGTCTGGCTGTGGAAAAATCCCAGAGTAGATCTAGGAATATCTTGGTTTGGGAGGAGAGATTAGACCGTGGCCATCATCACCTCTTTAGTGGAGATCCCTCCCCTCCATACTGCTTCTTTCTCACAGAGGGCTCTGGGCAAGGCCCTCATCACCTTGAAGCTGCCCTCACTGACCTAGGACCTAAGCGATAAGAAAGCTGAGTAGAGTTAAGACCTGCCTGGCTCCTCAGGGTGCCAGGCAAGAACATTTCCTGGGGCTAAAGAGATTACAGCCCTAGAACTTCTCTCTTGACTCTATTCCCTAAATTTGATTATAAACTCCTGCAGGTAGGGGTTTTCTGGCTATTCTTCCCTCATGGGCTGTATCTTCAGATTCTCCTTCTCTGAGGAAAAGTGGGCTCTGAGACAACAGAAAGAAAAATTTGAACTGAGGGCAGGGAGCCAATTTTATTCTTCCTTAGAGATAGGACTGTGTGTTATTCCTTATCAACCTCAGAGGGAATATACTTTATATTCTGTTTTTCTCAAAGATTGGTTCATATATTACAGTGGCTGCAACCCCTTGCACACTGGTGTGTTCCACTTTTATGTTACTGAAATCTTTATCAGGGACTACTTTCCTTTTGAAGGAGCCCTTGGTGGCACACTGGTTAACTGCACGGCTGCTAACCAAAAGCTGGCCCGACGGTTAGAACCCACCAGAGACTCTAAGGGAGAAAAGACCTGGCAATCTGCTTCCCTAAGTATTAAAACCAAACCAAACCCACTGCCATCGAGTCAATCCGGACTCACAGCGACCGTATAGTACAGAGTAGAACTACCCCATAGTGTTTCCAAGGAGTGGCTGGTGGATTCGAACTGTCAACCTTTTGGTTAGCAGCCAACCTCTTTTTTTTTTTTTTAAATAAAAACAGCGAACATTTATTACATCCAGAGCAATATATACAATATCCGAGTATAATACTAATCGATTCACGTTTGTTTAATTCTTTTATTATTTTTTCCCATATAAAAATTTATACATACTTTGTTATGTGACTCCAATTGCTCTCCCCATACGGTGATAGCACACTCCTCCTTTCCACCCGATTCCCCATGTCCATTCAGTCAGCTCCTAACCCTCTCTGCCTTCCCATCTCACCTCCGGACAGAAGCTGCCCATTTAGTCTCTTGTATCTACTTGAGCCAAGAGGCACACTCCTCTGAGTATCACTTTATGTCCCACAGTCCAGTCCAATCCCCATCTGAAGAGTTGGCCTCAGAAATTGTTTTAGTTCTAGGCTAATAGAGAATCCAGGGGCCATGCTTCCCAGGGTTCCTCCAGTCTCAGTCAGACCATTAAGTCTGGTCTTCTTACTAGAGTTTGAGTTCTGCACCCTACCTTTCTCCTGCTCCATCAGGGACTCTCTGTTGTGTTCCCTGTCAGGGCAGTCATTGGTGGTAGCCGGGCACCATCTAGTTCTTCGGTCTCAGGCTGATGAAGTCTCTGGTTTATGTGGTCCTTTCTGTCACTTGGGCTAATACTTTCTTGTGTCTTTGGTGTTCTTTATTCTCGTTTACTCCAGGTGGTTGGGACCAACTGATGCATCTTAGATGGCTGCTTGCAAGCTTTTAAGACCCCAGATGCCAGTCACTGAAGTAGGATGCGGAACATTTTCATAATAAGCTTTGCTATGCCAATTGACCTAGGTGTCCCCTGAAAGCTTGGTCCCCAGACCCCTACCCCTACCACTCTGTCCCTCAAAGTGTTTGACCGCATTCAGGAAATTTCTTAGCTTTGGTTTAGTCCGGTTGTGCTGACTTCCCCTGTAGTGTATGCTGCCCTTCCCTTCACCTAAGATAATTCTTATCTACTGTCTAGTTAGTAAATAACCCTCACCCTCCCTCTCCACCCTCATAACCATCAAAAAGAATGTTTTCTTCTGTGTTTAAACCTTTTCTTGAGTTCTCATAATAGTGGTCTTATACAATATTTGTCCTTCTGTGACTGACTAAATTCACTCATCATAATGACCTCCAGCTTCCTCCATGTTATGTTTCATGGCTTCATTGTTGTTCTTTATCATTGCGTAGTATTCCATTATGTGGATATACCATAATTTGTTTCCATTCGTCCACTGATAGGCACGTACGTTGTTTCCATCTTTTTGCTCTTGTTAACAGGGCTGCAATGAACACGAATATATCTATTCATGTGATGGCTCTTATTTTTCTAGGATATATTCCAAGTAGCAGCAGCCAACCTCTTAACCACTGAACCACCAGGGCTCCCCCTTGAAGATTACAGCCTAGGAAACCTATGAGGCAATTCTACTCTGTTCTATAGGGTCACTATGAGTCAGAATGGACTCAGCAGCACACAACAGTAACCATTTTCCTTTTCACTGACTTTTGTTTACAATTGGTGAATCATAAGGGACTTAGAAAAACTTTCCTAAACTAGTAAATTCATTTATTTATTCAACAAACACAACTGACTACATTCACTGTTGAATTAGTCAATACTAATAAACTCATTGTATTACGATAAAACAATTCCATTCTAAATATTCTTTGATAAAATAGATCAACCAAAAATAAAAAATAAACCAAACCCATTGCGTCAAGTCCAACTCATGGTGACCCTATAGGACAGAGGAGAACTGTCCCATAGGGTTTCCAAGGAGCAGCTGATAAATTCAAACTGCTGCCCTTTTGGTAAGCAGCCAAACTTTTAACCACTGCGCCACCTTGACTCAGTAGATACCTGAAGCGTATTACAGGAGAAAATAGCTAGCCTTTGGAGTCCAGTCCTAGCTCTACCAATCCTAGATGTGAAATTTCAGGTAAAATTTTTAACTCTTCTCTACCATAATCTCTCTATATATAAAAATGAAGAGTGAAGAAATGAAGCAGAATAGTATTGATTAAGACCTCAGGCTTTGCAGTTAAGTAGGTCTGGATTCTAATCAATCCTATTCTACTATTTACTAGTTGAGTACTGTTGGACAAGTTATTTAAAGTTTCTGTCCCTGGTTGTGCAGTGGTTAAGCAGCTGGCTGCTAACCGAAAGGTTGGTGGTTCAAACCCACTAGCTGCTCTATGGAAGAAATATGTGGCGATCTGTTTCTGTAAAGATTACAGCCTTGGAAATCATATGGGGCATTTCTACTCTGTACTAGAGAGTCACTATGAATCAGAATCAACTCAATGGCAACAGGTACTATTTCTTAGTTAACTTATCTTCATTTACTTATTTAAGTTTACTTAAAAATAGGAGTAATACCACCTACCTCACAAAGTTGTTGTTACAAAGATTAAATAAAAGAATGTTATAAAGTATAGACATTCTCAGTATCTGGCTCATAACAATATTCAATAAACTATAGTTTTAAAAAATAACATAAATCCTGAAAGAACTTTTGGGATCCCAAACTGTAAACTCCTTCATTCCTTACATGAGAAAACGGAAGTACAGAATCTAAAGATCTTGCTCAAGTTCACTGAACTGACGTGTTTGTGATGTATATTTCCAATGCTTTTACTAAGTCTATGATGTGGACAGTGTACTACCTGTTTGTGGCCTAATCTCCTCTTTACCAAATATATGGAATGTTAAACTGGGTGCTCACCAAGTTTTTGTCCATGTAAAAATGCCAATGATTTCATTGCTATTTACCGAGCCGCTTCTATGTTCAGAGTGTGCTGCTAGATATTGTGGGTGCAATGGGCAAATAAGAACCAGTCCTTGGTCTTAAGGAGTTTAGTTGGACAGACATTTACATAGACAGTTACAAGGCATGTAAACCATTGGTATAGCCACATGACATTGCCAAAGTTCAAGTCTCAAAAGGATCAGACCTGGACAGTGAATTATGTTGTTGGGTGCCTTCGAGTTGACTTTTGACTCAAAGCAATCCTATAAGGCAGAGTAGAACTGCTCCCCATAGGGTTTTCTAGGCTATAATCTTTACCGGAGCAGATCACCAGGTCTTCTGCCTGCAGTCACCAACCTTTTGGTTAGCAGTTGGGTGCTTAACCATTGCACCACCAGGGGTCTTTGAATGTATCTTACAAAGCCCTTGAAACAGTGAAATCTGTTTGGCTTGGGGTGTTAATGTTGGCTTCACAGAGAAAATAGGACTGAACTGCACATTAAGTTTGAAGTGGATTTCGATAGCCAGAAAGAGGAGGAGAGGGCAATTATGTGCCTTCCAACAGCCTGCAAAAAAGTATAGATGTAGAGACGAGCACCATTAAGCATGAGGTGTTCACGTAAACACTGCCTCAATCATTTCTTATGTATAACTTGGTCTTCTCAAATGTGAACTTCCATGTTCCCAAGTGGCAGTGGTGTGTATCCACTATTCGTTTGTCAGTTTGTCATACTACGGTGGCTTGAATGTTGTTCTGATGCTGAAAGCTATGCCACCAGTATTTTAAATACCAGCGGGGTCACCCATGTTGGACAGGTTTCAGAAGAGCTTCCAGACTAAGACAAACTGGGAAGAAGGACCCGGCAATCTACTTCTGAAAAAAATGGCCACTTAAAATCTTATAGATAGCAGCAGAACACTGTCTGACATAGTACAAGAAGATGAACCCCTCAGGTTGGGAGCCACTCAAAATAGGATTGGGGAAGAGCTGGCTCCTCAAAGTAGAGTCAACCTTAATGACATGGATGGAATAAAGCTTTTGGGACCTTCATCTGCTGATGTAGCATGACTCAAAATGAGATGAAACAGCTGCAAACATCCATTAATAATCAGAACATGGAATGTATGAAGTATGAATCTAGGAAAATTGAAAGTTGTCAAAAATGAAATGGAACACTTGAAGACAGATATCCTAGGCATTAGTGAGCTGAAACGGACTGGAATTGGCCATTTTGAATCAGACAATCATATGGTCTGCTATGTTGGGAATGACAAATTGAAGAGGAACGGCATGGCATTCATCTTTAAAACGAACATTTCATGTTCTATCCTGAAATACAACACTGTCAGTGACAGAATAATATCCATACACCTACTTGGAACACCAGTTAATACAACTATTATTCAAATTTATGCACCAATCACTAATGCCAAAGATGAAGAAATTGAAGGTTTATACCAACTTCTGCAGTCTGAAACTGATCAAACACCCATTCAAAATGCATTGATAATTACCGGTGATTGGAATGCAAAGTTGGAAACAAAGAAGGATCGGTAGTTGGAAAAAGCTGGCCTAGGTCATAGAAACGACTCGGAAGATCGCATGGCAGGATTTTGCAAGACCAATGACTTATTCATCGGAAATACTTTTTTCAACAACATAAATGGTGACTATACACATCAGAATGGAATACACAAGAATCAAATCAACTACATCTGTGGAAAGAGACAACGGAGAAGCTCAACATCATCAGTCAGAATAAGGCCAGAGGCAAACTGGAACAGATCATCAATTGCGCACATGCAAGTCCAAGATGAAGCTGAAGAAAATTAAAACAAGTCCAAGAGAGCCCTAGTATGATCTTGAATATATCCTATCTGAATTTAGAGACTGACTCAAGAATAGATTTGACACATTAAACACTAATGACTGAAGACCAGACTAGTAGTGGGATGACATCAAGGACATCAAACATGAAGAAAGCGAAAGTCATTAAAAAGATAGGAAAGAAAGAAAAGACCAAAATGGATGTCAGAAGAGACTCTGAAATTGAACAAAGAGTAACTAAAGTGAAAGGAAGAAGTGATGAAGTAAAAGTGCTGCACAGAAGATTTCAAAGGGTGGTTCAAGAAGATAAAGTGAAGTATTATAATGAAATGTGCAAAGACCTGGAGTTAGAAAACCAAAAGGGAAGAACAAGCTCAGCATTTCTCAAGTGGAAAGAACTGAAGAAAATATTCAAGCCTCAAGTTGCAATTTTGAAGGATTCTATGGAGAAAAAAATTCAATGACACAGGAAGTATCAAAAGAACATGGAAGGAATACACAGAGTCACTGGACCAAAAAGATTTGGTAAAAGTTCATTCATTTCAGGAGGGAGCATCTGATCAAGAACTAGTGGTACCGAAGGAAGAAGTCCAAGATGCACTGACTGCACTGGCAAAAAATAAGCCTCCAGGAATCAACAGAATACCAATTTTGATGTTTCAGCAAATGAATGCAACCCTGGAAGCTCTCACTTTTTTTTGCCAAGAAATGTGGAAGACAGCTACCTGGCCAACCGACTGAAAGAGATACATATTTGTGCCCATTCCAAAGAAAGATGATCCAATGGAATGCGGAAATTATTTAACAGTATCATTAATATCACATGCAAGTAAAATTATGCTGAAGATAATTAAAAAGTGGTTTCAGCAGTACATCAACAGGGAGTTGCCAGAAAGTCAAGCTGGATTCAGAAGAGGACGTGGAACGAGGAATATTATTACTGATGTCAGATGGATCTTGGCTAAAAGCAGAGAATACCAGAAAGATGTTTACCTGTGTTTTATTGACTATGCAAAGGCATTCGATTCTGTGGATCATAACAAATTATGGATAACATTGGGAAGAATGGGAATTCCAGGATAATTAATTCTGCTCATGCACAACCTGTACATAGACCAAGCGGCAGTTGTTTGAACAGAACTAGGGGATATTACATGGTTTAAAACCAGGAAAGGTGTGCGTCAGGTTTTTATCTTTCACCATACTCATTCAATCTGTATGCTGGCAAATAATCCGACAAGCTGGAGTATATGAAAAAGAACGTGGCATTAGGATTGGTGAAAGTCTCATTAACAACCTGCGTTATGTAGATGACACAACCTTGCTTTCTGAAAGTGAAGAGGACTTGAAGCACTTATCGACAAGGATCAAAGACTACAGCCTTCAGTATGGATTGAAACTCAACATAAAGAAAACAAAAATCCTCACAACTGGACCAATAAGCAACACCATGATAAACAGAGAAACGAATGAAGTTGTCAAGGATTTCATTTTACTTGGATCCACAAATCAACATCCATGGAAGCAGCAGTCACGAAATCAAACAATGTATTTCATTGGACAAATATGCTGCAACAGACCTCCTTAAAGTGGTAAAAAGCAAAGGTGTCACCTTGAGGATTGACCCACGCTGTGGTATTTTCAATCACCTCATATGCATGCAAAAGCTGGACAATGAATGAGGAAGACCGAATAAGAATCGATGCCTTTGAATTATGGTGTTAGCAAAGATTATTGAATATACCATGGACCGCCAGAAGAATGAACAAATTTGTCTTGCAAGTACAGCCAGAACGCTCCTTACAAATGAGGATGGTGAGACTTCATTTCATGTACTGTGGACATGTTATCAGAAGGAACCAAATCCATTGCCGTGAGTCAATTCTGACTCATAGTGACCCTATAGGACAGAGTAGAACTGCCCCATAGGGTTTCCAAGGAGCAGCTAGTGGATTCGAACTGCCGACCTTTCGGTTAGCAGCCAAGCTCTTAACCACTGCACCGCCAGGGCTCCTAGAAGGAACCAGTCCCTGGAAAAAAGACATGATACCTGGTAAAGTAGAGGGTCAGTGAAAAAGAGGAAGACCCTTAACAAAATAGACCGACACAGTGGCTGCGACAATGGGCTCAAGCATAACAACGATTCTGGGGATGGCGCGGGACTGGGCAGTGTTTTGTTCTGTTGTACACAGGGTCGCCATTAGATAGAACTGACTCGACAACACCTAAGTAAAACAACAACAGTGGTGCATATGAGTATGTGCGTGCACATATGTACATGTCTCTGTCTGTGCTACATATGCAGACAGGCTGTGCCTCAAACTTCCAGGCAGCCATAAGACTGCTCTGAATGAGACACATGCAGCCACTGGTATTAACCATATCATGGGTGCTAAGCTCATCTGTGATTCAGCAGGACATTCAAGACACTTACAGAAAGCAAACAGTCAACAATAACAACAGGTTCCCAAAGGGGAAACGCTAACCCTCCCCAAATTACCTGTGTGCATCTTATGTCACCAGACAGGCATGCTGAGGTTCAGGTCAGATATGAGATGCTGTCTTCACATCACTGCTGTCCTCTGCTTGGGGGCCTGCATGGATCCTGAGGCTTCCACTTTGCTGCTGGGCCTTGCTGGCCTCTGCTGCCGGCTCTAGCCACGCTACCCAGAACTGTGTTGCTCTCTTGTCACCATGCTACCTAAGGCCCCACTGCCCAGCGGGGGATGTGTGCAACCCTTGCATCAGGCATACGCAGGCCTCTCTTGCCCTGTACAAGCGTTATGGCTCTTTTAACTCCACTTAACAAGACTCCCTGCAAGGTGCTCAGCTTTCACTCTGTGGGCTGGCAAGTCCAATGCCACTGTCTCCCACCATCTTGCACCATCTTCAGTGTTTGTCCTTCCTCCTGGGTCTAGGAAGTTCTCAGCACAGGGACTCCAGGTCCTTGGTACAAAGGACGTGCTCTGCTACAGACTCTTCTCCTTGATAGTAGTAAGGCCCCCGCAACCTCTGTGGGACCAACCCTTATATAAGCCTAGTCCTTGTCAATTTCAAAGCATGGTCCTCCCACCAAGACCATAAACTAACCAATCCCCTCGCTTGACCACAAGTTGCTCAATTTGCATAGTCCTAGCCAATCATTTTGTGGGAATTACAAGACCATGACTAGAAAGGCCATATAAAAGTGATTCATTGGACCACAGTGCATATGTGTACACACATGTGTCAGGACTCTTGGCTTTAAATGTTGGCCAGGGAAACAAGCAAGCTCTTGTGAATTCCCAAATGCTCAAAACACAGAAAAGCAGATGTTATTTTTGATTCCTCTTGTTCTTGCCCTTCACTTCAAATTATCAGCTCATTCTGGCTCTTCTGCCTCAGCATATGTCTCAAATCCATTTACTTCTATTTCCACAGCCACTTACCCACCCTAATACCAACCTTCATCATCACTTGCTGTACCTATGCTACAGATTGCCTGATTTTATTCAATCCATTCTCCATACAGAAGTCTGAGTGCTTCTAATAATGTAAATCAAATCATAGAACCTCCCTGCTGAAAACCTTTCAATGACTGCCAATTTTACTAAGAATATAATCCAAACTCTTTGCTACTGTCTTCAAGGCTCTGCAGGATCTCTCAGATCTACTATCATTTTACTCTTTCCCTCGCTTGCTGTTCTGTAAACAGGTCAAGGTGCTTCCAGAGTAAAGGTCTTTGTGCTTGCGGTACCCTTGGCTGAAACATTATTCCCTCTATTTTGTGGATCCTTCTCACCCTTCCAGTTTCAGCTTAAATGTCACCTCCTCAGAGAGTTCTTCTTTGATCAAACTATCGATAATTTCCCTCTGCTATTCTCTATAGGGGGACCCTATGAATTATGCTTTCTAGCATTTATCAATTTTTCTTTCAAGTTTTATACTTACTGAATTCGTTAACTTTTTTAAAATTATTTTTCATTGTTGTAAAAATATGTAATAATACAACATTTTCCAATTCAGGTTTGTTAACTTTTTAATGTTTGTTTTTCCTACCAGAACATAAGCTCTATGATCAGGGACTTAACTATCTTGTACATTGTTCGGTCTCCAGCGTCTCTTACTGAGAAGACTGCTGAGATTGTTGAATGAATTAATGAAACAAACGAAAAACTATGATAGCAAATAAAATTTCTTCATAACATGTACTTACTTTAGTGATCAGGTTCACCTTCTGGTTCTGTAAATACAGAACTATAATCATTTACAAAGCAGTTGCTTTCTTTTGGGAGTAATTTTAAAAGAAATATTTATTTTACTATTTAAAGAGAATGACTATTACCTTTCACAAGTAGGTAGCTCAGACGTGCTTGGAGAGGGTGATGGAAGACTGGCTGCTAACCTCCATCACCAGCTAAGCTCATCAGCCTAACGTCTGGGAAGAACCAAATTCCCTTCTCGGCAAAATAACGGATGGCTGCATGTCAAGGGAGTTGACCTGTTATTTAAAGGGCAAATGTTATGTCCACTCAGTCCAATGCCTACTATCCCACTCTGTCAAAAAGCCCCCCTTTGAGAACGGGAAATGAGGGTTCTTGTCTGGCTATTTTGCATCACTTACCACTTTTCTGGCCAGCTGATGATTGTAGACATTCTCTTGTTTCAGATTTCCATTATTTCTCTTTCAGTTCTCTTCTCATAATCAAAGAACATTAAACAGATATTTTAAATCAAGTTCAATAATAGTAACAATAGCATACAAGCATTTCTTTACTGATAATTTCTTTTTTTACATGTCTGGCACTGTGCTGAACCTTTTATAGGCACTATCTCATTTATCCCTGCTTACAAGCCCATAAAAGAGTTATTATCATCTCTATTTTACAGTGGAGGAAATTGAAGCTTAGAGAAGCTAAGTAACTAGTCCAAGTTCACACAGTTACAAAGTGAACTTGGGTTTGAAACTGAAGTTTGTCTGATTTTATAAATGCCAAAGCAGGGCCAATATGGATAGGCTAAGAATAACGAATCAGAATGAGGCACAGCTTTTAAAACATCAAATAATGTATAGACTTAGTCAAATTTTCCAACATTTTATACAAGAATAATTTGACACTTTTTTTTTTTTTTTTTTTTAAGGCTAGCACACTAAATATTTCAGATTCCATTTCTGGCCGATACTGGTCTATACTACAATACTTATTTTGCTTTTCTGGCTCTCACCATATCTTACATTTTCATGTTTCCTTATTTTACCTCAGTTTGATGACTTTTACCTCCATTATAAGATTGAGGAGTCATGCTTTTCTGTAACCTTGGTGAGGCAATTCAATCTTTAATTACTTCATTTCTCCTCTGCGAGGAAAGTAGTCAAAATACAAGAACACACTAATGTTTTGCATCATCTCACACTCATGCAGGGATGAAGAGGGATATAATTCTCCCAAAGAAGCAAAACAATTGACAACAGCTGGCACAACAACTTTTAAAGACCCAGTCTGAATCTGTCGTGAAAATCAGCCTCAAACTGTGCCTACATAATACTTATCACACCTGTACTGTGACTATCTCACTGATTATCTCCACATAATGACATAATACCTGCTATCAACTTTCAGCACACATATAATCATTGCCATAATATTTTGTAAGACTAACAAGGTATCATTTGTACATCAGGACAATAGGGTATTAAAGGCACAGAACACACAAAGGCATGGCTGCCCTGTTCTTTGATTACCCCATATTAAATTATCAAATATGTCTCCAGTCTTTAAAATAATTTAATTACTAGAAGGTGACTGGGCAAAACAGGTTAAACTATAGCACAGATTTGCTTTTTACTAATAAACAGCAAATTCAAAGAGTTAACTGTTTTCAATTACCCAGCATTCAAAGCTACAACCTTAGCCACATTATTATAATTTTAGACTCCAAAGAAGTGTGTCAATTTGATGCATAATTTTCAGCACATGTTTTATTAATTCGTTCTTCCTGTGCCTCATTAAAAAGAAAAAAATTGAAAACTATAAAAAGATCAGCGTGTTACTCCCCTGCCAGGAAAAAAAAACCAACAACACGAAAGCAGCAAGAGCAACTGGAATCTCAGATTTGAGGAAACACATGGGATTAAAGCATCCGCCGAAAAAACATCTGTTACATGTTACTCTTCCCTTCGGCAGTGAAGGCGGTGAATCCTGGATGTCACCAGCTCGGGCGAGGAGGCCGTGCGTGCAGGCGCGTGTGTGACCGCGGGGCCCTGCTGGGACGAGGAGGCGACACCGCCCTCCCGGCGCAGGGGAGGGTCTTCCAGGAAGCCGCGGATCTCCGCGGATTTAGCGGCGGCTGTTTCGGCCTCCGCAGCCTTCACTTGCACGTAGCTCCGAGCGTGACGCAGCGCTGACTCACCCGACTCGCTGCCAGTGGGTTTCCCTGCCATCAGCTGCTCCGGCTCCGCCTGCAGCGCAGAGCTGGGAACACTTGACAGGAAGTCCTTTCCTGCACAGCAGACCAGTTCCTTAGCTTTCAACAGAGCAGGGCAGATTTTACTAGTTTCGAATCTCAACCACGACGGGAATTTACTGGCTTTGCTTTCTTTTAAGGGCTAAATAAGTCCAGTAATTAAATTCTGTCGTCAGAAGCTTGTTGGAACATACCTCTGATATTGTCCTTCCACAATGACTTGTATATGACCTCGACTCGGATTTCGCTTCTCTCGTACCAAGCTCTCATCTTATTTTTGTCCCACATTCTGTGAGATTATCTTTGCAATATGTTTGGTAACTAACCTTGGCATAAACCCACAATTACAGTGACGCAAATCAGGTTGAGACTTGGCATCTTGTGCAGGCATTAAGTGAGTTACTGTAATAAGCAGGGAACACTTCATAATGACGCTCTTATCTGCAATCTCAGTTGCTGATTAGATGCCATGTTCATTTTTAGTCTGTCACCACCCAGGGATAGGTTTCAGTTGACTGTTAAAATTCAGAGAGCAGCCATATTTCTCCAACTGTAGTCCTTAGACCACCTACATTGGAAGCATTGTGGCTATTCAGCTTAAAAAAAAAAAAAAGTAGATTCTGAGGTCCCACTCCAAACTACAGACTCAGAATCTTCTGGAATGGGCCCCAGAAATCTACCTCATTAACTCGCCTATTAGTGATTCTTCCCTACACTTAGGTTTGAAAACTACTAGCAACAGCTCGAGAACGTGAGATTTTATACTATGTAGACTTTAGGATAAATCCTTACAATTTAGAACACTGCTATAAAGTTGATTCTGAAGTTCTTTTACAAGACTATCATATTTTACAATTTAGTTTTATGTATAATTTGTTTGCTTTAACTCTATATATTTTCTTCTTCTAGAAGTTTGAGTATAAAATAATACAAAGTCTCTATAGAGAGCATTTTTTTTTTAGAGAATTATTTCCCAAACCTTACTTTACTGGTGAACTGCCCACAGAACTTTAAAAAACTCAAATTCCTGGGCCAGACACGAGCCTAAGAAAAGACTATTTCTGAAGGTAGAGCCCAATGACAGGCATTTTGAGAGGCTCTGTGGACATTTGCAAACCACCACTATTCCCAATGACAATAGAAAGGTCATTAACCCTAGAGTACTTGTCCTTCAGGAGCTCTGATTAAGCACTTGGCTGCTAACCCAAAGGTCAGTGGTTAGAATCCATCAGCGGCTCCAGGGGAGAAAAGACCTGGTGATCTGTTCCTATAAAGATTTAAAAAAACCAAAACAACAACAACAAAAAAACCAAACCCATTGCCATTGAGTTGATTCTGACTCACAGTGACCCTAAAGGACAGAGTAGAACTGCCCCATAGGGTTTCCAAGGCTGTAATCTTTATGGAAGCAGACTGTCATGTTTTTCTCCCAGGGAGTGGCTGGTAGGTTCAAACCACTGACCTTTCAGTTAGCAGCCAAGTACTTTAACCACTGCACCACCAGGGCTCCTCTTGTAAGGATTACAGCCTAGGAAACCCTATGGGGCAGATCTACTCTGTCCTGTAGGGTTGCTATGAGTCAGAATCAACTCGACAGCACACAACAGTTGTCATCCATGAATAGTTGGCACTCACTGTTCTCTCAGTCTGCAATGTTTCCCTCTGAAATTACCATCTGAAAATGAAATTAAAAAAGTGACTACATAAAATATCAGTTTACTATCATACTGATAAATTCATTTTTCTAGAAGGCATCTTGTGCTTAAAATCTATGTACGTAGCTGACTTGTAACATAAGTTTTAAGTTGGTTCTGACATAAGCTGAATATCTCTTTTTGTTGTTGTTGTTTAAGTTGTTAGGTGCTGTAGGTTTGGTTCTGACTCATAGCAACCCGATGTACAACAGAAGGAAACACTGACTGATTCTTTGCCATCCTCACAATCGTTGCTGTGTTTGAGCCCATTGTTGCAGCCACTATTGCAATCCATCTCGTTGAGGGTCTTCCTCTTTCTCGTTGACCCTCTATTTTACCAAACATGATGTCCTTCTCCAAGGACTGGTTCGTCCTGATAACGTGTCCAAAGTACATGAGACGAAGTGTCGCCACCCTCGCTCCTAAGGAACACTCTGGTTGTATTACAGAACACATTATTTTCTCATTCAACAATTAATACTCAAATTATTATTGGTTTTTATTATCAGTATCTTTATAAATTCGATCTTTGAACATCTGCGAGTGAACATCTGAGAATGATAACGTCAACAAATTACTTGCTGCAACATTGTATGTAGTACATATTACTAATGATAAGATGTACCAAAAAAGAAAAAAAAAGGTTGTAAGTGTGGTTTGTCATAACCCAAATACATGGTAAGTCAGGAGCTACCTGTATTCTAAATCTTTTTTGGAGGAGGTGATTGGGGAATAATCTGGGAGTGTATTTTCAAATTTTCCTTATTTTCTTCCCCTTAGGTACTTCGGAGCTTGGGTGGCACAAGCAATTTGTGACTGGCTGCTAACCTAAAGGTTAGTGGAACAAACCCACCCAGCAGCTCCAGGGGCAAAAAGATCTGGTGAACTGCTTCCATAAAGATTAGAGCCAAGAAAGCCCTATGGAGCAATTAATTCTACTCTGTAACACATAGGGTCGCCATGAGTTGGAGTCAACTCGATGGATAACAACTTTTTTGTTGTTGTTGTTTTTTAGGTACTTTACTAGTTGGCGTAGTGGTTAAGAACTCAGCTGCTAACCAAAATGTTGGCAGTTCCAATCCACCAGCTGTTCTTTGGAAACCCTATAGGGCAGTTCTATTTGTCCGATAGGGTCACTATGAGTAGGAATCAACTCGACAGCGATGAGTTTTTTTTTTACTTGTTTACTCATTTTCTTCTCATTTAACTAGGTAAGTTTTTTTCCACTTCATCTGGGCTAGCGTTGTGGCAAAAAACCTAGATCCGAGACACACCTGACACACGTCTCTCCTGTCCAGGTACGTATGGTCTGCATACCAGCAGCATCAGCATCACCTGGGAGCTTGCTTGAAGTGTAGACCCTCAGGCTTCACACAGAATATTGAATCAAAATCTGCATTCTAGCAAAATCCCCTGGTGATTTGTGTGCATATTAATATTTGGGAAGCACTGTCTTATAAAAATACTAAGAGTTAAAATCTGGGGCTGGTGGAGAAAAGGAGAAGAAACAGAGTTAGGGGAATTCGGAGTTTTTTTTTCCAGTAACTGGAAATACATCATGTGAAAAATAACATAAAATAAGAATCCTTAAAAAAATAACCTGATCATATTTTATAAAATAATTATATATCATTCTCTCCCATTGGTTCTTATTTCACACTTTTTATCTTATATTATTCTCTCAACTAGATGGTGAACTCTTTTAAGGGCAACCTTCTTGGCATCCCTTATAACACAATGTTGAGTTCATAGTAAGAACTCAGTAGGTATTCATAATGATAATCAGGCTAGGGAACAGAACTGGACAAATACACAAAATCTCACGTTTAACCTGTCTTTAACCCATTGCCGTTGAGTTGATTCTGACTCATATCAACCCTATGGGACAGAGTAGACCTACCCCATAGAGTTTCCAAAGCTGTAAATCTTTACGGAATTAGACTGCCACATCTTCCTCCCTCAGAGTGGCTGGTGGGTTCCAACCACTGACCTTTCGGTGAGCAGCCAAACGCTTAACCACTGCGCCACCAGGGCTCCTAACCTGTCTACGGTACAAAGCAAAACTAAAATTCTACCACAAAGGATTAAAACCAAAAAACCAAATCTGTTGCCATCAAGTTGATCCCAAATCACAGCGACCCTAACTGCCCCATAGGGTTTCCAGACAGCGGCTGGTGGATTCAAACTGTCAATTTTTTGGTTAGCAGCTCTAGCTCTTAACCACCATTCCATCAGGGCTCCCCACAAAGGATTTAAAAAAAACAGAACAAACAAACAAACCCACTGCAGTCAAGTCATATAAAAATTGAGGCCTTAAAGAGAAAAAAAAAAGCTAAAAGTATAACCACATTGACAGGAAAACTAAAACTGTCTCAGACCAGGGCAAGATTTATATTAAATCCTTATAACCTCAGGAAAGAATAGGAGTAGAAACAGAGAGGCAGCTCCAAGGGAATAATGACTGTTTTTGAAGCTCTTGAGAATTTGTGGAGTCCCTGGGTGGTGCAAACGGTTGAGTGCTCTACTATTAACTGCCAACTCATCCAGAAACCCAGAAAATTAAACCTGTTGGCGCCAAGTCGATTTGGACTCATAGCGACTCTATAGGACAGAGTAGAACTGCCCCATAGGGTTTCCAAGGAGCAGCTAGTGGATTGGAACTGCTGACCTTTTGGTTAGCAGCCAAGTTCTTAATCACTGCGCTCTAATTCCAGAAGGTTACAGCCTTGAAAACCCTATAAAGTGCATTTCTACTCTGCAATAAACAGCGTCATCATGAGTCAGAATCAACTCAATGGCAAATTTTTTTTTTTTTTGGTGAGAATTTGTAGAGGGCATTTGTTTTTGTTTGCCCAGCATTTATTCTCTCTCTTTCCTTTGAGAAACCTCTATTCCTCTGCTCCAGCATTTCCACATAGAACTGTCAGCCACAGGGCTTCCCTTCCTCCTCCTCCTCCTCCCCCAAGCTTGAACACATAGAACTCTTTATCCTGTGTCCTGGATGTCTAAATCTAGAGTGTAGTCTCAAAAATGCAGAAGGCGATTAAAGCCAAGTCATGTTACAGGTAGTGCTCAAAGACACCAACCAGATTTCTTGTATTTTTTGTTTTTCACCACAAAGACCACCCAACCCTGATTGCTGTCTTCAACAAGTCCCAATTGTTTAACTCTTCCTTTTGTTCTGTGAGCTACCTGGTATCTTTCCAAATACTGTTAATTTATTACAATATTTTCAGTTTTCTTAAATTAAAATTTTAATGTTTATTTTACTTTTTATTTTATACTGTTAAAAAATTATTTTAGTATATTTTGCTCTTTATTATTTTTTTATGGAACCAAGAGTTAAGCCCAGTTGGTGTCTATCGCTTACAACCAAAGAAACCTAATTGGTACAAAAATATCGATGGCAGAACGCATACTGCCTGCGGCTGCCCTACTATGACAGCCTGAAACAGTAGTCTACATTCACAAAAAATAGAATATGTATTTTTGAAATATAACAAAGCTCTTTTCAGTTTGTTTCAACTGATTTTACCAGCTATTATTATTGCCTGGTACTTCAAAGTGAGTCATTCTTCCCTTCCGAACTACCCAAATTGCCAGAGGGTGCCAAAGAGGAAATCACTCTTATGCTATTTGTGGACACTAATAATCTTCTTTATTGTGCCTCCAATTGCTTGTTATGGTTTTCATGATATTTGCAGTATTAATAAAGGAAAGTGCTCCGAAGTTTCTAATTAGAGCTAGTCTACCAAGGGGTCAATTGGCAAAATAGAAACAGAGTCCCTGTTATTCCAGGCTAAATATGATCTTTTCTCCGCAAACAGAAAAATAAGATTAGCCTAAAGCTGGCCCCGACCAGAGGGACATCATGCTTGGTAAAGTAGAGGGTCAGCGAAAAAGAAAGCCCTCAACGAGATGGATTGACACAGTGGCTGTAACAATGGGCTCAAACATAGCAATGATTTCGAGAATGGTGCAGGACTGGGCATATCTTCTGTTGTACATAGGGTTGCTATGAGTTGGAACCCATTCAATGGCACCTAACAACAACAACAAAGCTGTCATATTGACCAACACTAAGTGTGTGTTTTTGGGATTTGGTTTTCTTTCACTTCTACTAATAAAATTTAGCTCCTTCCCGAAATCCTCTCTTTACTCTCACCAGTCTCCCTCCCTGCACATGCTTATGCAAACGCTGCAAATCGGAAGTTGTTGCCCACCTTATGTACAACAGAACGAAATGCTTCCAGGTCCTGCACCATCCTCACAATCCTTGTTATGCTTGATCCCATTGTTGCAGCCACTGTGTCAATCCATCTCGTTGAGGGTCTTCCTCTTTTTTGCTGACCCTCTACTTTACCAAGCATGATGTCCTTCTCCAGGGACTGGTCTCTCCTGATAACATGTCCAAATAACTTGAGATGAGGTTTCACCATCTTTGCTTCTAAGGAGCATTTTCACTGTACTTCTTCCAAGACAGATGTGTTTTTTCTTCTGGCAGTCCATGGCATATTCAATATTCTTCACGAACACCATTAATTCAAAGGTGTCAATTCTTCTTCTATCTTCCTTATTCATTGTCCAGTTTTAGTATGAATATGAGGCGATTGAAAATACAATGGCTCAGGTCAGCTGTACCTTAGTCCTCAGAGTGACATCTTTGCTTTTCAACACTTTAAAGAGGTCTTTTGCAGCAATCTTTTCTCCATTTATCATGATGTTGCTTATTGGTTCAGTTGTGAGGATTTTTGTTTTCTTTATGCTGAGGCGCAATCCATACTGGAGGCTGTGGTCTTTGTAGGAAGAGTAAGCTCCAAAATTATAGTGCATCATGAATGTCATGGTGGAGACTTTGTACTTAGCTTAAATATAATTCTTTAATAGTTTTTGATCCAAGGTAAAGGAAGTGATGTCTATTGAGTGCATATTATGTGCCTGGAACTACATTATCCATTGATTTCCTGCTTATGGTATGTGAAGATTTAGCTCACTCATACCATGTCTGATTTTAAGTAAAATGTTTAGCCTCAAAAGATTTATTTTATCAATGACAGACAATAAGAATCTCCCACATTTTAGTGGAGGGTATATGCTCTCCATCTTTTTCTTCATCTCTCTTTTCTCTTTGTACCTCCTGAATTCTGTCATTTGTATACTTCCTTTTACCATATTGAGAGTGTGATGGTTAATGTTATGTGTCAACTTGGCTAGGCCATGATTCTCAGTGTTATGTAATTGTCCTCCATTTTGTGATCTGATGCAAGGGGAGTTTCCTTGGGAATGTGGCCTACATCCAATATGTATGGAAGTTCTGGCAAAGCTCTCTGTCTCTTGATCTTGCATCCAACTCGTCATCATCTGACCTCTGGTTCTTGGGACATGAGACAGTAGCCTGCCTCCTGACTTGCAGATTTTGGGATTTTCCAGCTCCCACAGCCCCATGAGCCAGCAGCTTGCTGTCTGACCTGCCAATTTTGGGATCGTCATCTCTTGCAACTGTGTGAGTCAGGAGAAGCATCCAGCCTGATGGCTGACCCACAGATTTGGGATCTACCAGCCTCCATAACTGCATGAGCCAGTTCCTTGAAATAAATCTCTCTCTATATATATTCACATATATATACGTTCTTCATTGGTTTTTGCTCCTCTAGAGAACCCAGCCTAAGACAGAGATTGATAACATTTACATAATTAACTTTTATGGACTTTTTTATAGATTGACACTGAAAGTAAAAAATTCTTACACAATATTTGCATTGTTAAGACTATATGAATTTTTTCAAAGAAGAGAAATAATGTCATGTAATTACATATCTTTCCCATCACCTATTGGTTTTCCTAGAATTTCTAATTGCCTTTTCTTGGCATTATTTCCCCTAATTTTTTCCAAAATTCTCAAAACATCTATTTCTATGGAAACATCTGTTTCTAGGAAACATCCAGCTCTTGTACCTTCCAGCTTCTTTGAGCCACTTGCTCCCTAGGCTTGCTGCACAGCTATCGCTCAAACTTCAGTGCACTGAAATTCTAGGTTGGAGCCACTCTTTTGTAGATCCTTGACTTATTCCCTCCATCCTCAAGTATCTTCTAAAGTGTGCCTGGGAGGTAAACATACTAAATTCTTGCATATATGAAAATGTTTTCCTATGCCTTTTACATTTAGTTGATATCTAAGCTGGGTATAGAATTCTTGTTTGAAAATAATTTTTCTTCAATAGCATTGCTCCATTGTCTTTTTTTTTAAAAACTAATATTTTATTGTGTTTTTGGTGAAAGTTTATACAGCAAATTAGGTTCCTATTTAAAAATTGCTACACAAATTGTTCAGTGACATTGGTTACATTTTTCACAACGTGTCAATATTCTCATTCATTCCTTTGTGGATTTTTCGTTTCCAGTAATCTAGTTTCCCTGTTCCCTTACCCTTTCATCTTTGTTTTATGGTAATTGTTGACCCTTTGATCTCATATAGATGATTTTTTGAAAGTGTGCAGTACTCATGTGTAATACTCTTTATTTTATGAGCCAATCTGTTATTTAGCTAAAAGATGACCTCAGGGGATGGTTTTGGTTCAAGGTTTAAAGAGTATCTCAGGATAATAGTCTTCGGGAGTTCTCTAGTCTCAACCCATATAGTAAGTCTGGACTTTTTAATAATTTGAGTTCTATTCCAGTTTGTTTTCCCATTCTATCAGGATCCGTCTATTGTGGACCTGATCTGAATGGTCATTAGTGGTAGCCAGACCCCGTCTAGTTTTGGTCTCAAGGTAGATGAGGCCATGGTTTGTATAGACTGTTAATCCTATAGATTAGTTTCTTCTCCGAAGTCTTTGGTTTCCTTCTTTCTCTTTTGCTCCAGGTGAGTAGAGACTGATAGTTGTAGCTTAGATGTCCACTTTCAAGCTCTTAAGACCCCAGACACTACTCACCAAACTAGGATGTAGAACATAAACTTTATGAACTGTGTTACACCAATTGACTGAGTTGTCCCACAAGACTATGGTTCTAAGCCTTCAAACTTGGAAAACCAATCTCATGAGTATTTGGTTATGTCTAAGAAGTATCCATAGCTGTGTCCCCTATGTGGTTTATTATATATATGGATGTATATTCATACACATATACATGTATTTAAAAAAACAAAAAACATTGCTGTTGAGTCGATTCCGACTCATAGTGAACCTATAGAACAGAATAGAACTGCCCCACAGGGTTTCCAAGGAGCACCGGTGGATTCAAACTGCTGACCTTTTGGTTAGCAGCCATAGCTATTAACCACTGCACCACCAGGGTTTCCCATACATATATATATACATACATATACATGTGCACACATGTACACACACATATACATATGCATATGCATATATGCATATATACATACACATGTAGAGCCTTGGTGGCACAGTGGTTAAGAGCTTGGCTGCTAAACAAAAGGTCAGCAGTTCGAATCCACCAGCCGCTCCTTGGAAACCCTGTGGGGTCACTATAGTGTCTGTTGTATAGGGTCGCTGTGAGTTGGAGTCTACTCAGACAGCAACGGGTTACAGGTTACATCCATATGTAATCACATATATATTTTTTGATTGTTGTTGGTGTTGTTGCAACATTATATATGTCATATCTTTTATCAAAAAAAAGAGGCCTTTTCTCTTGTATATTTCTTAGTGACTTCATTTATTTACTTATTTTTTTTAATGTTGTAGTTTAAGTGAAAGTTTACAATTCAAGTTAGTCTCTCGTACAAAAATTTATACATACATTGTTATGTGACCCTAATTGCTCTCCCTATACTGTGACAGCACACTCCTTCTTTCTACCCCACATTTCCCATGTCCATTCAGCCAGCTCCTGACCCTCCTTGCCTTCTTATCTTGCCTCTGGACAGGAGTTGCTCATTTAGTGTCATGAATCTACTTGAGCTAAGAAGCACACTATTCACGAGTATCATCTTATGTCTTAGTGACTTCATTTAGCCGTGCGTTCTTCATCCAGATTTGGTGCTACCTTTCCCATCACCACAAATAAATGAAATAACAGGTGTATACTATCTAGAGAAAAAGGAGCTCTGGTGGCGTAGTGGTTAAGTGCTTGGCTGCTAACTGAAAGGTCAGTGATTTGAACCCACCAGCTGCTCCGCGGGAGAAAGATGTGGCAATCTGCTTCCATAAAGATTACAGCCTTGGAAACCCTATCAGGCAGTTCTATGCTGTCCTATAGGGTCGCTATGTGTTGGTATTGACTCAACAGCAATGGGTTTGGTTATTGTTTTCTTGGTAATCTTTATGGAAGCAGACTGTCACATCTTTCTCCTGCTGAGTGGCTGGTGGGTTCAAACTGCTGATCTTTCAGTTAGCTGCCAAGTGCTTAACCACTGTCACCAGGGCTTCCTTATAAAGAGTACAGCCTTGGAAATCTTATGGGGCAGTTCTACTGTGTCCTGTAGGGTCTCCATGAGTTGGAATTGGCTCCACAGTAAGGAGTACTATCTAGAGAGTGATTCTCCCTCTTCCCACACCCTTCCAATTCCTAGTAATCACTAATGAACATTGGTCTCTGTTTTTGTACATATTCTTGTCTTCTTATACATGTGAGATCATGTAACATTTGTCCTTTTGTGATTGACTTATTTCACTCAGCATAGAGTCTTCCAGATTCATCTACATTATGTTTGGAGAACCCATTATTATCATTTATGGCTGTGTGGTATTCCATTGTATGTGTGTCCCACATTTTGTTTATCCATTTATCCGTTGATGGGCACTTAGGTTGTTTCCATCTTTTTGCTATTGTGAATAGTGCTGCAATGAACATAGGTTTGGTGGTTAAAGTTGTGTGTCAGCTTGGCTAGTCCATAATTCTCAGTGGTTTGGCAGATATGTAATCATCCTCCATTTCGTGATCTGATATGAGCAGTCAATCAGTTGAAAGGGGAGTTTCCTTGGGAGTATGGCCTGCATCCAATATATTTGGATCTTCTGACAAAACTCAATCTCTCTCTCTCAATCCTGCATTTGATCCTGCATTACCTCGTCATTCTCTGACCTCTGGTCTTGGCTCACCTCAAAAGAAACACCTGGTGACCTACTTCTGAAAAATATGAGCCAGCAGTCTGCCCCCTGACCTGCAGATTTTGGATTCACCAGCTCCTGCAACCTGTGAGCCAGCAGTTTGCTGCCTGACCTGTAGGTTTTGGGTTCATCAGCCGCTGCTACCATGTGAGTCAGGAGAAGCTTCCAGCCTGCCATCTGATCTACGTATTTGGGACTTGTCAACCTCCACAACTGCATGAGCCATTTTCTTGAAATAAATCTCTCATGTGTTTATATATACAGGCTTCACTGGTTTTGCTCCTGTAGAGAACACAGCCTAATACATTAAGTGTGCATATGTGTTTGTGTCTTTACTATTAGATCTCTAGGGTATATACCTAGAAGTGGGATCACTTGATCATAAAGTAGTTCTATCACTAGATTTTTGAGGAAGCACCATACTGTTTTCCATAGTGATTATACCATTTTACATTCCCACCAGTGGTGGGTAAGGGTTCCAATCTCTCCACATTCTTGTCAGCATTTGTTATGTCCTAGGTTTTTGATCAGTGCCATTTTAGCAGGAGTGAGATGATATCTTATTGTAGTTTTGATTTGCATCTGTCTGTAGGGACGCTATGAGTTGTAATCGACTCGATGGCATACAACAACAACTGTGCTCCATAGGGTTTTCAATGCCTATGATTTTTCAGAAGCAGATCTTCAGGTCTTTCAAGGTAACCTTCAGTGGATTAACCATTTGCACCACCCAGGGACTCCTTCTCTTTATTCTTACCTTTCTTTAATTTCACAGTGTTGTTTCTAGTTGTGGGCATTTTTCAATTCATTCTGCTCATCACTTGGCAGAAATTTTAAATTTGGAGACTCATGGTTCCCTTCAGATGTTTAATTATTTCCTTAGCTTCATTTCCTCTGCCCTCCCTTTCTGGAACTGCCATTAAATTAGGTCTTGGATCTCTAATTGATTTGTTATTTGTATTATCATTTTTCTTATATTTTCTGTTTTCTTGATTCCTTCTATTTTGAGTAATTTCCTTGATTTTTTTTTTTTTAATCTTCTAATCCTTCTACTTGTATTTTCAGTTTGGAAATTATATTTTTAATTCCAAGAATGCTTATTTATTGATTGTTCTTTTATTATAACATTCTATGTGCTTGAATTTCTCTGATAAATTTACTAGGGTTTGTTTTTAAGTTCTGAATTGTATCTATTTCCTTGTCCCAGATTTTCTGTTGATGCATTTCTTTCATTTTGCAAGTTTTCTTCAAATGTCTGGGGATCCATGGTTGTATTTTCAAATTTAGGAAAGTGACACTGAAAGGCCCATTGAGTACCCTCTGTATTGTTCATGATGAGTACAACTGGCAGGCCTGGATTTAATATACATAAGCTCCCATGTCCTCAAACTCCAGAACATTTTTGCTCTAAGGCATCCACACTCAGAGTGCCACTAACTGCCATAGCTTCCTCAAGACAGTGTCTTCAATGCCTCTTGATAAGAACATCTGGTTTCTTTGGATTGTGGCAAATTTCTGATTGTCAGTAGGTTTGAGCTAGGTGGCTTGACGCAGGGGAAGGGAGGGCTGGTTTGCTGTGGTTCACTATTCTGTATAAACCTATTGTCATAGATTCGATTCTGACTCTTCTGACTCATAGTGACCCTGTAGGACAGAGTAAAACTGCCCCATAGAGTTCCCAGGGCTGTAATCTTTATGGAAACAGACTGCCACATCTTTCTCTCTCCATTGGAGTGGCTGCTGGGTTGAAACTGCCAACCTTTTGGTTAGCAGCCGAGCACTTAACCACTGCACCACCAGGGCTCCTCATTCTCTATAGAAAAGCTCTCAAAAAGGATAGATCCTTGGGCCCTACCTAAGAATTCTGATTCAGCATTTCTGGGATGGGCCCTAGGTATTTGTTTGTTTGTTTGTTTGTTTGATACGCCTCCTGCATCACACAAACATCCAGGTTTGGGAATCACCAGTAAGTTCAGGCAATTTGAGGAAGAGGTTACTATGTAAGATAAAGCAGAGGTAGGATCCTCATAACTTGTCAAATGACTGGATGTGGGAAAAAGGAAAGGGAGGAATAAAAATCACCTCCATGGCATGGATTTGGTTTGGTTTTTAACCAGGTTCAAGTCTGAGTGACTCCAAGAATGGTAGTACGTTAGCATAACTAGGAAAGTGATAACTAGTAGTAGGCTTTACTTATTTTTTGGTATTTTTTCTATCGACACTATAATAAATGCCATCCCCACAAAATATTACTATAATGCTCCTTTTGTAGCAAGATCACTAATAAGAATGAGGTTAGATCACAATAGAATTATGAATAAATAGATGTACAAATACATTTTCAGGCTGAAGAACAAGAACTTATAGGCATAAGCTAAACAATCTATTCACTTGTAACAAATTATGAAAGCAATTAAAAGATATGCATAGAGTATTCCAAAACTAAATGTGAGCAGTCTACTGATAACAAAAAATTTTTTTTTTCATTTCTTTTTTCAGTTAGAACCGCCTGATAGAGTTTCCAGGAGCCCTGGTGGCATAGTGGTTAAGCGCTCAACTGCTAACCAAAAGGTCGGCAGTTCAAATCCACCAGCCGCTCCTTGGAAACTCCATAGGGCAGTTCTACTCTCTCCTGTAGGATCGCTATGAGTCAGAACCGACTTGACGGCACAGAACAACAACCGCATAGCCTTTCCAAGGCTGTAAATCTTTATCGAAGCAGACTGCCTCTTTTTCTCCCGAGGAGTGGCTCATCAATTCTAACCACTGACCTTTAGATTAGCAGCTGAGCACTTAAACACTGTGCCGCCAGGGCTCTCCTTCTTTTTCAACAAAGTACCCTAATTTCTTAAACCTAAAAGAGCGAAATTTCAAATATACAATACTTCTCATCCTTAGTTACTACATCTGAACACACATGCAACACAATTGTCTCTACAACTGTTCATAAGGCTTATATCCTTACTAAAATACTGCTGTTCACACAGTTCAATTTCTGTTCATAGAACAGCCTGCTGATTCGTTTTGTACATTTAGAGTCTAATGAGGGTTTTCAGATCTGCAATAACTGTGATGACCATTAATATTTCCTTCACATTCAAACGCATTTTTATGGGGTTAAATAGATTTGTGAATTTTTTTAAAAATTAAGGTATAATTTACATACAGTATCTTTTACTCTTTTTAGTGCACAGTTCTGTGAGTTTGATAGATGCACGCAGTCTGTAACCACCACCACAATCAAGATGCAGAGCATTTCCATTACTCCCTGTCATGGTTTGAATTATGTCCCCCCAAAAATGTGTGTATCAATTTTGCTGGGCCATGATTCCCAGAATTGTGTGGTTAGCCTCCATTTTGTGATTGCAATTTTATGTTAAAGAGGATTAGGGTGGGATCGTAACACCACCTTTACCCAGGTCACATCCCTGATCCAATGTAAAGGGAGTTTCCCTAGGGTGTGGCAAGAGAAGCAAGCAGAGAGTTGGGGACCTCATACCATCAAGAAAGCAGTGCCAGGAGCAGAGAGTGTCCTTTGGACTGGGGTTTCTGTGCCGAGAAGCTCCTACTCCAGGGGAACACTGGTGAGAAGGCCCAGAGAGAGAAAGCCTTCTCCTGGAGCTGACACCCCGAATTTGGACTTTAAGCCTACTTTAAGGAAGTAAACTTCTCTTTGTTAAAACCATCGACTTGTGGTATTTCTGTTATAGCAGCACTAGATGACTGAGACACTCCCCAAGGTCCCTCCATGTCCCTTTGTAGTCACACCTTACCACCATCCTGAGCCTCTGGTAATCGCTGGTCTGTTTTCTGTTTCTATAGTTTTACCTCCTCCAGAATGCCATATGAATGAAATCAGGCAGTATGTAACCTTTTGAGTTTGGGTCTTTTTTACTCAGCAGAATGCATTTGAAATTCATTCATTTTCTGGCACATATGAGTAGTTTATTCCTCTTTTGCTTATAACATTCCATTATATAGATGTGCCACAGTTTGTTGTTGCCGTTGAGTCGATTTAAGCTTATAGTGACCCCATGAAACAGAGTAGATCTGCCCTATAGGGTTTTCTAGGCCGTAATCTTTATGGGAGCAGATCAATAGCTCTTTCTCCCCAAGAGCGGCTGAGTGGGTTCAAATCGCCGGCCTTTCGGTTAGCAGCTGAGCACTTAACCATTGCGCCACCAGGGTGCCCCATTTAGTTTATCCAAATATTGCTATTTAACCATTTATCAATAACTTCATTTTGTAGAAAAGATTGGTTTCATGACTATGAAATTATGCTTTTACCGAGGCGGGGAGGGGAGATAAGTTTCCTTTATGCCTTGAATTGTTCACTTATGTTAGATTTATTTGATTATATATTAGGTAAAACTATTTTAAAAAAATATCTTTTTTCACATAACTGAGAAAATGATAGAGATTTGTTCAAGTCTTTAACTGTGAGTGTGCATTTGAAGCATGTGTTGTGATTTTAAAGGTTTTCTCTACCTAATAATATATATACCATATAATAATATTATTATTATTGCTGATAGCACAAAATATTTTACTTAAATTTTTGAAGGAAAGTGCTCTAGGAAGACCCTATTCAACCCAGACCATTGAAATGGCTCACTTCCCATTTAAATCCTATTAATCTTTTACCCTACGGAGGCAACAGGTGGTTTAGAAAATAGCCCACAGAAACACCATTCTTGTCCTTCAGGATCAGTGCCAGTGGAAAAAAGTGACCTGAAATGTAGATCTCAGGACTGACATGATGAAAATCTAATGCCACAGCTGTTGTCTCTCAGAGCTGTCACTCATTGTGTTTTAATTTCACAGTTTTGATTTAATCTTTTCTAATTACGGCAGTGGATAAATACAGAACAAGAGTTCCCAGCAAAGAATCTAGGCAGGTATTAGCACAGCCCGTTTTTTACCTGCTCTCCAGCCCTTTGGGTTATGTTTTCTGTGATGATTCCTTCTCTAGGATACTACTTTTTACCTTCACGAGAGCCAGGTCTTCTCTACTAGCTCATCAGCCTAACAAGAATCATAGAGTTTTGATTTTGGGGCGATTTCTTATCATGCAATCAGGATGCTTTAGGAGCCATTTTAAGTGGTGACACACAGAAGAGTTAGGTTTTTTTTTTTCCTCATTAAAAATTTCATAGTTTTTTGTTGTTGTTGTGCTTTAAGTGAAAATTTACAATTCAAGTTAGTCTCTCATACAAAAATTTATACACACATTGTTATGTGACCCTAATCGCTCTCCCTATACTGTGACAGCACACTCCTCCTTTCCACCCTGGATTTCCTGTGTCCATTCAACCAGCTCCTGGCCATCTCTGCCTTCTCATCTTGCCTCTGGACAGGAGCTGCCCATTTAGTCTCATGTATCTACTTGAGCTAAGAAGCACACTCTTCTCGAGTATCATTTTATGTCCCACAGTCCAGTCTAATCTTTGTCTGAAGAGTGGGCCTTGCGAGGGTTTTAGTTTTGGGCTAACAGAGAGTCCGGGGCCCATATCTTCGGCGTCCCTCCTGTCTCAATCAAACCATCAAGTCTGGTCTTCTTACTAGAATTTGAGTTCTGCCTCCCACCTTTCTCCTGCTCCATCAGGGACTCTGTTTTGTTCTCTGTCAGAGTGGTCATTGGTGGTAGCCAGACACCGTCTAGTTCTGGTCTCAGGCTGATGAGGTCTCTAGTTTATGTGGCCCTTTCTGTCTCTTGGGCAACAGTTGGGTTAAAAAAAAAATCAGATTTTTTTCAGTAAAATGCTCTCATATCTCACCACCTTTCTAAGATCTATAATTAAAAATACTATTATCAACCATGGATTGCGTTATTTTTCTTATGAAGCCACCTTAAAAAAAAAAAACAGAAGACTACGGCATCAAAAAAAATATAATTATATTGATTTATAGTTTACATACAGTAAAATGTACCCTTAATCCTGGCCAATTTATCTGCTTTCTCTATTATGATAGATTTGTTTTGCCTTTTTCACAATATCCTATTAAAAGTATATATACTCTTTTATGTCTGACTTTTTCACTTAGTATATATATTTTTTAAGCATCATCAATGTCATTGCATGTATCTGTAACTTGTACTTTTTTTTATTTCTTCCTGAATACTATTCCATTGTATGGATATACCACAATTGTTTATCCATTTGCCAGTTGATGGACATTTAAACTGTATCTACTTTTGGACTATTATGAGTAAAGCTGCTATGGACATTTGTGTTTAAGTCTTTATGAAGTGTTCATTTTTCTTGGACAAATATCTAGGAGGAAATCACTGGTTTGTAAGGTTAAGTGTGTGTTTAACTTTTTAAGAAACTGCCAAACTCTTTTCCAGAGTGGTTGTATCATTTTACATTACTATTTAACTTTTACCTTCTTAAAGCACTTAACATTTACTTTCCAAAATTTTTACCAAATTACCTAATTGCTCTGTATACTCAACAGCACTTGGATTTGTCAGCTTTTAAAATAATTATAGTCATTCCAGTAAGTTTGTTGAGGTATATCATTGTGATTTTAATTGGCAGTTTCCTGAAGACTAAAGATATCAAACATTTTTTCATGAGCTTACTGACCGTTTGTTTATCTTCTTTTGTAAAATGTCTGTTCAAATCTTTTGCTGATTTTGTATTGGATTGTTTATCTTCTAATACTGAGCTATAAGAGTTCTTTAGTAGCCTGGTTGGTGTAAGTGATTTGCAATTGGCTGCTAATCATGCAGCAGCTCTACTGTAGAAAGGCCTGAAGATCTCTTCCTGTAAAGATTACAACCAAGAAATCCCTGCGGAGCAGTTCTAGTCTGTAACACATGGGGTTGCCATGAATCGGGGGCCAACTCCATGGCAGCTGACAACAACAGTTGTTTATATATTCAGAATATATAATACAAGTATTATATTACTTGTGTAAGTAACATATTACTTATATTATACAAGTAATATAATACCTGTATTATAATTCAGAATACAAGTCGTTTATCAGGTATATGAATTATAAATATTTTCTCCCACCTATGGTTTGCCGTTTCATTTCCTTCCTTCCTTCCCTGCCTCCCTCCCTTCTTCTTTCCCTCCCTTTCTCTCATTTTGAAGAAGTATAATTTATCAATTTCTTCCTTTTATGATTTGTGTTTTTGTGTCCTAGGAAATCATTGCCTACCCCAAAGGTGCAATGATTTTCTTTAATTTTTTCTTCTAGAAGTTTTATGGTTTTAGCTCTTATATTTAGGTCTATGATCAAGTTCCAGTTAAAGTTTTATTTACAGTGTGATGTAAGGATTGATGTTCTTCTTTTCGTTTGAATATTCTGTTGTTCCAGCACCATTTGGTGAAAAGACAAACTTCATTGACAATCAATTGGGGATATATGTTTGGGCCTTTTTTTTGTAGTCCATTTAATTCAATGTCCATTCAATGAAAAGATGTATATAAATGTACACGTCTGAGAACTCAACTGTACATGAAGTAGGATGATGGGGTAGTCTGTTTTCAGCATATACATACGTTTAGCCATTTGATGTTCTTCTCTTTTTTCCCTTTGGCCTTATTTATGGCTCCTATTTTTCCACTTGAGAACTTTCTGTTATTGCGGGCCCATTTTTTTATTCACTATTGTATTTTCTTCATCTATATTAGTAACAGTTACTAGTTGCCTTCGAGTCAGTTCTGGCTCATGGTGACCCCATGCATACGTCAGAGTAGAACTATGCTCCATAGGGTTTTCATTGGCTGATTTTCTGTAGTAGATCACCAGGACTTTCTTCCTAGTCTGTCTTAGTCTAGAAGTTCCACTGAAACTGGTCAGCATCATAGAAACACGCAAACTTCCACCGACAGACAAGTGGTGGCTGAACATAAGGTACATTGGCTAGGAATTGAACCTGGTCTCCCATATGAAAGGCAAGAATTGTACCACTGAATCGCCACTGCCCCCTTTAATAAAACACTACCTGGTCCTGCGCCATCCCCATGATTGGTTGCAAATTGGACTGTTGTGATTCATAGGGTTTTCACGGGCTGATTTTTGGAAGAAGATCACCAGGCCTTTCTTCCTAGTTGGTCTTAGTCTGAAAGCTGCATTGAAACCTGTTCAGCATCATCACAACACACAAGGGTACTGAAGATGGTTAATGCTCTCAGCTGCTACCTTAAAGGTTGGAGGTTTGAGTCCACCCAGACATGCCTTGGAAGAAAGGCCCAATGATCTACTTTTAAAAATCTAGCCATTGAAAACCTTATGGGGCATAGTTCTATTCTGACACACAAACTTTGGCTGATTTTTGTAGGGTCTATCAAATGATAGCTCAATGAAGTACGAAGAACCTGGAAGAAACAATTTGTAAGAAGTCTTTATGATGTGTATCAGCTGCTCTAAATATTACGTAACATCTAATGCTATACAGTTGTGTAAATTTCCTTGCCACTAATTATGAAATGGCAGAATGTGTTCTAATATATGTGTATGGGGAGAGACTTAGAAATTCACACAGAAAGAACATTTGCAAACACATTTAAAAAGCTGTTTTGGGGGCTGTAATTTTTATTTCTATGATGCTGAATACATGGTATGACAATTACACTTGCCCTGAGATAAAATAAATACATAAATAAAAAGAGAGGGAAGTGATAGAATTTATCTGTACTAAGGCATTTGGGTTGTGTGGATTCTTTTATTACATTGTAAATATTTTGTGTATGTCTAGCAAAAGCATCAGTAATTAGGCCATAATGGTAATTTGTCAGTCTTAAGCACAACAGCTGTGTGTACTTGAAAAAATTAGACAACGAGATTGTTCAATTCCGGGAGTACTGTTTACCAAGCTAAGTTGGCTAGCAAGACTCTTATTGTTTTCCTGATATGATGTAAACATATATTATTAAATTTTGGAAAGAAAGCGTTTTACCAATTTTTAACAATTAAAAGAGAATTGTTTCTTACTGTCTTTAATTTTAACTTTTTTTAATAGTGCCTAATAATGTGCCACATACAATTAGATGCTTAAGAATTTTTTGTAATCAATCATGACTCAATACACCTATGCACAAACATATACATATTTTAGTGTTGTTGTTGTTAGGTGCCATCAAGTTGGTTCTGACTCATAACAACCCTAGGTACAGCAGAACAAAACACTGCCCAGTCCTGCGCCATCCTCACAATGGTTGCTATGTTGGGTCAGGCACACCTTAGTCTTCAAGTTGATATCTTTGTTTTTTAATACTGTAAAAGAGGTCTTTTGCAGCAGATTTGCCCAATGCAATATATCATTTGATTTCCTGACTGCTGCTTCCATGGGCATTGATTGTGGACCCAAGTAAAATGAAATCCTTGACAACTTGAAACTTTTCTCTGTTTATCATGATGTTGCTTATTGGTCCAGTGGTGAGGATTTTTGTTTTCTTTCTGTTAAGTGTAATCCATACTGAAGGCTGTAGTCTTTGATCTTCATGAGCAAATGTCTCAAGTCCTTTTCTCTTTCAGCAAGCAAAGTTGCGTCATCTGCATATCGCAGGTTGTTAATGAGTCTTCCTCCAATGCTGATGCTGCTCTCTTCTTCATATGGTCCAGCTTCTCAGATTATTTGCTCAGGATACAGATTGAATAAGTGTGGTGAAAGGATGCAACCCTGATGCACACCCTTCCTGGTTTTAAACCATGCAGTATCCCCTTGTTCTGTTCCAACAACTGCCTTTTGTCCATGAATAGGCTCTGCATGAGCACAAGTAAGTGTTTTGGAATTCCCATTCTTCACAATGTTATCCATAGTTTGTTATGCTCCACACAGTTGACTGTCTTTGCATAGTCAATAGAACACAGGTAAACATCTTTCTGGTATTCTCTGCTTTGAGCCAAGATCCATCTGACATCAGCAACGATATCCCTCATTCCACATCCACTTCTGAATTTGGCCTGAATTTCTGGCAGCTCCCTGTTGATATACTGCTGCAACTGCTTTTAATTAACTTCAGCATAATTTTACTTGCATTTGATATTAATGATACTGTATGATAATTTCTGCATTCCACTGGATCACCTTTCTTTGGAATAGCCATGAATATAGAAATCTTCCAAATGGTGGACCAGCAAGCCATCTTCCAAATTTCTTAGCATAGACAAGTGAGTGCTTCCAGTATTGCATCCATTTGTTGAAACATCTCAGTTGGTATTCCATCAGTTCCTGGAGCCTTGTTTTTTCACCAATACATTCATTGCAGCTTGGACTTCTTTCTTCATTACCATCAGTTCTTAATCATATTCTACATCCTAAAATGGTTGAACACCGATCAATTCTTTTTAGTACAGTGACTCTGTGTATTCCTTCCATTATCTTTGGATGCTTCCTGCATTGTTCAATTTTTCACCCGTAACCCATAACCTGTTGCCATTGAGTTGTTTCTGACTCATGGCAACCCTATAGGACAGAGCAGAACTGCCCCCATAGGGTTTCCAGGAGTGGCTGGTGGATTCAAACTGCCAACCTTTTGGTTAGCAGCCACAGCTTGCCATAGCTCTTAACCACTGCACCACCAGGGGAATCCTTCAATATTGCAGCTTGAGGCTTGAATTTTTTTTCTTCAGTTCTTGTACCTTGAGAAATGCCAAGTGTATTTCTGCCTTTTGCTTTTCTAACTCCAGGTCTTTGCACATTTCGTTATAATACTTTACTTTGACTTCTTGAACCTCCTTTTGAAATCTTCTGTTCAGCTCTTTTACTTCATCATTTCTTCCTTGTGCTTTAGCTTCTCCATGTTCAAGAGCAAGTTTCCTAGTATTTTCTGACATTCATTTTGGTCTTTTTTTTTCTATCTTTTTAATGACCTTTTGCTTTCTTCATGTGTCATGTCCTTGATGTCATCCCATGATGATCTCTGGTCATTTAGTGTTCAATATGTTAAATCTATTCTTGAGATGGTCTCTAAATTCAAGTAGGATACTAACTCAAAGTCATATTTTGGCTCTTGTGGACTTGTTTTAATTTGCTTCAGCTTCAACTTGATGGTCTGTTCCACAGATGGCCCCTGACCTTGTTCTGACTGATGATATCGAGCTTCTCCATTGTCTCTTTCCACAGATGTAGATTTGACTCCTGTGTAATACATCTGGTGAGGTCAACATATTATTTATGTTGTTGAAAAAGGTATTTCCAATGAATAAGTTGTTGGTCTTGAAAAATTTCATCATGCGATCTTCGGCATCGTTTCTATCACCAAGGCCATATTTTCCAACTACGGATCATTCTGTTTCCAACTTTTGAATTTCAATCACCAGTAATTATCAATCCATCCTGACTGCATGTTTGATCAATTTCAGGCTGCAGAAGTTGGTAAAAATCTTCAATTTCTTCCTCTTGACATAGTGATTAGTGCATTAAATTTGAATAATATTCATATTAATGGGTCTTCCTTGTTCTTGATGTTGTTAGGTGCTGTTGAGTTAGTTCTGACTCATAGTGACTCTACATACAACAGAACAAAACGCTGCCTGGTCCTGTGCCATCCTCACAATGGTTGTTTTGTTTGAGTCCATTGTTGCTGCTACTGTGTCAATCCATCTAGTTGAGGTTCTTCCTCTTTTTCACTGACCCTCTACTTTACCAAGCATGATGTCCTTCTCTAGGAACTGGTCCCTCCTGATAACGAGTACCTGAGTTGAAGTCTAGCCATACTTTCTTCTAAGGAGCATTCTGGCTGTACATCTTCCAAGACAGATTTGTTTGTTCTTCTGGCAGTCCATGGTATATTTAACATTTTTTGCCAACCCCATAATTCAAAGTCATCAATTCTTTAGTCTTCCTCATTTGTTGTCCAGCTTTCACATGCATATGAAGCAACTGAATATACAATGACTTGGGTCAGAGAGACCTTAGTCCTCAAGGTGACATCTTTAACACTTTAAAGAGGTCTTTTGCAGCAGATGTGCCCAATGCAACATGTCATTTGATTTCTTGACTGCTGCTTCCATGGGCATTGATTGTGGATCCAAGTAAAATAAAATCTTTGACAATTTCAATATTTTTTTCGTACAACTTCATACCTTGTAGGCGTATGGATAGTATCCTATCACTGACAGCATTGTATTTCCAGATAGATCTTGAGGTTTTGAAATGTTCTTTTTGACAATTAATGTGACACCATTCCTCTCCAATTGTCATTCCTGCATAGTAGACCATATAATTCTCTGATTCAAAATGGCAGTGTTTAAACTGACTTTATTCACTATTCCTTAAAACTATTCAGGAGATAATCAGCAATTCTATTTCTATTTTACAGGCAAAGGTGTAACTATTTAAATGTGGTGCAACAAGCTAAAAATCACATGAGTAAGAGAATGAGTACCAAAACGTGATTCATTAATTTTTTATTTACAAATCAGTACGCTCCAGAGCATCTCTGTTTCTGGGCTGTTCTTTCGGCAGGATGGATTAGACTACATCTGTGTTTGCTGTTCAATTGTTGGAAAGAGTCCTAATGCACATTTTATAGTAGTATCAGTTGAGAGTGGAATAAATGGGTAGTGGGAAAAATCATCTTTTCCAAATAAAATCCAGGCTTTAAAAAGCAAACATAGTCATGGTTCATATAATTCTAGAACACTAGAATGGGCACAATAAGTAAACAGATAAAAAATAATACACAAAGTTTCTTAGTGACTCTTCTCATTTTTGTGGCTCATTGTACATCATATTTAATTTGCTAACAACTTTGGAACAATTACTGAACAGCAGAAATGTGAATTCTAGATCTCACTCAATGCGGTAACATATGTTAACATTAATATTACCCAAATTTTGGTAAAATTCATTTTATTCATTTATTTATTTTTCTTTATTGTTGTGCTTTAAGTGAAAGTTTACAATTCAAGTTAGTCTCTCATACAAAAATTTGTACATACATTATTATGTGACCCTAGTTGCTCTCCCTATACTGTGACAGCACACTCTTCCTTTCCACCCCGGATTTCCCGTGTCCATTCAACCAGCTCCTGATCCTCTCTGCCTTCTCATCTTGCCTCTGGACGGGAGCTGCCCATTGAGTCTCATGTATCTACTTGAGCTAAGAAGTACACGCTTCACAAGTATCATTTTATGTCCCATAGTCCAGTCTAATCTTTGTCTGAAAAGTTGGCCTCAGGAATGGTTTTAGTTTTGGGCTAACAGAGAGTCCGGGGGCCATGTCTTCTGGGGTCCCTGCAGTCTCAGTCAAACCATTAAGTCTGGTCTTTTTACTAGAATTTGAGTTCTGTATCCCACTTTTCTCCTGCTCCGTCAGGGACTGTGTGTTGTGTTCCCTGTCAGGGTGGTCATTCGCACCGTAATTTCTTTTTTGTTTGTTTATTGTTGTAGTTTAAATGAAGTTTAGATTTCAAGTTAGTCTGCCATACAAAAATTTATACACACATTGTCATGTGACTCTAATTGCTCTCCCCATACTGTGACAGGACACTCCTCCTTTCCACCCCTGATTGCTCATGTCCATTCAACTAGCTCCTCACCCTTTCTGCCTTCCCATCTCACCTCCGGATAGCAGCTGCCCATTTAGTCTCTTGTATCTACTTGAGCTAAGAGGCACACTCCTCACGAGTATCACTTTATGTCCCATGGTCCAGTCCAGTTCCCATCTGAAGAGTTGGCCTTGGAAATTGTTTTAGTTCTGGGCTGATAGAGAATCTGGGGCCATGCTTTCCGGGGTTCCTCCAGTCTCATTCAGACCATTAAGTCTGGTCTTCTTACTAGAATTTGAGTTCTGCACCTCACCTTTCTCCTGCTCTGTCAGGGACTCTCTGTTGTGTTCCCTGTCAGGGCAGTCATTGGTGGTAGCTGGGCACCATCTAGTTCTTCTGGTCTCAGGCTGATGAAGTCTCTGGTTTATGTGGCCCTTTCTGTCTCTTGGGCTACTACTTTCCTTGTGTCTTTTGTGTTCTTCATTCTCCTTTACTCCAGGTGGTTGGGACCAATTGATGCATCTTAGATGGCCACTTGCCAGTGTTTAAGACCCCAGACGCCGCTCACCAAAGTAGGATGCAGAACATTTTCTTAATAAGCTTTGTTATGCCAATTGACCTAGATGTCCACTGAAAGCATGGTCCCCAGACCCCTACCCCTGCTACTCTGTCCCTCAAAGTGTTTGATTGTACTCAGAAAACTTCCTAGCTTTGGTTTAGTCCAGTTATGCTCACTTCCCCTATAGTGTGTGCTGTCCTTCCCTTCACCTAAGATAATTTTTATCTACTATCTAGTTAGCAAATAATCCTCACTCTCCCTCCCCAACCTCCTAACCATCAAAGAATGTTTTCTTATGTGTTTAAACCTTTCTTGAATTTTTATAATAGTGGTCTTAAATAGTATTTGTCCTTCTGTGATTGACTAAATTCACTCAGCATAGTGACCTCCAGATTCCTCCATGTTATAAGATGTTTCACAGCTTCATCGTTGTTCATCATTGCATAGTATTCCATTGGGTGGATATACCATAATTTGTTTATCAATTCTTCTGCTGATGGGCACCTAGGTTGTTTCCATCTTTTTGCTATTGTGAACAGTGCTGCAATGAACATGGATGTGCATATATCTATTCGTGTGATGGCTCTTATTTCTCTACCATATATTCCAAGGAGCGGGGTAGCTGGATCCTATGGTACTTTTATTTCTAGCTTTTTAAGGAAGCGCCAAATTGATTTCCAAAGTGGTTGTACCATTTTACTTTCCCACCAACAGTGTATAAGTGTTCCAGTCTCTCCACAACCTCTCCAGCATTTATTATTTTGTGTTTTTTGGATTAATGCTAGCCTTGTTGGGGTGGGATGATATCTCATTGTAGTTTTGATCTGCATTTCTCTAATGGCTAATGATCGTGAGCATTTCTTCACGTCTGTTAGCTGCCTGAATATGTTCTTTGGCAAAGTGCCTGTTCATATCCTTTGACCAGTTTTTAATTGAGTTATTTGTCTTTTTGTTGTTGAGGTTTTGCAGCATCTTGTAGATTTTAGAGATTAGATGCTGATTGGATTTGTCATAGCCAAAAATTTTTTCCCAGTCTGTAGGTTGTCTTTTGACTCTTTATTCAAGTCTTTTGATGAGCACAAGTGTTTGATTTTTAGGAGCTCCCAGTTACCTAGTATCTCTTCTGGTGCTTGTGCATTGTTACTTATGGTTCATATTGTGTTTATGCCATGTATTAGGGCTCCTAGTGTTGTCCCTATTTTTTCTTCCATGATATTTATAGTTGTCAATTTTATATTTAAGTCTTTGATCCATTTTGAGTTAGTTTTTGTGCATGGTGTGAGTTATGGGTTTTGTTTCAATTTTTTGCAGATGGATATCCAGTTATGCCAGCACCATTTGTTAAAGAGACTGTCTTTTCCCCCAATTAACAGACTTTGGGACTTTGTCAAATATCAGTTGCTCATAGGTGGATGAATTTATAGCTGGATTCTCAATTCTGCTCCACCTGCTGGGCTCAGGCTCTCACCAGGTCAGATCTGGCAACTCCTTGCTGCTTCCGAACCATCTCTCCCCCACCCCCTGCCACTCAGTCTGGTTCCTCAACTTTGTCTTTGATGTTCAGAGCTCCTAAATTGTCATATATAATCAATTCACTTGTTTTTTCGGGTCTTTGTTTTAAGAGGGTCCACCGGAAGTGTCTGACTAACCCGCCATCTTGGTCCTGCACCGTAAAATTCATTTTAAATTGGAAAAAAAAATAAGCCTATTTGAAAAATGTTGTCAATCATTTAACTGACAAGGGCCTTAGACATCTATTTTATGTCCATCAGTGATCTAGGGTGATGGTAGAGATATGAAAGAGAAAATGAAATGGTCTTTGCTCTCAAAGAATTTATAATCTAGTTCATAGTGACAGTTTTGTTTCAGTATGACAGAAATAAGCTTTAGGTATATCTTGATATGCTTCTTTACAGAACCAGATTTTGTCAGAATCACTCAACTAAATTGGAAGCTACCATGGAATTAATAAACAATACTAAGAATGGTTGATGCAAGCAAGGAACTTGTTTTATTGTCAGTGAAGATCTGATGTACCTGTTTGATACATCTCAGTGTGGAAGAAGTCCTATCAGCCATGCGGCCTCTGTGAACTTCTTTACCCTCAGGAAGGAAAATAAATGTTGGTTCTACATACTGGTGCTGGCAAAGAACACACGCCATATGTCTGCTTAAGTGCACACGAAAGACTTCAATTTCATTTATAAACAGGTTTCTAAAGTGTCAAGAAGGCAAGAGTTTAAAACAAGCAATTAAATTTTAGGACTGGAGCTTAAAAATAAAATAGAACTAATTTTTCCATTTTGTTAGGCTTTCTGCCTAATTAGCTCTCCTATTCCCTCCAAACTGCTTCCTCTTGTTGTTCTTTAAAAGAAAAAAAATAATTATCTTTTTGGTGCCAAATTTTTGGTAAAATCACTTAAGCATTATTATCAGACTATTAGATTCCTTATAGGTAGTTTTGTCTCATGGTCATTATGCTGAATATGAACTGCATTTCAATTCAGCCATCATTTATTGTGCAAGTTCCAAATGCAATTCATTGTGCTAGACGTGGAAGGAAACATATAAACATGAATATTACCCTATTTTTGAAGTCAAGACACTTACAAGCTAACAGAAATAATTCCATAAATTCTATAAAGCTTAATTCATACTAAAAAGTACCTGGAAGGTGAATTTTCAAATAATTGTCAAAGTCAAAAAGCTAGTATTATTTTTATTTGTATCATTAAAAAAAGAGAATGAGGGACTATCTTAGTCACCTAGAGCTGCCATAACAAAAATACCATAAGTGGATGGCTTCAAAGAACATAAATTTATTGTCTCACGGTTTTGCACTCTAGAAATCCAAATTAGGGCACTGCCAGAGCTACGCTCTGTCTCTGTACCTTGACCTGTTGCTGTCGAGTTGATTCAGACTCATAACAACCCTATAGACCAAAGTAGAACTACCCCATAGAGTTTCCAAGGAGCAACTGGTAGATTTGAACCACCAACTCTTTGTTTAGCAGCCAAGCTCTTAACCACTACACCACCTGTGTTTCTGTCTCTGTAGGCTGTAGGAGAAAGATTTTTTCCTGTTTCTTCCAGCTTCTGGCAACCCCAGGCTTTTCTTGGTGTTCCCTGGTGTGATGGTTAAGATTGTGTGTCAACTTGGCTGGGCCATGATTCTCCGTGTTTTAATGTAATCACTCCCATGCTTGAATATACTGTGAGTAGCCAATCAGATGAAAGGGAGTCTCCTTGGGGGCGTGGCCCGCATCTGTATATAAGCAGACGTTCTGGCTTTTTGCCCTCTCTGGATCCTGCGGCTGCTTCCTGTCGTCTCATCTCTCGTTCTTGGGACTTGAGCTGTCAGCTTATCTGCTGAACCTGGGATTTGTTGATCTGCACAGCCTGTGAGTGGGAGCCCTGGTCTCCGACCTTCCGATCTTGGGCTTGCCAGCTTCTGCAGCTGTGTGACTTGGGAGAGGCCTCTACCCTGATGCATGGACTTGGGACGTTCTAGCCTCTACAATCACGTGAGCTGTTTCCTTGATATAATCTCTCTCTCTATATATATGTATACACTTTACTGGTTTTGCTTCTCTAGAGAACCCAGCCTAAGACACGTGGCATGTAGCCAGATCCTCACTTGGTGTTTTTCCCCTGTGTATATGTCTCTCTTTGTCTGTTTTCCCTTTATCGAAGACACCACTCCGAACGGATTAGGCTTAGGACTCACTCTATTCCATATGACTTCATTAACATGCCAAAAGAAAAACCCTATTTCCAAACAGGGTCACATTCACAGTTTAGGGGTTAGGACTTCACCATGTGTTTTGGGGGACACAATTCAATCCATAACGGGGACTAAAAGGAAAATGTAGTTCTTATGGTTTGTTCGTTGTTTACATATCATTAAAAAGGAGTTTAATATACATATAAAAATGTTTTGGTGAAAAGTAGATTAAAAATAAATTAGCCCACATTATTGGAACAATCTCATATTGAATTCAAAATATGAAGGAAATTATGTATATAATAATTCAGTTTTAGAAGCTAGAAAATGGGGGAACTTTTTCTGAGTCAATCTAAGAAATATAAAAACTACCATAAAAATTAATAATAGCTTAGTAATATTTTGAGAACCAAATAGAAGTTTCCTGGGTTTGCTTGAATCTTCTAAATTTAGGCCACTTTAAAAGATATCTCTCTTCAGACATTTCATATAATCTTAATACCTATAGCTTCTAGAGTGCTTGCTGAAACAGCTAAAATAATGAAAAGTAGATTTCTAGGTAAAGATGAAGGACCGAATACATCTACTTATTTTTGCTTCCTTTCTATAATCTCATCAAAGTAACAGAACAGTGATTCAAAAAGAGGCATAAACCCACAAAGACAAAGAGGACAGAAGAGGAGTCAGTACAAAAAAATTTTGGAGACACAGGAATGACAATTATCTATTAAAACTTTATACCTCAACTGTAGAGAAAGCCAAGAAGTAAATTGATTTACATTTCAAATTTCCTAAAGGCTCAGAAATTCCTGGCACTTGGTGCTTTTGAAGTGTGGAGGAGAAGGAGTGTTTATAAGACTCAGTTAGATACTCCAAACTCCCACCCCTAGTTCTTCCTCTACTTTGTATAATGGGTCACCTGTGCATCTCCAACTAGGAGGGAGGATTGCAGGTTTATTCTGGAGAGAGTCTCTGAAATGGAGGACACTAGATAAATTAAGTCTAGGGATATCATGCTAGAAACAGTGGGATTAAGTAAACTTTCACATACTGAATGCTAAGAACTCCAGCTGTTTTCTGGGATTTGGTTCCCAGAATGCTTGCATCCAGCCTCTTCCCTCTAGGCAGGCAAGGAACAGAAAAGTCGCCCCTAGATAATTTAATCAGCCAAGAAGAAAGGTCTAAGGATCTTGACATTGTGGTTCCTTCAATGAAATGGGCCACCCATATCGCCCAAGAGCAAAGCCCCAGTTAATGTTCTGCACCGGGAAAATGCTCAGCGCTTTCTATCAGCTTTCTAATCTCCCACTCTTAAACAACCAAAGGTCATCCCAGCATCTGAGAGGAGCCTCTGACAGAAAAGGCAGAGATAGAAACAATTAGATAAAAGCAACATTGAAGAGATGAATGTAGGCAGGGGAAAGAAAATGGAAGTACTACTGTGCCCAAGATAGACAAGAGAGAATACTGTATCTATAAAGTGAGAGTACAATGATATCTACCTTCATTTATTTATTCATGTATTTAGATATTTATTTATTTAAAGAGAACAAAAAAGAGCTCCTAAAAGTTCAAATTATGAGAGTAGAAATTAAAAAAAACAAAACAATAGAAGACTAGAAAGAAAAGTAGGTAAGCTGACGAAAACTCAGAAAGTAGAAAAAAATGAAAATAATAATAACAGAGAAAAGATTTTTTAAAAATTGGAGGACTAAAGGATGAGTTCCCAAACTATCAAACCAAACCCATTGCTGTCAAGTTGATTCTGACTCATAGTGACCCTATAGGACAAAGTAGAACTGCTCTATATGGTTTCCAAGGATCAGCTGGTGGATTCAAACTGCTGACCCTTTGGTTAGCAGCTGTAGCTCTTAACCACTGCACCACCAGGGCTTCTAAAGGACAAGTCCAGAAGCCCCAGTATCTGAAGAGTAGGAATTTCACTGAGGGAGATAAGAGAAGATGGATAGAAGAACATCCTCAAATAAAAAAAAAGAACATTTTATAGAACTGAAGGACATGAATTCCCACACTGAAGAGGACTACCAAGTGCCCAGAGCAACAGTTTCTAATAGTTTCAGTGTTTTTGTTTTTTACTTTTTTTTGGGCGGGGGTGATTTTCTCCCACGTTTCTAAATAATATGCTTATATTGCTGTTTCTTGATTTTTCAGCTTTAGGCAGGCATTATCTACTGACTTCCTTCTTTGGACAATGTGGACTTTGCGCTGTTTCACCCACTTCCCCCATCATATCTATTCACTCTTCCCTTCTTCCTATCCACCTTGTATAATTATATTGCAAGTTTGATTATGTCAATATTCAAGATTTATATTATTGTGTCTATGTAAAAGCTATTCATAGCTGAGCCACGTAGTGTTTTATGAATTTTGTTTGTTTCCTATATAACCTTTTATTTTCCTTGGAATTAATCTTTGTCTTGTTTCTTCATTTGTGAAACTGGGAAGTCCAAGAGTTGACCTAATTTCAGACCTGGCCAGACACAAACACTGTCACCAAGAAATGATCTCCCTCCATTGATCTGCTCTGCTCTCTTCTCAGTTACCTTCATTCTCAGGCAGGCATTCCCAGCAAGCATGGCTATAAGCTGCTCCAAGCCTATATGCTAGCAGTTTAAAAACTTCAGCAGATAAAGGAAGCATTTTTTTTCTCAACAGTTCCCATAGGAGAACGAATCTCTAGTGCAAGAGGATGTGTTACCAGGGTGGTATCAATCTTATTTGAGCCTCTTCCATTGAGAATGGGAGAGGGAGTCTGGGCAGCTGTTAATGTATTCTACATTTGTATCTGTAGCTATCATCTAGCTCAAACTCAAAAATGTCCTAGAATAGTATAGGCTAGAAGGGATGGGAGTTCATTTAGTTCATTCCTCCAATTTAATAAGCGTCATAGCCAAATTATTCCAGATTAAAAATCCAAAATTCACTGATGTTGAATTCTGTAAATGATGCCTTTTGATTGAAGAAGCACTATATAATTCAAATTTTTAAGTTTAAAATTATCCAAGGAATAACAATATTATGATTTTAGAGCTCATACTGGAACTTTGTACTGATACTCAAAGGGCAGAAATTAATATGTAAATCAAAAATTAAGAGACATGAATATATGACATCCTTTAATATTATCAAACATGTTTTCTGCAGTTCATTTGCTCTTTTAAATGTCAGATTTCATGTTATTTTTTATGAGTTTTGTGACCTATACAACCTGTTGAATGAGCCAACATTTGACTATATGAAATTTAGTTTCTAGGCTACTCTACCACCTTCTGGGTCTCTAGCATTCTTCTTAGTAGAAATAGCTGCTATTCCTAAGGTTTTCACTGGCTAATTCTTTTCAGAAGTAGACCACCGGATACTTCTTCCTAGGTGTATGGATTACGCCTCAACATAAAGAAAACAAAAATCCTCACAATTGGACCAATAAGCAACATCACGATAAACGGAGAAAAGATTGAGGTTGTCAAGGATTTCATTTTACTTGGATCCACAATCAACACCCATGGAAGCAGCAGTCAAGAAATCAAAAGGTGCGCTGCATTGGGCAAATCTGCTGCAAAAGACCTCTTTAAAGTGCTGAAAAGCAAAGATGTCACCTTGAGGACCAAGGTGCACCTGACCCAAGCCATAGAGTTTTTAATTGCCTCACATGCATGTGAAAGCTGGACAATGAATAAGGAAGACCGAAGAAGAATCGACGCCTTTGAATTGTGGTGTTGGCGAAGAATATTGAATATACCATGGACTGCCAAAAGAACAAACAAATCTGTCTTGGAAGAAGTACAACCAGAATGCTCCTTACAAGCAAGGATGGCAGGACTACATCTCACATGCTTTGGACGTGTTATCAGGAGGGACCAGTCCCTGGAGAAGGGCATCATGCTTGGTAAAGAAGAGGGTCAGCAAAAAAAAGGAAGACCTTCAATGAAATGGATTGACACAGTGACTGCAACAGTAGGCTTAAGCATAGCAATAATTGTGATGATGGTGCAGGACCGGGCAATGTTTCGTTCTGTCGTGCATAGGGTCGCTATTAGTCAGAACCAACTCGGCAACACCTAACAACAACAACAGCAACAACAGAAATAGTTACAATTTTGGTTTCCAAGGAGGCAAGGCCATCTTCATTTTTTTCCCTTTTTTTGGTAATGTGTCTTTTTTAGCAAACCAAAGTTCTTAGCTATACTCCTTTGAATACCTTGTACTGTAAAAAGGATCAGGATTGAAAAAATATACTTACCAATAGAATTTCAAAACCAATTAACAATTGTGTAGTTCAGAGACCCTCTTACTACTGTTACATATCAGTCTTTGGTCTTATCATATTTCTATTTGTTCTGAGATTCTTTTATTATCTTTCTCCAGCATGACTAAGTTTGTATCTATGCATACAAGGAAAAATTTTAAAAAAACTCTATCTATTTATTAGTGTTAGGGGACTATGATGACCACTTTTAGTTTATGAGAATAAAACCCTATTATTTGCTAATAGTGATGATAACAATAGGTAACATTTATCCTCACAAAAACCCCACAAGATTAAACGCTATTATTACTCTCAGTATACTGATGAGGAAACTGAAGGAGGATAGAAACTTGCCCAAGGCAATACTAAGTGGCTAGAGTCCAGACAGTCTAAACCTAAAGCCAACACAAGGTAATAAACTGAAAAATATAGTGACAACATTGAACTGACCATGACTTAGCCTGTTTCTTCCTAGTGAGAATACCTGAAGGAGAAAAAGACCAATAAACAGTTTGAATGGCGATGGTAATAAGCCAATAGGTTTATAATTTGGAGGAAGTAAAAGGTTGTTGTTGTATTTGCTTGTAAATGGATAGACTACTCACCGAGTCCAACCACTTGGGATTATATCTATAAAAATGATAAAGATAAATAAGTTGGTATGGATCAGAGTCCACCATGAAGAACAGTCTTTTTTACAGTTTTGGAGAGAAAGAGAATGTTCTTTTAATGTGCTACCACTCAGTGACTCTCTTTCCTGGCACCACTCTCTGCCAACTTTTTTCTTAAAAAAAAAGAAAAGAAAACAAACTTCAAAAATATTTTGTTATAACATACAATAAGTATACAAAAGTACATAGACTAAAGTAACAAACATACAAGTACCCACTCTCCAACTTTACCAAGTTCTAACATTTTACCAGACTTGCTTATGTATTTTTGTTTTTTATTATTATTTTAAATCATCAGATGTGTTAGATTCTTTAAATAGTATATAGAATATGTAAGTATGACTTAAAGAATAATAAAATGTACTCTCTAGCAAACTTAAAAAAATAGGACACTATCCCTATCTATGGAATCTTTGTATTTTGCTCTGTAATAATTGATAGTTTGGCTGAGTATAGCATTCTAGCTTGGAAATAATTTTACCTCAGAATTTTGAAGGCATTGTTTCATTGTCTTCTCAGATATCTGATACCTTTCTGATTCTTCATCATTTGTATGTAACCTATTTTTCCCCTTCATTGGAAGCTGTCTGTCCTCAATGTTCTGAAATTTCACAATGCCGACATACTGTGGTGTGGATTTATTTTATCCACATACTGAGCACTCTGTGAGCTCTTTCAGTCTGGAAATCCATAACCTTCTGCTCTGTAGAATATTATTACATTTTTTTGGATAATTTTCTCCAGAACATTTTCTCTGTACCCTACTATTATTTGAGTGTTGGAACTGACAGACTGGTGTCCTAACTTTTATTTTCTCTCTTATTTTTCATCTGTTTATCTTTTTGCTCTGTTTTCTGGGAGATTTTCTCAATTTTATCTTTAAGCCCCTCTAATTTCTTATTTATATCATATTTATAATTTCCAATAGCTCTTTTTTTCCTGACTGTTCTCTTAGTAATGCATCTTATTCTTCTTTTATGGCTACATAATCTCATTGATCTCTATGAGGATTAAATCACTTTAAAAAAATATTTTCTCCTCTCTGTGTAGTCACTGTTTCTCCAAGTTGCCGTGTTCTGTTTCTCTGTTTTGGTGTCTATTTATTATATTCTTCAGTATCTAGTAGTGATCCTTGGTTTTCATTCTCATTTAAGAATAGGGCATTAAATAGATGTTTGGAGTTACATGTCCTTGTTGAGGGGGTGCTTATTGACCTTGAGCTTTATTATGAGGTGTCTTAGCTAAAATATTTCATTGGGGAACCCCTGGCGTCTGCTCCTCTAGGTAATTTTTATGAGAATTGGAAGGTTCTCCAGAAAAGACTTCCATTTTCATGTCTTATGGGTAAATCCTGGCTGCTAAAGTTTCACAGTCAGAAGGCTGGTGTCTCAATATACAGTATGTAAAGATTTCATTTTATCCCTTTGTTTTCAGTATGGTAACCCTGTCCTTACCAGTGTCCTGAGTCCTCCAGACAAGAATTTTGAAGAACACTCTGTTCTATCCTCTCCAGAGGATAAACCTTCAATGTTCTGCTGGAGTAGGGAAATAGCAAACTTCTGGCTATGTTGAGTTTCAGGGCTTTTCCCGTAAAGATTAAAGCCTAGAAAATCCTATGGAGCAGTTCTACTCGGTCACATGTGTTGCTATAAGTCAAAATTGACTCAATGACACACAACAGCAACAATTGTTTCTTCAACATTGAGTCAACCCTCCTTTTATAGTCTCAACTTTACTCCAAAGTTACCAAATACCACCACTACTGAACTGTCTGAGGGTTTTGAGGCATATGTTTTGAAGTATATATGCCTTTTTTTTTTTTTTTTTGCTTTCCCTATGTCGTTTGGGAGCTTCTTGAGTTCTGCTTAATCCGTCTGGTTTTCAGATTCCCACTTAGATTTCTCATTCTCTTTGTCTTTGTGGACAAATACATCTTTGTTCTGAAGTTTAACTACGATGAGTTTAAGTGTAGTTTTCTTTTACCTTGCTTGGAATTCCTTCTGTTCCTGAAAGTGAAGATTTGTATCTTTTATCAATCCCTGAATATTCTCAGCCACTTTTTTTTTTTTTTTAATTATCTTCTACTGGAAATTTTAATGTATATGTCACTGGGTTGAATTATTTATCTAGTTCACTAATTCACTCTTCAGCTGTGTCTATTAACAACTTTTTAAATTGTATGTAGAGTCTGTAATTTGAATTATTGTAGTTTTCATTTCTAGAATTTCTATTTAGTCCTTTTTCAAGTATTTTCTTCAAACACATTAAACATGCTTATTATCATATATTCTGTAACTTACAATTTTAGTATCTGGAGTCTTTGCAGGTTTTATTCTGTTGTAATGATGTCATTGTATTTTATTGCTGTTGTTACTCTTGCTCATAGTAGCTTCCTTTGTTGTGTGTTTTGAGATTTTTTTATTTGGCACTTCCACTTGTCGGAAATTAGTATGTGAGAATTCTTTGCCACCTGGATTTAAAATATCTACATCTTCTTCTATCTGGGGCACTACCAACCCTTTAAGGTAAATGTTTAGCTTGGACATTTTGAGCCATATAGAGAGTGTAAATTCTAACTCTAAACCCAGGTTGAGGACTTGAGGTTACGATTAATAAGGAAAACTTCCCACCCTCATCCAGAGCTAAGACCAAAGACTATTTCTCTTTTCCTTAGTTGTTCCATTGAGGGAAACAAATTTGTGTGTGTGTGTGTGTGTGTGTGTGTGTGTGTGTGTGTGTGTAGGGGGGGAAAGTCTCAAATAAGAATTACTACTTGTCGTGGGGTTGGCAACCAACGTCACAAAACAATATGTATTAATTGTTTAAGGAGAAACTAATTGGCTCTGTAAACCTTCCTCTAAAGTACAATAAAAAAAAAAAATAGTTACTATACTAAATGTGTCCTCAGTTTTCTTTTATCCCTTGACTTAAGCTATTAAATCTGAAGCTGTAGATCCCCCAGAAATAGCAAGTTCTCCCGTCCCCCCTTCTCGGGCAGCTGCTGCCTTCAGAGATAGCTTATTCACGTTTCTACAGTCTTGTTTTCGCATTGTTTTTGGAGTCTGGGAATTGACCTTATTTATTTATTTTTGGCCAGCTCAAATATGCATTAAAAATATTTTTATACCTTATCTAGCATTTTAAGGATTGTTTTAAGGGAATTTTAGGGTTAAGAGAAATTATGTGTAGTTTGCCCAGGATATGCTCTGGACTAGAAGGAAGTTGATCTATTTATATGAGCTGGGCAGACCTGTGAGACCATAGTGACTTTGGGGTGGACGATTACTTTTCACCTCTTCCAAGTGTTTTTTTCCCCAGAGAGTCTTACATTAGAATGTATAAAAGCATGCCTATCGGAATGCAAATATTTTAAAATTCTGGCAGACATAAAATAGCAACTCCCACCAGAAAAGTCACGCATCAGATTCCAATTAGTCATTTTCCATGAGAAAAATCCTAGTGACTGTATTAGTCTGGATATCTGGATATGTTTAGCTATCTCGGTGGCTTAATACAACAGTTTTATTTCCTGTTCACATGACGTTCCTTTATGGAATAGACAGGTCTTCTCAGTGACCCTCCTTCAAGTGCGGCTTGATAATCTAGGTTCCTACATAGCAGAGCGCTATCCCCTGAAACATTTGACTTCCAAAGGTGTTGCAGAAGTAAGAAAGGCCTGTAGGATTGAGAAGGGTGTTTCCAAGAGCCATACTTCTGTTCATTCTGTTTCATTGGCCAAATTGCAGTTCCAACCTAACTCCCTAGGAGGCTGGGATGTATAGTCCTCTTGTGTGCACAGGAGAAGGATTTGGTGAACACTTAGCATCGTCTGTGTCACTGAGGAACACTCTGGGGGAATCTACGGGACCTAGAAAATATAAATTTTTAAAATGAAATAAAATGAATGAGTATAAGATAGATGAAACAATCAGCAACCTCAGCATTTGAATTTGTAATTCATCAAATATGATTCAAGCAAATCAAGTTGGTGCCCAGTTCCCTGAGAAATCCCTGCTCCAAGACTGCTTTACCACAATGATAAGCTGTGAACTATTTTGGGAACCAGCATAACCGCTCAATGGTGTTGTTTTGAGAATTATAGGTTAGTAAGGTGAATTATCTGGATTTACATTTTCTGGGAAATGTCAACAGATCTGGTTAAGCATTAAAACCCTGACTCATAGTATTTCCCAAACCATGCTCTCCCTCACCTTTTAATCTGTACTTTCTTGTTTTCCATGTTTGGAATTCCTTGCTACTCTTTGCCCTCCAGATAAGCTTGCAATTGCCACATGTTCAGATGTTATCTTTTATCTAAAGTTTTCTTGGAGTTCTCTAAAAATAATTGTCCTTTGTATATTAGCTGTACGTCCAAGAGAAAGCATCCTTGTTGGTGTTATTTTTATTTTTTTTAATATGATTGTGGTCCTCATCACATCCCCTTGTTCCCTAACACATGCATATACTCATAATTAGGATGTGAACATACTGGGAGTAAAGATTGTTTCTTATTATATTCAATCTCCAGAAGTTAGGATGGTCCCAAATATATCAAAGGTGCTCCATAAATATTTGTGGCTTAGCCACAACTCTAGCTTCTCCACACACATGGTAAAATTATCCAGTTTAGCCCAAGGGCTGAGGAGATTAAATAACCAACTCCTGCTCTACCTCATAGCCCTGTTCCATGGTCCACATTTGTGAATCAGATCACTTTAGTTATAAGGAAACAGAAGACATGGTCTCTAACCTTAATAATCGTTATCTCTAAAGACGTATAAGACACATCTAAACACACACACAAATGTACAAAGAAATTACAATTAAATTTAGATATGTAGGAATGCTTATTAAGCAGAAGGGAGGGAAAGATGGAGCTAATTGAAGGAAAAGGAAACCTATGACGTGAGGTGAATATTCACAGGCAATGTGGCAGTGTACCCAGTCTGGCTGTCCTCATTCACCCCTTAGTTGCATGCTGACGAAACATTCACTCCCTCTGTTTGGCAGCTGGAACATTTTTGGCAGCCTTGGAGTCCAGACACACACACATTTAGCTATCCCACGCTGCTTCTGATTGACAGTCCTTAAAATGGACATCTCTGGAAATTTGGTCATTTAGAAGTCTAAGGTTTCATCCAAAAGAATTAAAAAACAAATTGTATTCGTCCTTTTTCCATCCAATGTTATTCAACAGCATTTTTTTACCATACGGTTTTGAAATTACATGGTGCTAAACATGGATTTTTTTTCTATTGAATAGGAAATCCTAACTCTAATGTTAGCCTCCTTTTCAATGACCCCAAGTGACAGGGAACAGCATTGCCATCTTTACAGACATAGTGATAAAGTCAGCTACTTCAAGGAAACAACTATTTATACATAGAGAAATTGAACTGATTGGAGGAAAAAAAGTACAAATTTTTTTGTTTCATTTTTATTCTTTTTGCCTGACACAACTTAGCAGAATAGCTCAAGTTTGCAGATGTGAGGCTCCTGCTCACTGTACTGACACGTGCCCCACAAAAATCACCCTATTTCTCTTCCTGTCCTCCCTCCCTGGGCACGCTTTTCCACCTGTCAGCCCAATCCTGCTATTGTCAGCCAATCCTCCTACTGTTGGTCTCTGAAGGCTGCTGCTGAATGCTTTGAATGGAATCCTAAGGAGCAATCATACCAGTTGTTGTTGCTGTTGTATGTGGCTTGAGGGGGCGGGTGGGGGCCGGGGAGAGAGGCAAATAATGCTACATGACAGCTTGTCTCCACTCCATATACTTCAATGTTGACTCTCAGAAGTTGGTATCTGAGGATTAAAAATAAAAATCTGAGTAACAGGAACTTCCATTTCCAGTAATGGCAAACTAGTAATCCAGATCAGATCTCCTACTCAGTTTAATTAGAAAAGCTGGGGAAAAAAAAAACTGTTAAAGGTATCTGTAAGCTAACGAAGCAGTGAAGAATTACTACAAGATCTGGAAGAAAATGGAAATCTAAAGATTTCTGTCCTATGCTTAAGGCTGCTTTTCCCCTAAAGATATTTGAAAATTACAGAAAAGGCAAGTGAAAGGTTGAGAAACTGATCCTCCACATTTCTGACAGTCTGTTGATGCTAAGGGTTCAGAAGTTGAAGCTCAGTTCTTCTCAAGTTGGGGCGTAGTATTCATGGGATTGGGACTCTGAAGACCTGTGACCTAGGAATAAGGGTGACGTGGAAGAAGGCTGGGCATCTCAAATACTGTAGCCCAATTCCAAATTATTTTAATCCCTGAAATTGTATTGTTTCTAGATTGCTATAATCCCCAAGTGCCTGGTAGAAGTAAATGCACATTTTCTCTGTGGAAATATAATATTATCACAGGCTTCAAATTATGTCTATAAATAGCTTTTAAAATACAGGTCTGATGCACAATCAAAAATACCTGGGACCTGACAGAAGAAAACTTCATGAAAAATAAAAACAGACTTAGAGGGATGCCAGAAATCGGAGTCATCAGACACAGACTTTTAAAAATTATGCTTACTACATTCAAAAAGATAAAATATAAGATTGAGAATTATAACAGAGAGCTGGAAACTATTAAATAAACCATAGTAGATTTGAAAAAGGATTAAACAGAGACACTGGAACTAGAAAATGCAACAACTGAAATTAAGAATTCAATGGCAAGATTTAATGGGGTTAATGGCAGATTGGAGATCTGATGGCTACAGCTGCTAACTAAAATGTCAGCAGTTCAAACCCACCAGCCACTCCTTGGAAACCCTATGGGGTAGTTCTACTCTGTCCTGTCTTGTATGGTAGCTTTGAGTCCGAATTGACTCGAGGGCAATGGGTGTGGTTTTTTTTGGTTTAATGGAAGATTAGACACAATTGCAGAGAGTTTATGATCTGAATGATAAGACAGAAGAAAATATGTAGACTAAACCATGAATCAGAATAAATGCCAAACAAAAGGAGAAATGTGAAGATTACAGTAGGAAGGTATACTATACATGTGGGATTTCAAAAGCAGAGGAGACTGAAAATAAGACAGAAGCAATAGTTGAAGAATGACTGGTTGAGAATTTTCCAAAGTTGACAAAAGGCAATAAACCCTAAGAAGGATAAATAAACAAACAAAATTCCACACCTAGGCCAATTATAGTAAAACTGATGTAAATAATAATAATATAGTAAATCTTAGAAGCATCCAGAGGAATAAAGACAGATTATTTTTAAGGAGCAACAAATAAATCGATACTTTAATTTTCAAAAGAAAAAATGGAAGCTAGAAAACAGTAGAATGGTATCTCCAAAGTATTGAAAGAAATAAGCTATAATTTATACTCAGTGAAAATATTCTTCAAGAATGAAGATGAAATAAAGAAATTTGTTTTTCAAACAAAAACTGATAGTATTGGATCAGAAGTGCAATAAAGCAAATACTTCTGCAGATAGAAGAAAAGTACTTACTGATGGAAGATCAACTATTCAAGGAGAGAAGAGCAATGAGAAAGGTAAATACGTGGGTATATCTAAATGAAAGTTGACTTTATAAAATATTAACATCTGTGGAGTTTAAACATTGTTGAAGACAGTTCTCCATGGATTTCTCACATTTCTGCATGATTTGTGAGCAGAGTTACCAACAATTTTGTTTCAGACTATCTTTGAAGGATGTTTGCATAACAAGAGCCTTGGGAGATAGAGATTGTGTCTCTCTCTAGAGCAGAGGAGGGAGGTTTGTTTACTGTCCAGTGTAATAAAGACAATGACTCTTTCTGGGGCAAAGCTAAGGCAGGATTTCTCAGCTAAGACACAAACTCACTGAATGCACAGTACCTGGGTCATTCCACATAACCCCAATCAGCCTTGGGGGTATATTCCAAACCCACTGCCATTGAGTCGATTCTGACTCATAGCAACTCTTTAGAGCATAGTAGAATTGCCCTATAGGGTTTCTAAGGCTATAAATCTTTATGGACGCAGACTGGCACACATTTCTCCCAAAGATCAGCTATGGGTTTGAACTGCCTACATTTTTTGGTTAGCAGCAGAACGCTTTAACCACTGTGCCACCAGGGCTCCTTCTGGAGGGTATATTAGTCAGACTAATACACTCCCCCAAGGCCAATTTCAATTTCCTTGAAATACTATATATACATGTTATTTTGGGAACAGAAACCCTGATGGTGTACTGGTTAAGAGTTTGGCCGTTGAAATCGACCAGGCACTCCTCGGAAACCCTGTGGGTTGGTTCTATTCTGTCCTATAGGGTTGCTATGAGTCGGAATTGACTCAGTGGCAGTGGATTTTTATTATGGGGGCTGGCAAGTCTGAAATTTGTAGGGTGGGTTACTGGCAGGCTAGAAACTCTCAGGAAGGAGTTAATGCTGCAGTCTTGAGGCAGAATTTTTTTCTTCCTCTGGGAAGCATCAGCTTTACGTTTTTAAGGCCTTTCAACCAATTGGGTGAGGCCTACCCACATTACCAAGAATAATCACCTTTATTTAAAGTCAACTGATTATAGATGTTAGTCAAATCTACAAAATGCCTTCACAGAAACACCTAGATTAATGTTTGATGGAATAACTGGGTACTAGAGCCTAACCAAGTTGATATATAAGACTGGCCTTCACTGAGGGGATGGGGAATTGACATAAATATGAAGCTCATGCTTCTTCCTGGGCCACCAGCAACAGTGTATTTTGTCTCTGACCCAGGAATGCTGTGACTTCTGCCAACATTCATGAAATTGTGCTAGACTACTTTGTTAGCTTGTAAGTGGAGTAAAATCTTAGACCTTTTATAGTTCTTGACAAATATGTATACATAGAATCAGAATACACAATAGCATGTAAGTATATATATTACTTCCAAGGGGGATTTAGTCAAGGAATCCAAATTGACCTAACTTTTGAAAATCAATCAATGTAATTCACCACATTTACAGAACAAAAAAGGAAAAATTATATGACCACCTCAAAGAATGCATAAATATCGTTTAATAATTTCAACATCACACATGATTTTATTGCAACTCTTAGCAAATTAGAAGCAGATGGTCACTAAATTGTACATGTAGAAACTGTTGAATTGTTGTGTGTTTTGCTGTGTATATTCTAACAACAACAATAAAATAAATAAAATTTAGAAATAAAAGAAAAAAGTAGATGGGAACTTCCATAATCCAAAAAAAGGTATCAGAAATAACCCAGGGCAAACATCAATACCAGCAACAAACAATTAGAAAACAAACATTTTGAAATATACAATTTACAACAGCATAAAAACACAAAATACCTAAAAACAAGATGTGTAAGTCTTCTAGGCATAAATCTATAAAATATTATTGAGAGAAATTAAAGAATGTCTGAATTAATGGAGGGTTGTGCCGTGCTCTAGAATTTGAAGACTCAATACTGTAAAGATGTCAGCTTTCTAAACTGATCTATAGATTTCATGAAATTCCATCGAAATTCCCAAAAGTGTGTGTGTAATTGACATAACTGAGTCTGTAATTTCCATGGAAATGAAAGTTCAAGGGTAACTAAGACACACTTGAAGAACAAGATGGGAGTTCTACTACATATCACACAAGAGAAAATATAAAAGAAGAAGAAGGAATCTTCAAACTATCAACATTTAAGAAGTAGGTAAAAGTAGAAAAGCATTCAAAGGAAAATTCATATTGCAGACTTCAAATTTTGGGGAGAGGCTAGTCCCAGACTGAAATATATGTTATTTTCAAGCAGGTACTTACAAAATGCTTTGAATTTGGAGTAAAAAATTCTGTTTCATTTCTGACTAACCAACCACATGTCACAGGCGTTCTTTCTTTCTACATGTGTAAGATAGGGATGATAATTCTGGAATTACTGGATCAAACATCTTAAGATGAAAAGTTTAATAATAATTATTATTATTAAGCTCAGTTTCCTCTGAAATAAGACCCACAAAAGTTTTAAACTAGCTATCTTGGTGGAAAATTTGGGCCATTCAGAGAGAAAATTGTTCAAACAAATATTTGGATGACAGGCCAATAAAATGAAATAAAAATATTTCCGTTGTTCAGTAATTCTATGAGAGACATGTAGAGGGAACTAGTTAAACAAATTAATGCCTGGAGCCCTGGTGGTGCAGTGGTTAAGAGCTGGGTTGCTAACCAAAAAGTCAGCAGTTTGAGTCCACCAGCTGCTCCTTGGAAATCCTATAGGGGAATTCTACTCTGTTCTACAGGGTCACTATGAGTCGGACCTAACTGGACAGCAATGGGTTTGGTTTTTTGGAAATAGGTAACAGAAATTAAAAATAGTGTGTTTTGGCTTATCTCCAATTCATAGTTAAAGTTATTAATAGCTGAAATGAAAGTATCTCCTACAACGCTCAAATAAATATAATATTGATTAATAAATATTTTCTGAATAGCTTCATTGCCAGCTCAGCAATGCAACATTCTGTATATATCTGCTGCTTCTGTTTGCATCTATCCCTTGTGTTTGCCTGCTACTATCAGTGATGTTTATTTAACAGCCACTGTCAACTCTCTATTCTCTTCCAGGCATATACAGGACTGCAGTTGCAAGATCATGAATACCATATCTGTATAACGGCAAAAATTGTTTGTTCATATGATATCATGCATAATTTGCAAGCACAAAATGCAAAGTAATGTATTGTGTAATATTTTAGAGGTTTAAAAATGTTGCTATTTCTAAACTTTGTTTGTCAGGATTGTTAAAGCACTTGTTATTGGGGATTTTGCATAAAATTTCAAAATAGTTTATTTTGAGTTATCTTCAAGAAAAACACAATTTTCTCTTTCAACAATAAAAATAACCCAAGGTTGTTATAATTAAATATTACAATGTTTATAATACTTTTTATATTAATCGTGTACTGGCCAGCTGATAGTAAACTGGCTAACATTTCCATATAGGGATGCCAAGAACAAAATTTCATAAGGCCTTTATCTCTTAATGAAAAATAATGTTTTATTTTTGATTCAGAATATATTTGGGGGGTTTAAATATCAGGAATTTTTAATTCAAATAAATCTTTAGTTCTTTTTTTCAGGGTGTAAAATGATCATTAATCATTATTATGAACACTTAGGAAGGCTGGACCTTGGCAGTTTTGTTTATAAAATAGATTTCACATCCAAATATCTTATGTCCAATTTTCTCACTTCAACCCAGAAAGCTGCTTTAAAAAGTTAATAAGTTTTCCCAGGTCAAATTTTGTGTGCCTTCAAGTGGGATGCAAAGATGTATGATGTATAGTGGTGTGATAGAGCCGGTGCAAACTGACTCCTGAGAACCAGTTGTGAGCATTTCCTTCCAACTCCACATTCAGAGATGTCACGTTGAAGACAGAAATCGGCAAACACTACAAATCAGGTCTTCTCCCCAGGACAGCCAGCTGCTAAACCATTACCAGTACACCACCAAGTTAAGGGAAGAAAAAAGGGAAGGAAACACGGGAGTGGCTTTAGTTGTAGGAAGAATTTTTAAATGGAGTTCGAAGTGACTTTTTAGGCTTGGAATTAGAAAATATTATTTAAAATTTCAGGTATTTGAAGAATATTTTCAGTCTTTTGTGAAATCAACTAAGGTCCCTGGGCGGCGTAAATATTTTGCGCTAGTTGGCTGTAGGAATACATGGAACAGTGCCACCAATTTGCCTCAGTAAAGATTACAGCCAAGAAAACCGTATGGAGCAGTTCTACTGTGTAACGCACGGGTTTTGGTTTTCGGGTTTTGGTGAGATCAGTTCATTTTGGAAACGTTTGGAGGCAGCCCACAAGGAATTTCGGGTTATGGGAAGTCCTGAGGGATCTAGTGTGTTTATTAAAAGGGCTATGCAATGTGTGACCAAATTGCTGGGAAATGAGTATCTAACCAAGTACCTTGGTTCTCGTCTGCTCCAAGTAATCTTAATTTAAAACACAAAATAATCTTCCATAGAACCTCAGCAAATCCTAATGGGAAGAGTCAAAAGAGCCTCAGAGCTCTTGGTATAGGCTGGCTTTCTGAGAAACAAATACATACATGTACGCAAGGGACCAATTTATAACATTCTCCACTTTGTAGAGCCAACAAAAGCGACTTTTACTTCAGAGCAATGCAAACGTATAAAGTGAGACATTATAATTTTACATTATAAGTTGAGACCGCCATGGACCTTTACAAAGAAAAACCCATTCTTATCATTATTATACCTCACTTTCAATATATAATTTATTATATAAAAATATAGAACTAGATATTTTGAATATAATATCAGCCCATAGGCCATCCTATTATAAATATTTAAAAGTCATAAATAGATGTATATTCAAACATGTGTAATTACTGTGTTAGCCAGAAGATAAGTAGGTGTATTCTTGTAATTACTATTATGTTATTAATCAATGGAGTTCTCGTGACATACTGGTTAAGAGCTCGGCTGCTAATCAAAAGGTCAGCAGTTTGAATCTACCAGCTGCTCCTTGGAAACTCTATGGGGCAGTTCTACTCTGTCCTATATGGTCACTATGAGTTAGAATTGACTCAACAGCGAAGTGTTCTGTTTTTTGGTTTATTAATCAATAGTCCCTATCCATATCCTGGATTATTTCTTCTCCAGGACACATATCATCATATAACACATTAAATATTTTTTCTGATTGTTTCTATATTGTCTGTCTACTGAGGAGCTCTGATGGCACAGTGGTTAACAGTTTGACTGCTAACCAAAAGGTTAGTAGTTCAAACCCACCAACTGCTCCACAGGAGAAAGATGTGGCAGTCTGCTTCTGTAAAGATTTACAGCCTTGAAAACCTATGTAGGGTCACTATGAGTCAGAATTGACTGGATGGCAGTGAGTTTTGGTATTTCTATCTACCAGAATGTGTAGGCCCATGTAGGCAAGGACCTTTTCTGTTTGTTCACTACTTTATTCCCATGGCTGTGTCCCATCACCAACTGACACATGAAAGATACTCAATGAATATTTGTTGAATGAATGAATGTGAAGATTGGTTGAGAAGTTTCAACTACTGAAAACTTTCAGGATTCTGCTCTGCTTGAGATTTCACAGCTAACCATTCAAACTCAGAAACAGAGAAGATGCACAAAGGTGGCAGAAAAAAATCTTACTTGTTTGCTCTTGCTTCATTAAACATGGTAGTTAGTTAATATTTTGAAAGTAAGTTTTAGATATCATGTCTCTTCTCAGTATAAAGATTTAAGAAAACATCTAATAGTATTTTAAGCTAATAAGAAATGGCAATTTTCTATGGCATCAGGAGAGGCCACCATTAATCGACCTGACTTCAAGGACCAAACTCACTCATCCCTAAAGGCCCAGAGACAGGACACTTTCCAACAACTGAATGAAAGATGATGGTTTTCTTTTCCTCTTTTGGAGATTCACATTCTTACTGAGAGTTTCTTTATAAAAATATTTAGAAGTGGTCTCAGGAAAATTTACATTCTCACATAGATAATAGTTTTCTTTTCAATAGCTTCCCATATTTAGCTATCCTTATAGTTCTTATATTACAAAGGAAATCTAAGAAGCCATTTTAGGGCCACTATGGACACAAGTTAAGGGAAAATTGGTAATTTGCAAATATGGGTTGGATAGTGGGAAGATAGCTAGCCTGGATAAATTCAGATTTTCCAGATTCAGTTGTTGTTAGTTGCTGTCAAGTTAGCTCTGACTCATGGCAACCCCATGTAAACAGAACGAAACGTTGTCCAGTCCCGCACCATCTTCATGATTGTTGGTATTTCAAATACCAGCAGGATCACTCATGGTGGACAAATTTAAGCAGAGCTTCCAGACTAAGACAGATTAGGAAGAAAGGCCTGGGGATCTACTTCTGAAAGTAGCTAATGAAAACCTTATAGATTCTGATTTATAGTATATGATATTAAAATACATTAAATAATAGTCTGTTTTTTTTTAACTTGGCTTTGATTATATAAAGATAGTCATAATGAAAACTATAGTACTATTTTACCTTCGTACGTGATATTTAAAAAATTGAGTTATCTAGACGTGTGTGTGTATGTGTGTGTGTAGGGTTTAAAATACTCCATTATTAACAAAAAGTCTTCATCTGACAGTGAGTTCGTTAGAGGGCAACAGCTTTCTTTGTCTTCTACGACATCTAGTATGGACCAGAGACCATGCTCAGTTCTCAATAAATATTTATGAAATGAACATTGCATAACTGACTTTAAAGCTAAGTGTCCCTGCAACTAAGTCTATAGCTTTGAATTGAGAGCTCGACTGGATAGTTTGGACCCTAAATCTTATCTTACTTTTTTTGTGTTCACCTAATCTGACTTACGATGAAATTCATTAAAAACATTACTAAAAGTGAGTCATTTTTAGCTTATATATTTTCTATCTCACAAAAACTAAAAAACTTAAAAAAGTCTTTGGGCCAGAGAATTGGACTGGTATATCCATATTTAATAATCCTACTCGAAGCCTACCAGGTTCTCTTCTTTCTGCTTCTTCTTTCTCTGGGCTAAAAAAATAAAATAAATCAACTCTTGGGTCAGGTCTACACCAGAAAATTTAAGTGAAGTATTGAAACATTTATCAATTCATTTGGTTTCAAAAGAAACAAAACAAATATACCCAACTAATAATTATTTGGTGGACTTAAATTCTTCAGCTCCTCTTTCTAAATTTCTCTTTTTGTTTGTTGTGGGCACTATCTCACTCAGAGTTCCTTTGCAAGGTTGGTTAGAACTCTTGAAAATTTACTTTTGCTATTTCTACCTATTACTCTATTCATATGAAAAAATTTTTAAAAAATATTTATATCTATTAGTCTATTCATAAAAACCAAAAAACCCACTTCCGTCAAGTCGATTCTGACTCATAGAGACCCCACAGGACTGAGTAGAACTGTTAATGCAATAACACGGATTCGAGCTGCCTGCCGCAATAGCCAATTCCGAGATAGGGGTGAGGTGAGCAGCAAGAGTTTTATTATATATCAATACATAAGAGACAGAGGGGAATACATTCCTCCAAAAAACCCGTCTCCCCCACTGGGGATCAGCTGAAGGCTTTTATAGGGACAGGATTATGGGTTTGTGTTAGTATCGCCTTGACATGATGACATCCCAAATGAGCTAATCTTTTCTTGGGGGTTATCTGGTGCCATCCTGGTTTTCTTGTCCCAAGATGGGTGCTTTGTTCGGTTTGTCATTCCTAGATCATTATCACTTGTTTTCCCCCCTCCAAGGAGGAACACTTGTTAGTCAATCTTTTTATAGAGACTGGAACGGGAGGGAAAAACAAGATCATGAGACAATGTGGGGGTTAGCAATGGGGAGTAATAATAGCGAGCCGGGCCAATGCAGTCTCTTCCAAGGAGCAGCTGGTGGATTCGAATTGCCTACCTTCTGGTTAGCAGCCACACTCTTAACCATCTATTTATAGGCATACTGATTTCATGAAAGTTTCCTGTGTGTGATTACTTATTTGCTTACTGTTATGTCTGGCATATGGACATCATCTCTGCTCCAGTTTAGTTTTTTCATCCATATATTCCTTCAGGAAGCTTATTTACAATGTGTCCTTCATCTCTCCTCTTCATCGATCTCCCTTTATTCTTTGTTTGCTCTATGAGAGGAATGTAGAACCTGGAGCTGACAAAGAGAATAGAAATGGACAAAATAGTATTTCTAATACAAGAGTCCATGTGATCTTTAAGAAGAGTCCAAGTTTAATTGGCTGAAAAGTTTTCTGTGGGCAGAGCATCTTCCCAAGGTCAATAGAGTTCAAAGAACACAGCAAACTTTGAGGAGCATGCCAATGAATTTTGTAAAAATTGTTTTTGTGTGTGTGTGAAGACACAGGGCTTGGCTGGTCATTCTGGTCTCCAGATGGACACAGGATACAGCCAGTAATGACCATAGAACATGCTGAAACAGATTATTAGTTTAATTGAGCAACATATCACATTTGTTTGCTTGTAAGATAATTTGTCAAAAATGTTAACTCTGTTCTCCATCTTTCCTGCTACCACTCCAGGCTAAGTTACCATTATTTTTTGGCTGAATTATTGTAATGGGTTCCTAACTAGTCCTGTAAACAACTTTGCTCCACTAAAATCTATTCACTCTGTAACCAGACAGATTATTTTAAAACTTAAATTGGATTTTGTCATTCTCAGCCTTGGAAATGTCCTTGGCTTCCCATTGTAGTTATGACAGAATGTAAAAATCTTTACCATGGCCTACAAGGCCCTGCTTGAGTTGGGGCCCCAGCTTCCTTCTCTAGTCGTAACTTATGCCACTGTCGCTTTGACTCAGTGCTGTAGCCACATGGAGCTTCTTGTGGTTCCTCAAAAGAACTTTCCCTCCTAGAACTTTCCCATAGCTCTTCCTGCTCCCTGCAACAATTTCCTTCTTCACTATTTAGTGCTACAGATACTATTCTAGACATCTCCTTAAGGTTTTATGAGGCAGCAGGCAGTAGATACTTTTACTTGGGCCAGAAAAGTAAGGCTTCATGGAAGAGGTGATTCTCAAACTTGAAGATAAATCAGCACTCATAAGCACACAAGTGGGACACAGTGTGATTTCAGCCAATGGAACAGAACAGATAAAAATGTGGAAGACGAGAAATGATTTGGTATAAAAACGTTGGTGTCATTTGTTAAAATAAAAAAATAGACTGAGGAACAAGTTGTAAGAGAAAGATGAACTCTGCTTTAACCCCGTTGCCATCAAGTCTATTCTGATTCATAGTGACCCTGTAGGACTGAGTAGAACTGCCTTGGTGGAGCCCTGGAGGCACAGTGGTTAAGAACTATGGTTGCTAACCAAAATGTTGGCAGTTCGAATCCACCACTTGAAACTCTGCTTTGGACACACTGAATTAGAGTTCTCTGGGACCACAAGATGGAGATAAATAGAAAATAGGTAATTGGAAATATGGAGAAGGACATTAACTGGATATGTAAAAGATAGGGAAGAATATGTAGATCCAGGAGTTATCAGCACATAAAATTTCCAAGGAAAACATTGTGGAGTAGTAAAAAAGAAACATCAACATTTAAATAATTGTTATCATTGTTAGGTGCCATCGAGTCGGTTCCCACTCATAGTGACGCGATGTACAACAGAACGAAACACTGCCCAGTCCTGCACTATCCTCGCAATTGTTGCTGTGTTTGAGCCCACTGTTGCAGCCACCGTGTCAATCTATCTCGTTAAGCGTCTTGCTCTTTTTCGCTGATGCTCTACTTTACCAACCATGATGTCCTTCTCCAGGGACTGGTCTCTTCTGATAACATGTCCGAAGTACATGAGACAAAAATCTCACCATCCTCATTTCTAATGAGTGTTCTGGCTGTACTTCTTCCAAGACAGATTTGTTCATTCTTCTGGAAGTCCAGGGTATATTCAATATTCTTCACCAACTGTCCTGTAGGGTTTCCAAGGAGGGGCCGGTGGATTCGAACTGCCAACCTTTTGGTTAGCAGCCAAGTTCTTAACTACTGTACCACCAGTGCTCCTTTTAAACAGTAGGCATCAGTAAAGAAGACAAAGAAGGAGAGGTCAGAGAAGTTGACGTTTCAAGAGCCAAGGGAGGCTAGAGTTTCAAGAAGGAAGCAGTCCACAGCCTAAAGGCAGCAGGTAATTTAATTAAGGTGAGAACTAAAAGGACCTCATGGAATTTGACAATAGGGAAGTCTTAGGTGACTTTTGATAGGGGAATGTGAGAAACTGACATATAAGGAAATGTAGCTGGAGATTGAGCCCCTGGGTGGTGAAAATGGTTAACACAGCTGCTAACCAAAAGATTGAGGTCCAAGTCCCAGAGACATCTCTGAAGAAAGTCTGTTGAAAACCCTATGGAGCACAGTTCAGCTCTGACACACATGGAGTCACCATGAGTTGGAGTCGACTCAATGCCAACTAGTGGTGGTTGGTTTAGCTAGAGATTGAGGGGAAAGTGGAATATAAGAAAATGTAGCTAGAGACTGAAGACACTGTTTTGTGGAGTGTGGCTATGGAAGAGATTAGAGGGATAGAGGAACATGATGGTCAACTATAAGGCAGGTGCAGAATTAAGGAAGAGTGTTTTATTTATATTTTTTATAGTAGACAAGATTCTTTTATAGGGAGAAGGAAGGCAAGGTTGGAAATACAGTATCTGAGGAAACAACTTATGAAACAAGATATCGCAGTAGAGAGTAGGAGGCCAGCTTTTGAACCTAAAAGAATTAACTTTTAGTAGAAAAGATCTCTGAGACAGGAAGCAAAGAGGGAAGTGTCATGGTTTGGTTACACATCTGTTCACTGCAACTTTCTTCTGTGAGGTGGGAGATATGGTCACTGCTAAGAGGTTAGAAGATGTAAAGAGTAGGTACTTGATCTTAGTAACTTTACTGATATATTTGATGGTGCAAAACCATCAGGAGAAATAGAGATTTTATATGTCAAGGATTCATGGTGATTTTACACATAAAATAATTTATTCAAGGCTGTGACGTTTCTGCAGATGTTTACACGTGGCCTGCTCTGGCCTGGCCTGGCCCAGGAATGGGGAGGCAAGGACAAAGGAGGGGGTTTGAAGGTCAAGGATGTGAAAGTATCTGGGATAGCAGGTGAGATCCTCAGACAGTCACTGTGACTGGTTCTTCTGGACATAGGACTTGACATAGCCTTTCTTGCTCTTAAAGTGTATCTAGGAATCAGCCACGATTCTATGCACTTTCTGAGAATGATTGTCTATACCTCACATTTGAGTTTTTAAACATTTTCAAATAACTCTTTAAGTTTGAGAGGTGTAAGAACTTTTGGGGGAGGGGTAGTATAGAGAATTTTCTGTTGTTATAAGAAACAATCATACCTATAGCTCTCGCTGGAAAATAATTTAAATATGTTAATTTAAAAGCATTTATCTGATGTCTTTAGCATAGTTTTTAGTACGTACTTTTGGTTTAAAGCAATAGTTATATCTGTGGAAGATTCTTTACCCCATATGTCTGGAACATATCATTGTTACCTTCTACTTGCAGTGGTGCTAAAACTTCCTTAATGTAACATACTCTCAGTTTTTTAATATTTTACTTTTTTTCCTTCCTTGCCTCTAACTTTTTACCTTTACCTGTGTTATCCTGCTAAGCTAACGGTGTTCTGGGCACAGGAAAGCACTGGATAAATACCTGCTGGTTGACTGACCCAAATCCCAAAGCAGGATACTCCAGTCACAGGGTCAAATCAGGAAAATCAGGCTGCCAACTTAAACCTGTCTTTCCGGTTGCTTCAAGCCACCCATTCTTGGCTAAGCAGCGTTTGTGAGCGAACAGCCTTGCAGCATTGCTCATAGTGGCTATGCTATTGCCGTTAGGAGCATAAAAAGGAGAACTTACTAAGGTACAGAAGTTTCTAGCTGGGGTTTTCTTTATCTACAGCTGCTACTCTTAGTCAGACTGTCAACCTTTAGGTTCACGGGTACACCCACGCGTACACACACACACACTCTATGTATATGTGCACACACACACATACACACACACACACATTTTACTATAGCTTCATTATGAGTAACAAAAATTCTTGGAACAAGGTCAATGGGTTAAAGCTAGAACCATAGGAAGAGAAACTATTCAAGTTAAACGATATTTGAATACCTATTGATTATAGTCCATTAAAGGAATTTTGTGGATGTCTCTATCACAGTAGCAAGATGAGCCTGTTCTCTCCCTCTGTATTTCTGGCAAAGCCATGCTAACTACTACTCTGCAGTGTTGTATTTTTAGCACACTGTTTGACTTAAATGTTATGGATTTTTCCTGGAAAGTTTTTACTATTCTGTTTAATAAATAGTTTTAAAAGTCTTTGCCTGTTGTTTCATGTGCAAATGTTTTAAAACAATGTCTGGAGGCCCAGAATTTTTCTGTAGGAATGAGTCTTATTCAGTCATTCAATAATTTACTCAATGAATATTTGATCAGGGCCTAATAGGTCGTAGGATACCATGGTACACAAGATAGACGAGGTCCTTGCCCTTATGGAGTTTATTTCCAGTGGGGAAGTCATTTGAAAAAAAAAGAAAAAGTAAAATGATAAACATAAATACAGTTTTAGGTCGGGATAGACATTATGAAGAAGAATAAAACAGGATGAGAGGATCGAGCAACAGGGGCTCACTGGTTTAGACAAGGGGATCAGAGAAGACCTTTGCGAAGAGAGGATTTTATGAAGAGATTGGAATGGAGTGAGGGAGTGAGACATGAGAAGGCCTGGGGAAACAGATACAGGTGGAGGGGAAAGCAAGGGCACCGCCCTGAGTTGAGAGGGAGCTGATCAAGGTGTGTTCCCAGAATATGAAGAGGGCCAGTGTGTCTGGTGCGGAGTGAGTGGGCAGGAGGGTGGTCCCAGGCAAGTCAGGATCACGTTGGGTCATGTAGGCAATAGTGAGAATTCTGGATTTTATTCTACATGTGAAAGAAAGTCCCTAGAAAATGTTAATCTGGGAGTAATGTGAACTGACTTGGAGGGCAGTGGTGGTTCAGTGGTAGAACTCTAGCCTTCCATGCAGGAGACCTGGGTTCAGTTCCCTGCCAGTGCACCTCAAGCACAGCCACCATGCGTCTGTCAATGGAGGCTTGTAAACTGCTGCGATGCTGAACAAGTTTCAGCAGAGTTTCCAGACTAAGACAGTCTAGAAGAAAGCCCTGGTGATTTACTTCTGAAAAATCAGTCATTGAAAACCCTATGGATCACAATGATCTGATGCTGTTGTGCATAGGTTCGTCATTAGTTGGGGGTTCACTCCACAGCAGCTAACGACAACATTATCTGACTTAAATTTTTAAAAAATCATTTTGGTCACTGTGTGGTAAATTGGTCAGATGGGGAATAGGGAAAACAGGGAGACTAATTGTAAGACTAAGGCGGTGGTCGAGGTAAGAGAGGATAATGGCTTGGAACAGGGTGACAGTGATAGAAATCAAGGCGCTATGTGGATTTGAGTCATGTTTTGAAAGAGAAGCTGCAAGAACTTGCTGGATGTGGGCGGATGTAGGAATGAGGGGAAAAGATGAAGCAAGACCAAGGTTTTGGGTATGAGCAACAGGTGCTTCATAAACTAAGATAGGGAGGACTAGGGGAGGAAATGGGCCTGGTGGGAAAAACAAGAGTTGTATTTTGGACACGATAAGCTTCAGGTGACCATTAGACATTCATGTGGTGATTTGGAATAAGCGGTTAGATGAGTATTCACTTTGTGGTATTTTTATTCACAATCAACTTTCATAAAAGAACCTATTTCAGCAAGATTACTTATTATTTGGTTATAAGAAATTAAAATTAACTCTTGCTGAATTAGACATAACATTTGCATACTGGGTAGCTCACAGAATTATTGGGAGAGGCGAAGAATCACACCCTAAACCAGAACTGGGTCTGAGAAGGAAACTGCTAAATACATTTTAGGATGATAATGTCCCAAGCTGGGCTTGAACTATCAACATTTTAGTTCCATACTATCTGGAGGCCAGCCTCCTGGTAGCAGATTGATTATATGGACTTTTCCACCATGGAGAGTGCAATTGTTTGTTGTCAGTGGAATAGCTGATTAGGCAATTATTCTGAATTTGAATTCTTTCCCTGTTCTCCATGCTTCTGCCCAGCATCACCATTCCTAGACTTACTACATGGTGTATTCTCCATCATGAAGTACCATACACGTATCTTTTGATCAAGAAACTTATTCTATAGTGAAAGAAATAAGAAAATGGACTAATGTTCATGGAATTGTTAGTTTTACCATGTAACCCATCACTCAGAAGCAGTTAGCTTTATGGAGTTTTGGAATGGCACATCAAATATTCAGTTCTGGTGCTAGCTAGGAGACAACACTCTGAGAAGTTGGAATGCTGGTCTATAAGATATAGTATGTGCTCTGAACTAGTGACCAGTTTATGATACTGATACTTCTGTAGTCAGAATCAGGGACAGATTACCCAATAAGCAAGGTATGCACAGGTTTACTTGTGCTTGCTTATTTATTAATCTGTAGTGCACAATTTCACCTGTTTTTCACCAGTCACAGAAACCCATGTGAAATTGTGCACAGCAGATTAGTAAGTAAACACAATTAAGTAAATATACCTTGCTTACTGGTTAATCTGCCTGTCATGGATTGAGTTGTGTCCCCTAAAAATGTCTGTCAGTTTGGCTGGGTCATGATTCCCAGTATTGTATGCTTGTGTTATCTGATGTGATTTCCTTATGTATTGTAAACTGTATCACTATGATGAGATTATATGTGATCTCCTTAAGTGTTGTAAATTCTATCACTGTGATGAGGTTATACTGACATGGTTGACAAGATTAGTGTCTTAATGCAATCTCTTTTGAGATATAAAAGAGAGAAGTGAGCAGAGACACATGGGAACCTCATACCACCAAGAAAGC
>NW_004443968.1:6018684-6066592 GCF_000243295.1 Trichechus manatus latirostris | reverse complement strand
TACATGAATCTGGTAATCACAGAAGTAGAAGTGGGAGTGACTTTTCTCACTAATTCATCTAATAGCTCACTCACATAAATTTGTCTCCCACTACAGTCCTTTTGGAGCCCTGGTGGTGCAATGGTTAAGAGCTCAGCTGCTAGCCCAAAGGTCAGCAGTTCAAATCCATCAGCCGCTCCTTGGAAACCTATGGAGCAGTTCTACTCTGTCCTATCGGGTCACTATGAGTTGGAATTGACTCAACGGCAAAGGGTTTGGGTTTGGTTTTTGCAGTCCTTTTAAGCTCTGTTGGATGTAGCTAAGAGAAGACTGTTTCCACAGAACACCAAGTTAAGACTGGTTTAATTGAATTGGAAGCTGAGATTACCATTTGTCCATTTCAGATTCTGAAACCATGGGATGAATAGCCAAAAAGAGGATTATGGTATGACTAGAATGATTGATTCTAGCTATAACAAGGAAAGGAAATCTGGTGGTACGAAGGTTAAGAGCTCAGCTGCTAACTGAAAGATTGGCGGTTTGAACCTACCCAGTGGCTCCAAGGGAGAAAGACCTGGCAATATGCTACCGTCCCATAAAGATTACAGCGTAGAAAATCCTATGGGAAAGTTCTACTCAACAGCACCTAACAACAACAATAACAACATAACAGGGAAAAAGTGCTGCTGTTACATGACAGAATCAAAAAAAGGTATTAATGGAAACTCAGTGATTCTCTGGGGAGCCTCTTAGTACTGCCATGTCCAGTACTAAGGAAATCTATAGCAACCCAATAAAGGATGGATGGTCAAGAGGTCAGCTTTCTCAGGGAGGAAATTATGGATAAACCCAGCAGGTTGAGAATCCTTGGCTAAGGACAAAAGGAACATGAAATGATAGTAAAGGAGGCAAGTCATTAATATCAACTACAGCTCCAAGATAAGTTGAAGAAATAAAAGCTGTAGTATCTACTCATATTTTCTTTCATTATTTATTTTTATATTTGAACAAGTTTCCCTTAATTTTTTCTCCATTTGCTCATAATTTATATAGTATATTTAAGTGGTGGTTAGCTTTCTGTATTAATCCATAGTTTATGGAATATTGAGACAAGACCATGATGTAACTCCAGGAGAATTGGATATCTTCAGAAAGTCTGAATTTCAATCTGGATAAGACTTCAGCGTATTCCCTTTATATGGGAGGAATAATTACTTTAGGTTAAGTGAGAGTGTTATTTTTGTTGGAACTTTAAATATGGGGAGAAGCTTGTAAGTTGATGTTGAGCTGCCAAAGACTTGGCTTAAAGTGGACATTTGTGACTCATTTTGGCTACATAGCAACTGAGCCCCTTTCTATATTTGGGAAATTCCTCACTTATGAGTCTTGGTGTGGGGCAGAGAGAGTCTCTCACTATAGAGCAGAGAATGCTAGATACTTTACAGCTTGTCTTAAAGATAGAATACTCTCATACCACTTAGGTTCAGAGCTGGACTTGACTAAGGAGCTAGTATGGTAAGAAGCCAAGAACAGGGGTCTTTTTTTCCTGGTGACTATGACTATAACAGCAGTTATTTCCTCGCAAAAAACAGGTCTGAGACTGAATTTGAGACTTTTTTTGTGGATTGTTAGTCTTAAATTGGGCTCTCCAGCCCTCCCAATGAGTCTGTAAACTACCTACATCTTTTTGTGCTTAACCAGCCAGAGTTGGCTTCTGTTGCTAGATACCAACAATTCAGATTAACATAACATCTGGTGAGGTAGTTCCAACATTTGGCATTGTTATGAATTTCTTTTTAAAAACGTATCAGTCATGGAACTCATATTTAAAATATATTAAGTCTCAAGGAAAAGCATTTGTTAAGTTTGTGCAACTTTAGTCAGGTAAAATTATAATATTCATCAGTTTAAAAATATGGAAAATAATGTATATGCTTTATTGCTCTTTCCAAGATCTCCAGGTTGAAAATAACCAGATTGAGATAAACCAAGTGCACACTCTACAATAAAGCCTCATTAATTCAAATGAAATGGGAGGAAGGACTGTCAACATCCATGAAACATACCAATTTATAAAGCAAGGAAGTTTTGTAATTTCCTAGTACTTATAGCAAATCATTGCCTCTAACTACCAACAAAGCACTACAAGAAAAGCCAGAAATAAACTAGAAATTACTAACAATCTTCCAAGCTAGATTTATAGACTAGAAAAAAACAAAAAAACAAAAACAAACCCGTTGCTGTCGAGTCGATTCCAACTCATAGTGACCCTATAGGACAGAGTAGAACTGCCCCACAGAGTTTCCAAGGAGCACCTGGGGGATTCGAACTGCTGACCTTTTGGTTAGCACTTAACCACTATACCACCAGGGTTCCATAGTGTAGTGGTTATCATGTTTGCTTTACATGCAGAAGGTCCTGGGTTTGAGTCCCAGTGGAACCCACTTGGAGTTTGGGGATTTATAGACTAGAGGACCATACAATCCAATTTTGTTTTGTTGGAAAGTACTTGTTTTATTCAGGAATGGTTTCTATTTCAAATGATAGAATTTCATTCACATTGGCTTAAATGTAAAAAGAAATGTGTTGCCTCACAGAATTCCAAAGTCTAGGATTAGTCTGGCTTTAGCATCGTTGGATGTAGTGGCTGAAAAATGCATTAGGGCTCAGTTTACCTCTTTCCATTGCTTGGCTATGCTTTCCTACATAAACTACAGATGTTCCAGGTGTTCAACAAGGTGTATACTAGGTTGTGAACTACTTAAGGGATTATATCTTATTTGAATTTGTATTCCTAAGAGCTTAGCTCAGTTCCAGGTACATAGTGGACATTTAATAAAAGTTTTTGAATAAAGGGGTGAATAAATCCAATTACTTTGTGTTAAGCTAAAACTTTGTATTTTTCCTTAGAATGCATACATATAACTGGCAGATACATGATTTAAAACAAGCAATATGGTTATTTGCTTAAAAGCAGTTCTCTAAGTATTTTTTTTTTAAATAGCCCTACCACTTCATAGACAATGCTTTGAAAGTCTTATTTTAAATTTTTAGCAAACAATGGCCAAACAATTGAAATTTAACCATAAAAAGTCAACTATTAGAATGTCCATGTGTCTAGCAAAGACTTATACAGTGTCATGGATTGAATTGTGTCCCCCAAAAAATGTGTGTAGCAACTTGTCTAGGTCAAGATTCCCAGTATTGTATGATTGTGTAATCTGATGTGATTTCCTTATGTGTTGTAAACTCTATCACTATGATGAAGTTATATGTGATCTCCTTAAGTGTCGTAAATTCTATCACTGTGATGAGGTTATGCTGATGAGGTTTACAAGATTAGATAGCGTCTTAATCTAATCTCTTTTGAGATAAAAAAGAGAGAAGCGAGCAGAGACACATGGGAACTTCATACCACCAAGAAAGTAGTGCTGGGAGCAGAGCGAGTCCTTTGGACCTGAGGTTCCTGCGCACAGAAGCTCCCAGACCAAAGGAAGACTGATGACATGGACTTCCCTCCAGAGCTGACAGAGAAAGCGTTCCCCTGGAGCTGATGCCCTGAATTTGGACTTGTTACCTCCCGGACTGTGAGAGAATAAACTTCTCTTTGTAAAGCTATCCACTTGTAGTATTTCTGTTAGAGTGGCACTAGATGACTGAGACATACAGATAGTAAATATTTAAACATATTGGTAACATCAAGATGATCTTCAAAAATATTTAATTACTAAATATATAGGCTATGATGTTAAAGTAAATACTGAATAAAGGCTTGGTATTAGATATCTATGAACTTAGTTTAATAAGGTCAGTGCTAAGTGTTCAGTCAGCAAAGTGTTGGTTAAATAAAATGCTTAGAGAAAGTAACAATCTAGACTTACAGAACTGTAACTCCAAAAGATGAGTTATAACCCCTTAGTTCAATGACCGTTTTTTTACATAGGAGAAGATTTGGACTGGAAGGGATAAACTTCCTGTTCAAGGTCACATGGTTAGTTTCTGGCAGAAAAGATTGAAAATTCAGGTCTTCAGCCTGTAAATAAAAGGCTTTTTACATTTTGTTAATGGAATTTTCTGTCTTAATGGGGTTAATCAAAAAACTATTTTTTAAATCTTTGTTATTTTGTTTTTAAGGGAAAAAGGCTGATCAACGGATTGGTATTTCAATGACCTTATTTTCCTGAATAGCTATAAAACCAAAAACCAAACTCATTGACATCAAGTCAGTTCTAACTCATGGCAACCCCAGATGTTAAAGAGTAAAACTGAGCTCTATAGGGTTTTCTTGGCTATAGTCTTTACCGGGGTGGTGGGGCGGGGTTGGGGGGGGTGGGCATGGGCGGAGAAAAAAAAGAAGTACAGCCCAAATACTCCTTAGAAGCAAGTATGGTGAGTCTTCATCTCATATACTTTGGACATGTTATCAGGAGGGACCAGTTCCTGGAGAAGGACATCATGCTTGGTGAAGTAGACAGTAGGTGAAAAAGAGGAAGACCCTCAACAAGATGGATTGACACAGCAGTTGCAACAATGAGCTCAAGTATAGCAACGATTGTGAGTATGGCATAGGACCGGGCAATGTTTTCTTCTGTTATACATAGGGTCTCTGTGAGTCAGAACCAACTCGACGGCACCTAACAACAATACTTGTGAAAGCAGATCACCAGTCCTTTCTTGCACAGTGCCATTGGGTAGGTTCAAATTGCCAACCTTTCAATTAGCAGCTGAGCACAAATCATTGGTGCCACTCAGGGACCTTGAATAGCTATAGGTGTATTCTAAAGTTAAAGGAACCACATCCCAAACATGAGGTTTTCCAGTAGTAGTTATAGAGGGCAAGCAGATGTAGGGTGGCCAGATAATTTATCACCCAAACCAAGAAACTTTTAAGAGTGAAGGAGGTCCTATTAATAAATTAATAATTATGCTGGAATGACAGGGGTAAATCAGGACTGTCCTGGGCCAACTAGGATGTAGAGTTACCCTAGACAAATGTGTGCTTGTTTTGTAGTTAATTGTTTTCTATTAGGGAGCTATGGTCAAGAATTCTGATAATGGAAGTTGGAGGTGGGCACTTTGTGAGGGTTGTCTTTGCTGTAGTAAGTATGTAGCTTAAATAAAAACAAGTTTCATGATTTGCCTTTAGTCCAAGCAAATTACACATCCAGAACTTATACATCTAAAACATCATTTGGGGACACCAGGGTTAGTAACAATAACAAGAATCAGGTCTCACATCAGTTGGGAAAAGTACAAGTTGTTTGAGACACCTCACCCCCTGCTCCAGTTCCATAACTAATCATGAAAGCAATGCAAATGCTTTTGTTTTCCTTGACTTAGGTCACATTCCATTGTGGGGTGATGGAACAGTTTTAACCAAGCATAGAACAGTAATGAGCAATTTGGGAGATCCAGTTTTAAAACCTTGCTTTTGGTCACACACAACTTGCAGTTAGAACCTAACAACATGAAACCACTTGATTTTCAAGGTTAATGGCACACCTGTTTACTTTTGGCATATTAAAGTGGAAAAGCAAAAAGTAAGTTATGGTTCACTTGTCCAAAAAAAAAGATATAAGCCCATGAGTCTTCTAGTATTTTTCCTATTATGTTGGAATATACAGGTTGGCCACTACAGCTCTCCTCTGCAAACAGCCAGGGCCTCCTGACTCCTGTTTGTAGCCTGTAGTTCTCAACTTGGCTGCACATTAAAATCACCTGGAGGGACTTTTAGACCTCTTGATGCACAGGCCAAACACCTCAGCTCAATTAAAGCATAATCTCTGATGGTAGAACCCAGGTATCAGTACTTTAAAAACACTACAGGTAATTCCAATGTAGAGTCAAGGCTGAGAGCCGCTACTGTAAAGTCAGCTTCATCCCGCTTTGGAGTAATATAAGGGCGATTTGAGGAACTCTAGCTGAGTGCTCCGAGAAGTATAGAAGATTCAAAGTTAAATCACAAAACTAATCTGACTTACCAGTTCCAGTAACTGAGCTTCTAGGGTTGCAGGCTGAAGTAAGAAAAAGAGAGATTTAGCTTTGGATTTGTTATTGTTAGTTGCCATCTAGTGTGCTTTGACTCACGTACAACAAAATGAAACACTGGCCAGTCCTACACCATCTTCACGATTGTTGGTATACTTGCGTTTGTTGTTCAACCACTGTGTATTTTGAGTGCCTTCCAACCTAGGGACTTACCTTCCAGCACTATTGCACAACATTCTGTTGTGATTCATCTGGTTTTCATTGGCTAATATTTGGAAGTAGATCATCAGTCTTTTCTTCCTAGTCTGTCTTAGTCTGGAAGCTCTGCTGAAACCTGTTCTCCATGGATGAATCTGAAATACTGGTGGCATAGCTTCCAACATCATAGCAACACACAAGCCATCACAGTCCGATAAACTGATAAGCAGTAGGCTTTGGATTTAAGAAGCCTCTATTTTTAACTCAGCATCAGGTATTTCAATTATACCCTTGGACAAGCTACTTATTCTTAGCTTCAGTTTCCTTATCTATAAAATGGACCAGTAACACCTGTTTCTGGGCTGTTACTGTTGCTTGACTTGCTAATGAAACCAAACCTCCTTCCCCATTTAACCTAGTTTTGGAAGCTAGACCCCTGTCTTGATAACCGGATATATTAAGACTTGAACTCTGCCTTGTTCATGTGGATCCCTTCTCAATGATTATAATCTGCCACTGACACTAGTCTGATGGTTTGGATTCTGCTATCTGCTGACAGATGTTCCTGATCTTATCTTTCCATGTACACATACATTTGCATGCTGCCTCACTCTAGATTTCCTGTTTCTGGGCTCTTGCCACCTGATCATTGGACTTTCCAGAACTTCTTTCTGGACATCACTGATATTTTTTAAGCACCAATATTTGTTAAGCATTTGCCATATCCAAGCACTGAGGCTCTGCACTCATAGAGAACTTACAATATAGCTGGGGAAAGTGGATAAGAAAAGGTGTAATGAGTATAATGACAGGGACAGTTCCAAGTATAGACCATCCCTATATCCTCTTTTCTCTTCAAACCTTAACACTTTCATTTTTGTTTATGTCACGAAATGGGATTATTGTTAAATAAAAATTTATTTTAATGCCTTATTTTGGGTAGGGGTACTGGCAAGGAAAATAGTTATTAGCTGTATTGTTATGTTGTATACTCACATTTTGCTCTACATAATAGGGAGGATTTGGATTATTAATTTTGTTTTGATAATTTTTCAAAGCTCATTTCCTACTTCTTGGCATACTGCAAGGACACCTTCAAATATATTGGTGAACCTCAAGTGAACACCATCCGCTTCCTCAGTAAGGGGTCAGTGTGCTGTGTGGATGAGGTATCCTCTGGCCCTATAAGAATTTACTGAGCTGACTCCATCTGTTGATTTTGATAAAGACCTTGCAGGTATGTGAGCAAACCAGTATCAGAGAGAAAAAGGAATTTGGTGGCTATTCCAGCAATTTACGTTATGGAGCAATCAGTAAGGATATTATCTAAACCCAAACCCAAACCCACTGCCTTCGAGCGGATTACGATAGAGTAGAACTGCCCCATAGGGTTTCCAAGGCTGTAAATCTTTACTGAAGCAGGCTGCCACATCTTTCTTCCACGGAGTAGCTGGCCGGTTCAAACTACTGACCTTTCGGTTAGCAGCCAAGCACTTAACCACTTCACCACTAGGACTCCTTAAGGATATTATCTAAGCTCTTTTATCCATCTTCCCTTCACTGTGCTTATCAGTCCTGACTCTCCCCTCTGTACATTTCTGTCTTCCTCTGTGTTCCTGTAACTGCTGCTCCTTTATGTTACCTACCAGAAAAACAAAAACAAAAACAAAAACAAATCCCATATGCGTCAGAGCAGAACTGTGCTCCGTAGGGTTTTTCAATGGCTGGTTTTTCGGAAGAAGATCACCAGTCCTTTCTGCTGGTGACACTCTGGGTGGACTTGAGCCACCAACCTTTTGGTTAACAGCCGAGCACATTAACCTTTTGCACTACTACCAGAAGGATGAAAATGACTGATTTTACCAGAGGCACTTGAGAAGTCATATATGGCCGGGGCGGGGTGGGGACAGTTATTATTGTTATTATTATAATTTTGGCACTTTATAGAATTCAGAAATAATTTGCCATCTTCTGGGTACTCTACTTATGACCAGTTTATCTCAAAATTGTCCAGTTAACTTTGTAGTGATCAGAGCTGGCTTAGGAAAAATTATGAAGGAGAAAAGGTTAGGTTTAGTAAACAATTAATATGTCTGGTCTCCTTGTGCTGGTTTCCTAGTGTGCCCTCTGCTGGGCCCCAGCTAGGTCTTCTGACTCTGAGCAATAGACTATGAAACTCATATCTCCATTCTCATAAAAAACTTACCATTCTATGTCACATGCACTCAAAAACCTAATTAATTTCCAAGCTGATAATTAATCTAGGTAAACTAATCTGTGTCAATGAGTTAATGTGTTTTATTGTATAAATGCAAAGAAGCCCAACATCCCTCCTAGTACATCCCTCCTCAGTGTACATTTAAATGGAGAATTTATGGAGATAATGCTTTCACTTGTTGTCTAACTCATTGGTGACTAATGGTGGGAATGGCGGCCAGGCATACAGGGAAGGCTATGTTCTGAGAAATCAAAAGGGAAAATATTTTCCAACAGGCAGGACCTTGCGGCTCCCCTCAGATTACACGGTGTGGGCAGCTGTCTATCTATCTATATGGCCAACCCCCATGGAGGTAATTTTCCCACTGCCAACAGGAAGAGACGGAACAACATTGTTTACTTCTAAGTTTTTATGAAGAATGCCTTGAGCTCTTTAGAGGGTATTATCTAAATCCTAATAACAATAAGTAACTGGCATTGTTTTATGAATTAGTTTTCCATAAACATGTGCAAAGGGGGTACACTCGTTGACATGACTTCTGCTACCCTATGTACTTTCTTGTCTACTGAAATTAGTTGGGCAATCCCTGTCCGTAAGTATGTTTCCCAAGAACTGGTTAGGACCAGTCTTCATAAGAGGAACCTACTATGAAACCAGTTCCAGAGAATATTCACTTTATTGAAGATTTTGAAGATCTTCTGAAAGATAAACTTACTTGAAAATAAAATAGCTTTCTTTTGGCTCCCACCTAGCCCCTTGAAATCAAGAATGCTTGGTAATCAGTTAGAATTGGACAGAGAGGGGAAATGACATGCTGGGCCTGATCTGCATTTTTTCATAAGCTGGTCTCATTATTTAAACTGGTACTTTTGTAATTGTTGAATGCAAGGAGGTAAACTAAGCTGATAACTTATTATCAAGTTGTACCACGCCCAAGATTGGGAACTTGGAGGGCATAGCAAAAAATTTTTGACAGCTCAAATTTTGAAAAAAAAAAAAAAAATTGAAAGTGAATTTTTTTTCTTTATCTTTACTATATCCTTGTTGGTTTAAAGACAATTAAAAAAAAAAAAAGTTGCTTCCCGGTTAAGTTATTAAACTTCCCCTATCCAAATCTTTAGCAATAAATGTTCCAGTAAGAGGCATCTTTATCTTTTGGCTCCTGATATAAAAATTGTATATCCTCAGAGATATATGTATCCAAATTTGAAAAGCACAAACTCAGAGGAATAGTGAGGGAGAGGATCTAGTCAGAGAAGAATGTGTATAAATGATTAGTCAACAGGTGTGATGGCTTAGATTATGTGTCGACTTGGCTAGGCCATGATTCTCAGTGGTTTGGCAGATATTATACGGTAATCCTCCATTTTGTGATCTGATGTGAATAGCCAATAAGTTGAAAGGCCAATCAGCTGAAAACCAATCAGCTTCCTTGGGGATGTAGCCTGCATCCAGAGTATATACGGATGTTCTGGCAAAGCTCTCTCTGGATCCTGTATCTGACTCGTCATTCTCTGATCTCTAGTTCTTGGGACATGAGCTGGCAGCCTGCCACCTGAACTGCAGATCTTGGGATTCGCCAGCTCCTGCAACCCTGTGAGCCAGCAGCCTAACACTTAACCTGCCGATTTGGGGTTCATCAGCCCCTGTAACCACATGAGTCAGGAGAAGGCTCCAGTCTGATACCTGACCTGAGGGTGTGGGACTTGCCAGCCTCCACAGCTTCGTAAACCATTTCCGCGAGATAAATTTAGGTTTTAATTGTTTCATATATGTCTCCCCTGCTAAAATATAAGCCCATGAAGGTAAGGACTGTATTTATCTTGTTCTCTACAATATGGCCTCTCTGTATCATAGTGTCTTCCATAGGTGCTCAAAAATAAGTTGACTGAATGAATGAATGAATATACTATATGTATATATGGCTAGATTTTTATAATATTTTCTCGCTACCTCACTCCCTCTACCCTACCCATTATTCTAGTATAAGGTAACAATTCCTTTAAATAAACATTTTAATAGTAATATTAGTCTGCTGCAAGTTTTCTTGTAGCCTTTCTTTTAATGCATATGTAAGAATTTCTACTCCACGTGCCTCTGAAAAACTTTTATCACTCTTCTGCAATCTTGAAAGAAATATTGAGGGGTTAGATTGAAAAAAATATTAGCATACAGTGGAATTCCCTTGATTTATCTGAGTAACAATGTTCTTGGCAATATACTTTTAATTGCTGCAAAATACCTATTATTGATGGGCTGACCTTTTTTCATGTCCTTATTTAAAATTTTTATGAGCTAATATCAGTAGAAATAATTCAGTAAATTTAATTATTTAGGTTTTTCTCTGACCTTTGGTTATGTTTGATATAACTAATTTTATGTTATAACCAAAGCAAGTTTGTGATTGTAATTGAAATATTTTATTTTTGCATTATAAGCAAATAAAGTGTGTTTATGCATGTGTTTGATCAGCTCCTCAACTCTAACACAGCCTAACTTAGCAATTCCCTTACCTATAGTCCTATAGTGGCACAGTGGTTAAGAGTTTGGTTGCTAACCAAACGATTGGCAGTTCAAATCCACCAGGCGCTCCTTGGAAACTCTACGGGGCAGTTCTACTCTGTCCTATAGGGTTGCTGTGAGTCAGAATCAACCCGATGGGAGGAACGGAACAGATTATATCATCAATTCAGATATAAAATTGAAAACTTTCTTTTAGACTTTCATATCTTTTAAGACCACAATTAATTTTTTTCTTCAGCCTGCTCTATTCCTTGAAGAACAATCCAGAACTTTTAACAGTTCTACAGAGACCTAATTTCTGATCCCTTAATAATCTCTCTGGTTCTCCTCTGAATCTCTTTAAGTTCTCTATTTTATGGATTATTGCACTAGAGAGCTCAGTGAGGGAGAATGATAAGATCTATTGTCTTTCATTCACTCATTTATTCAACAACTATGAGTCAGGCCTGTCATAAGCACTGGTGTTAGAAAGATAAAAAGCAGTGCCTAGCTGTAGCAGAAGGAGCCCTGGCGACACAAAGGTTAAGAGTTCAGCTTCTAACCAAAAAATTTGGTGATTCAAATACCCCCAATGGCCCCTCAAGAGAAAAGACCTGGTGATCTGCTCCCATAAAGATTATAGCCTAGGGAACGCATGGGGGTATTCTATTCTGTCACACTGGATCTCTATGAGTCAGAATCAACTTGACGATAAAAAACAACAAGCTGTGGCAGAGACGGGATGATTGTTCACCATTTTCTCTTCTTTCTAGGTGCACAACTAGTCTACTTTTCCAAGGCCCTCTTATCAGAGGTGTGGCCATGTGCCTGAGGCCAAAGGTATGCAGGCAGACGTGATGTGTGTGACACTTGCAGGCCTGGCCCATAAAACTTACTTTCCCTCTTCAAATTAGCAGTGCATTGAAACGTGCTGAGCCGCAGGATGGAACTTAGGACCCTGACTCATGCTTGGAGTAGAGCCACTTGACAATTAGGACTATCTGTTTTGGACTTGATATGAACAAGAAATAAACGTCTGTTGCATTACGCCACTTAGATGTAGGAGTTTTATCTCTGACAATAGCTAGCCATTGCCCTAATACACTGCACTCAAAATCAAATAGGAAGATATTAAAGGAAAAACAAAACAAAACCCACTATACAGCACAGTGCTTAATACTGGCAAAACCTACTCTGATCCAAACAGGGATTGTCTCTTAGTTATCTAGTGCTGCTATGACAGAAATATCACAAATGGATGACTTTAACAAACAGAAGTTTATTCTCTTACAGTTTAGGAGGCTAGAAGTCCAAATTCAGAGTGCCAGATCCAGGGGAAGGCTTTCTATCTCCCTCTCAGCTCTGGGGGAATACCCTTGTCATCTATCTTCCCTGGGTCTAGGAGCTTCTCAGCACAGAGACCCCGAGTCCAAAGGATGCACTCTGCTTCTGATTCTTCCTGCTTGGTGGCACAAGTTCCCGCTCCTCTCTGCTCGATTGTCTCTTTTATATCTCAAAAGAGACTGATTCAAGATACAACCTAATCTTGTATATTGAGCCTTCCTCATTAACAACACTGCCTCTAACCTTGCCTCACTAACATCACAGAGGTTAAGATTTATAACACATAGGATAATCACATGAGATCAGAAAATGGTGGACAGCCGTAAATACTGGGAATCATGGCTTACTCAAGTTGGTATACATTTTTGGGGGATACAATTCAATCCAAAACATATAGAAAAAGTGACATATTAACTGACTTTTAATGGTTGGGTAAGAGAATACCAGAAAGATGTTTACCTGTGTTTTATTGACTACACAGAGGCATTTGACTGTGTGGATCATAACAAATTACAGATAACATTGTGAAGAATGGGAATTTAGAACACTTAACTGAGCTTATGCACAATCTGTACATAGACCAAGAGGCAGTCATTAGAACAGAACAAGCGGATACTGTATGGTTTAAAACCAGGAAATGTGAGCATATCTTTTCACCATACTTATTCTATCTGTATGCTGAGCAAATAATCTGAGAAGCTGGACTATATGAAGAAGAATGTGGCATCAGGATTGGAGGAAGACTCATTAACAATCTGTGTTATGCAACCTTGCTTGCTAAAAGTGAAGAAGATTTGAAGCACTTACTGATGAAGAGCAAAGACTGCAGCCGTCAGTGTGGATTACACCTCAACATAAAGAAAACAAAAATCCTCACCACTGGGCCAATAAGCAACATGATGACAAATGAAGAAAATATTGAAGTTGCCAAGGATTTAATTCTACTTGGATCAATAATCAACACCCATGGAAGCAGTAGTCAAGAAATCAAAGGATCTATTACATTGGGCACATCTGCCGTGTTAAAAAGCAAAGATGTCACTTTCAGGACTAAGGTGTGCCTGACCCAAGCGATAGTATTTTCAGTCACCTCATATGCATGCAAAAGCTGGACAATGAATAAGGAAGACTGAAGAAGAATTGGTGCCTTTGAATTATGGTGTTGGTGAAGAATATTGAATATACCATGGACTGCCAGAAGAAGTACTTCTTAAAGAAGTACAGCCAGAATGCTCCTTAGAAGCCAGGACAGTAAGACATTGGCTTGCTTACTTTGCTTACTTGGAAATGTTATCAGGAAGGACCAGTCCCTCCAGAAGGACATCCTGCCTGGTAAAGTAGAGGGTAGTGAAAAAGAAGACCCTCAATGAGATGAACTGGCACAGTGGATGCAACAGTGAGCTCAAACACACCTACTGTTGTGAGCATGGCATAGGACCAAGCAAAGTTTTGTTCTGTTATACATGAGGTCACTACGAGTTGGAACCACCTAGAGGGTACTGAACAACAACAACAAAGAATTAGGCAAACTAAACGGGGAAAAAGTGATGAAGACAGAAAGAATTGCATGAAAAAAGCCTCAAGGCAAGAAGAGCAATTTCAAAGGATGAAAAGTGTTCGAAAGGGTTAGACTTTTGACTTACTTAGGGGAGCATGGTAATACTTGAGTGTAGAGGTAAAAAAGGGCTAGGTAATGAAGGATGGATAAGCATCTGCCAAGTGGAGAATGAGATGGAGATGCGTGTGGAAAGAGGACATTCTGGGCAGAAAAAATAAAATGTATATCACTCAGAATTATGAAAGAACATAGTGAATTTTGGAAATTAAACACAAGTGGTAAGTGTCAGATGACAGGAATACCCTTATTCTTCTTACCTTGATTCTGAAGAAAATAAAGTACCATTGAGGAGTTTTAAGAAAGGGAGTAATGAAATATATTTTCACTTTAAACATATTCTTTTGGCAGGAAGCTATCTGGGTTTATGTAGTCTCTTAACTTAGCTGTGTGCGTGTGTGTGTGTGTGTGTGTGTGTGTGTGTGTGTGTTTCCTACCAAAAATGTTGCTGTGATGAGAGTTCCTATTGAATTCTACCCTATCATTTGATAAGTGATAACAGTTTCAATGCACATGGATCATCAGCAGGATATACTGGATTAGGAAAAATTGGAAGTAGGGAGACAAGTTAGGAGGGTATTCTATTGTCCAGAACATTGATAGTGATAATATGAACTAGAGTGGAGTCAGAGGAAAAAGAGAAGAAAGAATGAATTTGAGAAGCAGATTAAACAATTTAAAGAGAGGGTTTAGGTGGAGGTAAACATCAGGCCAAAAAAACTCACTGCCGTTGAGTCGATTCCAACGCATAGCGACGCTGTGGGACAGAGTAGAACTGCCCAGTAGGATTTCCAAGGAGCGCCTGCTGGATTCAAACTGCTGGCCTTTTGGTTAGCAGCCATAGCTCTTAACTACTATGCCAGCAGGGTTTCCAAACATCAGAGACAACTTACATTCTTTATCTTGGATGAATAGAGAGATGGTGATGCTATTCACCCAAGAAGGACCCAAGTCATGGAAAGCAGACAAGTTTTGAGGGGAAAGAAGGGTTCAGTTTTTAGCGTGGTGATTTTGAGGTGACCAAAGTACATCCAGCTGGGAGTGTTGAACTCTCATTTGGGTAGAATTACAGACTCAAGCTAATAACGATCAAAAAAGGAGAAGATAAATTGAAGAGTCTCATCAGTGTATAGAAGCCACAGGGTAAGCCTGAATGAAAGTGACAGAGAGTGTCTAGGGTGAGCAGACAGAAAGGAGGGCCAAGTATGGAAGCTTAGGGGACACTTACATTTCAACACCTAACCAAATAAGAGAAGCAATTAAAGGAGTAGGAGGAAAACAGTTTGAGAGGAGGCTCACAGTCCAGGGCAGTGCAGTCATAGGTGATCAAGCACTTCAAATACTTCAGCAGTGAGGACCAGAAGAGGCTTTCCTATTTTTTAATATAGAAGTCCTTGGAGACCTTTTCGGAAAGATTTTTTTTTTTTTTTTTTTTTTAAAATAATATTTTATTGTGCTTTTGGTGAAAGTTTACACAGTAAATTAGGTTCCTATTTAACAATTTATATAATATTGTTCAGTAACACAGTGACATTGGTTACATTTTTCACAATGTGTCAACATTCTCACTATTTCCATTCTGGTTGTTCCATTTCTATAAATCTAGCTTCCCTGTCCCCCCTTACCGTCTTATCTTTGTTTAAGGAAAAATGTTGACAGTTGGATCTCATATAGATGATTTTTTTAAAAAGTTCGGTCGTCACCGGTGATATTGTTTATTTAATGAGCCAATCTGTTGTTAAGCTGAGAAAGGTGACCTCTGGGAGTGATTTCAGTTCCAAGTTTAAAGAATATCTCAAGGTGACAATTTCAGGGGTTCCTCTAGTCTCTACCGGTCCAGTAAGTCTGGTCTTTTTTAAGAATTTGAGTTTTGTTCTACTTGTTTCTCCCATTATACCCGGAATTATCTATTATGTCCCTGATCAGAACAGTCGGTGGTGGTAGCTGGGCACCATCCAGTTCTTCTGGTCTCAGAGGAGATGAGGCTATGGTTCGTGTGGGCCATTAGTCCTCTAGACTAGATTCTTCTATGAGTCTTTCATTTCCTTCTTTCTCTTTTACTCCAGACAAGTAGAGACCAGTAGTTGTATCTTAGATGGCTGCTCACAAGCTTTTAAGATTCCAGATACTACTCACCAAACTAGGATGTAGAACATAAACTTTATGAGCTATGTTATGTCAGTTGACTGAGTTGTCCCGTGAGACTGTGATTCTAAGCCTTCAAACCCAATAAACCAGTCCTGTGAGGTGTTTGGTTATGTCTAGGGAGTATCCATAACTGTGCCCCCATGTGCTTTATTATATGTATGAATGTATATGCCTACAGATACACCGTATATACATGTGCATATACTCACATATGCCTTCCTTTACACATATGTGCCTATATATCTACCTATGTAACCACACACATATATTTTGGTTGTTAATTGCTGTTGTTGCAAAATTGTATATGTTACAGCATTTACCAAAAACGTCCCCTGTTCTTGTATATTTCTTAGTGTCATCATTTACCTTGGTCAAGTTGTGGGGTCTTCACCTGCATTCTGTATTGCCTTTCCCATCACCAAAAATAACAAATGTATAGTATCTAGAAAGTGATTCTTCCTCCTTCCCCTTCCCATCCCTAGTAACCACCAAAGAACGTTGCTTTTTGTATGTATACCTATTCTTGTTCTTTTATGAAAGTGAGATTATAGAATATTTGTCCTTTTGTGGTTGACTTGTTTCACTCAGCATAACGTCCTCCAGATTCATTTATGTTATAAGATGTTTCGAAAACTCATCATTATTCTTTATAGCTGTGTAGTATTCTAAGTATGTACCATAATTTGTTTATCTATTCATCCATTGGTGGACACTGAAGTTATTTTCATCCCTTTGCAGTTGTGAATAATGCTTCAATGAACATAGGTGTGTTGGGAAAAGTTTTGTGAAACTCATTTCATGTGTTTGTACCTGGTTGCGAATGTAGAACATATTTCTTACCTAACCAGTTGCTGTCCAGTCAGCCTGACTCATGATGACCTCATGTGTTTCGGAGTAGAACTGTGCTCCTGAGGGTTTTCAATGGCTGTTTTTTTTTTTCAGAAATAGATTGCCAGGACTTTCTTCTGAGGCACCTCTGGGTGGACTTGAACTTCTAATCTTTTGGTTAGCAGCTGAGCATGTTAACCATTTGCAGCACCTTGTACTCCTGGGAAAAGTCGAAAGTGTGGTAGGAATGGAGGCCAGTTTGCGGAGAGTGAGAGAGATGCTTAGATGCAGAAAAATCAAATGTCACTGTTTGTGAGGGTTAATGTTATGTGTCAACTTGGCTGGGGTATGATTCCCAGTATTCTGTAATTGTCCTCCATTTTGTGATCTGAGGTAATTGTCCTCCATTTTGTGGTATTGTGTAGTTATCTTCCATTTTATGTGTTGTATATCCTAAACCTCTAGAGGTTAATGAGGCAAGATTAGTGCAGGATTAGTGCACCCTTACTAAAAGATGTGACTCAAGTCACAGGCTTACTCAAGTCACCACCTTACTCAAGTAAATGATGTAAGGGGAGTTTCCTTGAGGGTGTGACCAGTATCCAACATATATGGATGTTCTGACAAAGCTCTCTCTTGCTCTGGATCTTGCATCTGACTCGTTATCATCTGACCTCTGGTTCTTGGGACTTGAGCCAGCAGCCTGTCGTCTAATCTGCTAATTCTGGGATTAGCCAGCTTCTGCAGCCCTGTGAGCCTGCAGCCTGCCATCAGATCTGATTTCACCAGCTTCTGCAGCCTCATAGGCCAGCAACCTGTTGTCTGACTTGCTGATTTGAACCCAGCCTGAGACACAATTCTTTACAGGAGTTTTGCATATGGCTGGAGATTTGAAGAGATGCAGGATATAGGAAAGATTCCCTAGGAAGAAGAAACATTTGAAAATGTCTATAAGGTTTAGGGATGCCTCCAATGAAGCAGAAGGCACTGAAGATGAAAAAGCCTGTGGATAATAGTGAGGCAAGCTCTTGAAAGAGCCATGATGTATAGATGAGGCCTCTGTTTTCATTGCTCAGAATCATTTTGGCAGCTTCTAGTACTTTGGCTCCAAAATGCATCCATTTCTAACTACAGTTTCCACAGAGGAAATTCCTTCTGGTCTAACAAATCCACGAGCTTTGGAGATAATGGGATCCCTGGCATAAATGCTGAAAGAGGCAAAACACTCATCAGCAAGAGAGCTACAAACTCATCATATACATTAAACATTGATTTATTGGATACACCTCAGTCATCTAAAAAAACAAAAACAAAACACACTTTCAAAAATTTGGAATTAAATGAGCTTAAAATGGAGAAATTAGTGTTGAAAGGACAGTTTTGGAGGTCAGATATCACAGTGTGTTGATTTTCTGTTTTTTTTTCTTTCCTTAAATTCTACTTAAATCTTAAAAGATATGTATCTGAGGTATAAACTAAGCGTATTTTTGTTTGCTTGTTTTTTGAATTAATGGTGAAAAAAATAAGCTGTTTCTCAGGGGAAAAACAATTGTTTTAGACTATTTGTTTCATTCCTATTTTTCAATTGTTTCTCTAAGAACATTTTGTTTTTATAATTAGTAGTTTAAAGAAAATAAAATAATTGTTTTTCATACTACTAATCTTTTGTGCCATTCAGTCAAGTCAAGTCAAAAAAAAAAGACCTAACCTTTTTCTATTTTCCCTCTGATTCTCTATGTTTAAAATCAGTTACATGTTACCTACCTGCTTTCATGGAGCAGACACTTAATAAGATGGTTTTATCCTAGTTCTGAATGCTCAGTGGAGCAAGGGGTGTCAAGGAGTCTAGAGCCAGAGGATTCAAGTTTAAGTCTCAATCTATACCTTACATTAAAACCTAGGTTCTTGGTTTATATGATAAAAACAAAACAAAACAAAAAACCAAACCCGTTGCCATCAAGTTGATCTGACTCACAGCGACCCTCTAGGACAGGGTTAGAACTGCCTCATAGGATTTCCGAGACAGAAGTTTTTACAGAAGGAGACTGTCACATCTTCCTTCTGAGGAGCCGCTGGTGGGTTTGAACTGCTGACCTTCCAGTTAGCAGCTGAGTGCTTAACCACTACGCCACCAGGGTGTGGGAATACTAAATACTAAATATACCCCCCTCCTGGGCTATTTTGAGATAATATCTGTGAAAAAGGCCTATACAAATATTAGTTAATTGAGACTTCTACAGCTCTTTAAAGAAAAAGTAATGTGATTAAAAACCTTAATTGACTTGAAATAACTTTATTTTTACAGATAGGGTGTAGAAATACACACAAAAAGAAGAAAATCAACCAGCAAAGTTAAGTGAACTTCAGGAAAACTTCTTTTGAAGTTTTCCCTCAGGGATTGCTGACATCTGAGCCTTATAAGGAAAGTATGATTTGGACAACCAGCCTCTGTTCTTCAGGGTGAACTATGGACACCAGTCAGGATTTAAATAAAAAAGGAACATCTTGATTCAAAGAATTAAAGTGTTTTGTGGACTGGCTTTATATTTTTTACGTGAACATTTTTTACGTAAATAATAATTTAACCTTCAGACTGCCTTTATTAGTTTATTCTCATACAAACTCGTCACTTGACTCTATTACCTGCTGCCACAGAGTTCCCTTAAACTTTGATCTGTAAACAATGTATACGCTTAACCTCACTTGTTTATTATCTACTTATTATCTGTTTATTCGTTCACTGTCGCCTTTGTTTTCACTTTCTGAGAGGGCAAGGCTACATATGGGCCTTAAGTTGTTTGACATGCCATCTACAGCCTTAATAACCACCTTTTGATCCTTTTTATTTGCTGTGATAGAAATGTTCACATTTAGGACTCAATTAAACATGATTCTGATTATTATTATTATAACAGTAGAACAGTACCTAGGGCATCTCTTCAGGTTTATATGCTTAGGGATAATCTATTCTTGAACTAAAACGAGCTCACACTGACACACGCTCCCAGTATAAGGCTTTCCTACACTTTTGATGTACTTTATTTTTTAAATATAGATTTTTATGCATTCCAAAAGCTTGCCCAAGTTTTCCAGGGAAGTAACTATTGGGTTTTTATTGGAGAAAAACTAGTGTATATTGTAGTTTTTAGTACTGCTATAACAGAAATACCACAAGTGAGTGGCTTTAAAGAACAAAAATTTATCTTCTCACAATTGAGTAGGCTAGAAGTCTAAATTCAGGGCTCCTGCTCTAGGGGAATGCTCTCTCTCTGCTGGCCCTGGGGGATGACCCCTGTCTCAACTTCTGTAACCCTGGTTTTCCTTTGTTCCTTGCTATCCTCATAGGTGTTTCTGTCTTCTCCAGCTTGCTCTGGCTCATCTCTGTCCATTCTGCTCCTGTTATATCTCAAAAGTAACTAAGTTTAAGGCAAAGCCTACACTGATATGGCCTCATTAACACAACAGAGTAAAGCCTATTCCAAAATGGGATTACATCCACAGGTATAAAAACCCATTGCCATTGGTTTGATTCTGACTCATAGAGACCCTAAAGGACAGAGTAGGACCGCCCACTAGGGTTTCCAAGGAGCAGCTGGTGGATTTGAACTGCCAGCCTTTCAGTTAGCAGCTGCATCACTTAACCACTTCGCCACCAAGGCTCCATCCACGGGTATAGGAGTTAGTATTCCGATACATATTTTTGAGGGACATAATTCAATCCACAGCAGTGCACTTCACCTTTTTCAATCCATATTGCACAGTATAGTCATATTCATCTTCCTGAAGTAGTCTTCTGATTATCTTTTCCAGAGGCAATCTCATATAGTGTTTGTGTTTCCTTTACTGTTTGTGTTTTGCTCTTTTTGAGTTGTCCTGGTTATGAACTGTGTGCTTTTGTATATTATTATCTTTTAGACGTTGTGGTATAAAGTAAGGATTTTTGATTGGAAGGTAGGCTTTGGATTTTTAAAAAGAACTGTAAGCCCTTCTAAGGTCTGAAGAGCATACAGGAAGAGAGTGAGCTCCTATGTTTTCAGCACCCAACATGACTTAATTCCAACAGAAATACCTTATTTAGAACAACTTAGCTAGTTTCTATGGAGCCCTGGTGGCACAATGGTTAAGCACTTGGCTGCTAACTGAAAGGTCAGCTGTTCAAACCCACCAGCTGCTCCACAGGAGAAAGATTTGGTAATCTGCTCCAGCCTAGGAAACCTTATGGGGTAGTTCTACTTGGAATCAACTTGATGGCAATGAGTTTAACGGAACTACTTGCTGTGTTTTTATGTTTTTGTTTTTTGGCTATGCCTTTGGCTACTTGGAGTCCCTGGGTTGTGCAAACAGTTAATGTGCTTGGCTACTAACTGTAATATTGGTGATTGAAGTCCAACAAGAAGGGTCATGAAAGAAAGGCCTGGCAATCTACTTCTGAGGAGTCGGCCTTTGAAAACCCTATGGAGCATTGTTCTACTCTGACACACATAGCGTAGCCATGATTCAGAGTCAACTCAAGAGCAACTGGTACTAGCTGGCTACTTAAAAATCAAAACCAAACCTATTACCGTTGAGTTGATTCTGACTCATAGCAACCCTACTAGGACCCAAATTTGAAGGAGGTAATAATTCTTTCCTGGGTATTTGTACTTTTAAAGTTGCATCTTCTTCTATATTTCATAGATTTGTTAATGCACATTTCTTTCACATTTTAATATCTCCAAAATCAGGATATCTTAAAATTATTAGAGTATATATTTTAAATTAAGGTATAATTCCCACATTATAAACAGGTCTAAAACCAAAAAACCAAACCCACTGCCATCAAGTCGATTCCGACTCATAGTTTAATGAGATCTTACAAATGAATATATTCATGTAACCTACATCTTAAGATAGAGATTCAAGATACAGATATAAGATACAGATTATTTCCATCACTTTAGAAATTTTCCTCATGTTCCTACACACCTGCCCCCAACACAAAGTCCACCATGGTTCTGTTTTCTGTCAACATAGATTACTTTTATCTAGTCTTGAACTTCATTTAAATGGAATCATACAGTTTATACTCTTGTGTCTGGATTCTTTCACTCAACACAATATTTTTGAGATTCATACTTGTTGTGTATCATTAATTAATTCTTTTTATTGCAACTGTTTTAGGCTGAGTTCTCTAGAGAAGCGAAACCAGTGAAGCATATATACGTAAATATATAGAGAGAGATTTACTTCAAGGAAATGGCTCACACAGTTGTGGGGACTAGTAAATCCCAACTCATGGATCAGGTGGCAGGCTGAATGCTTCTCCTGAATCACATGGTTGCAGAGGCTGACAAACCCAAAATCTGTAGGTCAGATGGTAGGCTGCTAGTTCACAGGATTTCGGGAGCTGGCAAATCTAAAATCCACAGGCCAGGTGGCTCGCTGAAGGTTTCTCCAAGAACTGGAGGTCAGTCAGACCATGAGATGAGTACAGGATCACAGGATTGAGAGAGAGAGCACAAGCTTTGCCAGAACATCCTTATATATTGGATGCAGGTCACATCCCCAAAGAAACTCCCCTTCCAACTGACTGGCTGCTCACATAAGGTCACAAAATGGAGGATGATTATATAATATCTGCTAAACCACTGAGAATCATGGTCTAACCAAGCTGAGACATAACATTAAGCATCACAGCTGGATTGTATTACATTGTATAGCTATGCTGTTGTTGTTAGTTGCCACGGAGTCAACTCTGATTCATGGCGACCTCACGTGTGTCAGAGTAGAACTATGCTCTGTAGGATTTTCAATCTCTGATTTTTGGGTAGTAGATCACCAGGTCTTTCTTCCAAGGTGCCTTAGGGTGGATTCAAACCAACAACATTTTGGTTAGCAGCATTAACAGTTTGCACCACGCAGGGACTCCATATTTTCTTGTATATACATCTAAAAACAATAAAACAATTTTGAAATAAAAATAACTTTATAATTTTTAATAAGAATGCATGTTAACTAAGCAGAGGTGGGCTTTTATATGCCAGCATATAATTTAATATTGATTTATTTCCTTTTGATTCCTGTGGTGTAATGAATCTCTTTTATATGGCCTTTCTAGCCATGGTCTTGTAACTTCCACAAAAATGATTGGCTGAGACTATGCAACTCGAGTGACTTATGGTCACTGAGGGGACTGGTCAGTTTCTGGGGAGAGGGCCAACCATACCTTGAAATTGACAAGAGGTTTCCTTACATCAGGGCCAATCCCACAAAGGTTGGGGTGGGGGTCTCACTACCATCAAGAAGAGTCTGGAGCAGAGTGATCCTTTGGACCAAGAACCTGGGGTCCCTGTGATGAGAAACTTATAGACCCAGAAGAGAGAGCTATAACACATAAGATGAAGTGACATGCTCCTCCTTCCCTCATCCTATTTGCAGAACTAGTCACATGGCCCAGGTCTAACTGTATGGAAGGCTGGGGGATGTAGAAGCACATGAATATTTGATGAGCACTAAAAATCTCTGTCTTCTAGTCCAAACTTCATTTTTTAACTAAAAACGGGGGGTAGAGAGTCCTTAGTAACTTTCCCATTGTAACCCCTTTATGACTGAGCATTAGGAAAGGTCTGTCTCAATGAGTTCCCTGAAAGTAAAGGATAGGAGATAATAGGGACAGAGAGGCAATGTAAGGGTGCAATCATGGGTTCAGGGCTGTATAGATCCCATCTGGGGTTCTGCGTGTTAGGTCTCCGTAAGCTTTTGTGGAGATTGTGCTAGGACTGCAAAGGCCAGGGTAGAATCTTAGATTTGGGTGCTACTTGTCCATGGCTTCTCAGCTATCCCAAAACTGGAATCAGTTGACCAATGAATCTGGGCTACAGACTCAATATCCTTTCACTCTTGAGATCTAATGAGATAGTTTGACCTTGCAACTCATTTAATGTGGCAGTAGCGCCCAACGTGGGACTCAAATTACTCAGGCCCTGGTACCATCTCCCTAAGGATGGAGCCCCTGGGAAGGACCCAGAAAGAGAGAAGGTACACCCCTCCTTGAGTTGTGGAGGTCCAGCAACAGGGGAGGACTCCACAACAGCGAGCTGCAGATAGAGGGAGGAGTTTCTGTTGGCCATGGTAGGTAACTGGGCATCGGGTGGTAAATCCTCTGTAAAAATTGCAGGGGTGCCAGTTCTCACAGACTCCCTCCAAGAATGGGTGACTAGGTCCCATGAGGTTGCATAAGAGACTGGTGAGGTTCCCTGTTGCAAGTGAGCACCCAGGGAAGTAAGGTTCTGGCTGAGTCCACTAGAAACTGGACTTATTTCAGAGGGGATCCCCTAACCAAGAGACGTCTTAAAATTTTGTGTAATCAAGTGTGGCCCATGAATGGTTCTAGAGATTTTGGTACTATTACAAAGCTTGATCTGTTTTGTACTCAAACTAACAAGTGGGATGAAAAGCTGTATGTAGAATGTTTATGACATTATGGCATGAAAAAAAGGATAAAGCCTCTGTTTTAGCCCTTCTTGTGCAGGCAAATGATGATGACGGGGTAGGAGATGAAGAACTGGAGGATGTTCTTCTCATTCCCCCACCTCAAAAAACCCCCCTGGCACCTGTTCGTGACCCCTCCCCAGTGGTATCAGAAGATGGGGACAGGAAGGCGTTAAAGGGGGGTGGAGGAGATGGAACAGATATGGTCTGGGTCAGTTAGGCCCAGTTCCCCCAGGAGGGCTTTACTCACTCTGGGAGGTGCCAGTCCCCACTGTAGAAGGGCCACCTCAGCTGATGTGGGTCCATAATCTGTTCCTGGCTTCCAATTTGTACAATTGGAAGCAAAACCTTCCGTAGTATTAGTCAGACCCACTTGCCATAACTGAACATTTTTCTCCATTTTTGCTACTCACCATCCTACGTGGGCAGACTGTCAGACTTTATTAGATGCACTCCTCACCACAGAAGAAAGATGGATGGTCTTAGCAAAATCAAAAGAAAAGGGAGGAAAAAATACCTTGAGGAAGATGACAAGATCAAGGTAAGGATGGGCCCTGACTAAAGAAAAACCAGTGTGCATTTTACAAAAAGGAGGTACCTGGAAAAATGAGTGCCCCAAGAGAAAGAATCAAAAAGGGCTAGGCAAGATTGAAAGGGGGGAGAAGCTTTTTCAAGGAATTTATGAAAGAGCAGGAGGAGGACTCTGAATGATGGAGACCGAGGGAGACAATTTTGATTTGCCTCCTACTGACCCCCTGGTAAAAGTTATGGTAGGAGAACAGCTGGTAGACTTTTTGGTTGATACTGGAGCAGCCTTCTGAGTACTCACTCAGAAGCCTAAAGGGACTGCCTCAGCCAACAGCGCTCAAGTTGTCAGGGTGACTAGAAAAGAGGTAGCTCGATCCTTTTTGCAGCCAATGGACTGTGAAATAGGAGAAATCAAATTATTCCACCAGTTTCTATACATGCCTGAATGCCTGGTACCCCTTTTAGGGCAGGATTTCCTAAGTAAAGTGCATGCTGAAATCTCTTTTGATGAAAAAGGCTCGTCTCTGACAGTACCGCCAGCAAATGCCTGGAAAGTGCAAGGAGCTCTCTTAGCCCTCACCCATCTGGTGCTATCCCCAGCATCCATCTCACCCATGGTTCAAAGAGTGGTTGATGCCATAACCCCGTGGGTTTGGGCAAATGGCCAGCCAGGACGAGCTCATACTGTCCTTCCTGTGATCATAGAGCTGTTATCCAATGTCACACCTCCTCAGATTAAACAATATCTGCTGAGAGTTGAGGCCTGTCTGGGACTGCAGGGACTGATCACTTGATACCTAGAGTGGGGAATGTTCCCAGAGTGTCAATCCTCATTGAACACCTCTGTTATGCCAGTGAAGAAGGCTACGACCACTGAGTACCATTTTGTTCAAGATTTGTGGGCTGTTAACAAAGTTGTGAAGACCCTACACCCAGTAGTCCCGAACCCATACACCCTATTATTGGCTCTCCCACTTTCCTGTAGTCATTTTACTGTTTTGGATTTAAAAGACACTTTCTTTTGTATTCCGTTGGCTGCTGAGAGCCAGGTGATCTTTGCTTTTGAATGGGAAGGGGACAAAGGAAAGAAACAGCTCTGTTGGACTGTGCTATCCCAAGGGTTTAAGAACTCCCCTACCATTTTTGGAACAGCACTGGCCCAAGATCTAGAGTGGTTATTTCCCTTCAACCGAGGAGTGGTCCTCCAATATGTGGATGACCTCCTGATAGGAAGTGAGTCTGAAGAAGACTCTGTTACAAATACTGTGACTGTCTTAAATTTTCTGACTGAAGCTGGATACCGAGTATCTTTAGGAAAGTTTCAAGCTAACCTCACAGAGGTTAAATGTCTAGGTTTCTTCATCTCCCAAGGGCAAACATACTTAGTACCTGAAAGAATAGAAACCATCTGCTGCCTAGCCCCTCCTAAGACATGTAAGCAACTCAGAAGATTCCTATGGTGGGTTTCTGTCCCATCTGGATTCCAAACTTTGGGGTCCTAGCGAAGAAGCCTCTCTATCAGGCTATTCAAGGGCCAGAGAGAGATCCTTTCAAACAGACTCCTGAGTGCCAGTGAGTCTTTTGTGATTTAAAGTCCCAGCTGATGAAAGCCCCAGTCCTAGGGCTGCCAGATTATCAAAAGCCCTTTGAATTGTGTATAGATGAAAGAAGAGGAGTAGCCTTTGGTGTATTAACCCAGTTGTTGGGACCATGGAGACACCCTGTCACCTATTTCTCTAAAAATCTGGACACTGTCTCAAAAGGATGGCTGGCCTGCCTCTGGGCAGTTGCCACAGCTAGCATTATCGTAAAAGAGGCTAACAAATTTACTTTGGGACATGATACTACTGCATCTCGCATCTGTCCCTCATGCAGTGACTGTAGTATTGGAACAAAAAGGACATTATCCAAAGACTTAGGGGCCCAAGATTTCCAGCCCTCAAGGAATGGACCCTTTCCAACTGAAATATGGCAAATAGATTTTTGTAAAGTGTTCAAAACTAAACATCTGATGAAATATTTATTGGTGTGTATAGATTCTTTTTCAGGATGGGTAGAGGCTTTTGCCTGCTAGACCAAGATGGCCAGAGAGTGGTACAACAGGTTTCAACTGCTTTAAGAATAAAATGAAAACTCTACACAATATAGAGAACTCAATCTGGTAGAAAGATTAAATGAATGAATCAGACCATAAAACTTCATCTCAGTAAACTGTGCTAAGAGACCAGGCTGCCCTGGATAGATGTTCTGCCACTGGCCCTCCTCCGAGTCTGTATTGCACCCTGGGGAAAACTTAAAATCAGTCCTTTTGAAATATTTTATGGGAAACCATATTGTCTCAACCAACTCTCCCTGCAGTCCTCCACCCAGCCCCCTAATGTAATGATGTCTAAATATTTGCTTTCTCTAACCAAAATTCTTCCCCAATTGCATCAGGTGGTGTGGATCCAGCAGAAATTCCCTCTTGAGATAGCCATGCACTCTTTCCAGCCTGGTGACCAGGTATTCTTTCGAAAGTGGAAGGACTTCCTGTTACAGCCTAAGTGGACTGGACCTTGCACCGTACTACTCAGCGCTCATGCAGCCATGAAGCTTGCAGGAGTTAAGCTGTGGACCCATCGTTCCCAAGTCAAGCCCTGCCCAGCCTACAGTGACAAGAAGGAGTAGAAAGCCCAACCCATCTACAGCCTGAATTTAAGACTTTATAGGGTTAAATAGCAAAAATGTTTTTAATGTTAGTTTGGCTGGGATTACTATTAGGTACCAGAGAGACTTCCACCCAGGGAATCCTTGTCCCCAAGATGAACACTCCCTCTGCTCCCTTGTTAAAAGATGAAAATTTTTGGATCTATAGTGCTAGAGAAGTGTGAAACATTACTGATTTCTGATTGGATGGGTCGTTGCATGCCAACTCAGCCCTCAAGTCCTGTCTCATCAGGGTTTGTACTCCCCTAGAGGCATTAAGAAATTTCATCATTTTTAAACGTGCAAAGAAAGAGTTACAATATTCTGATATTTATAATTGGGAGCCTGTTACAAGATTCATAAAGGATTTGACTTTTCTTGGCTGACCTCTTGGCTGCCAGATCTTACCTGGCTAAAAACCTTATTCATTAGTAGAGTTGGATTGGTCACTATAGGCCTGTTAATCTGTTGCTGTCTCCAGTTTACGCCTATATGTGGGATGGCACTCTTCGTTCCAAGTTAGACTGTCCAATGGATGGCTCAAATCTGTCACAGGCAAAAGGCCCAATCCTTTTGCTTGAAATTTTCTGATCTAAGGCTATAGGTTGAAACTTGGGATGGGTGTATATGACCATGCAAACTTCAAAAGGGGGGACTACATGACCCTAATACTTCCCAGCATGTTTTCTCCTTTTCAAAATAGGCGACTGAGAGCTTGACATAATTAACACTATGATGAACCTAGAAGTTTTTTTCTTTTCTCTTTGCCTTTCCTTTCTGCATACCTGTGTTAATGACTTGGTTTTGCTCTGTCCGGCTACCTGTGGCTTATGACCCCCCATAGGAAGATTAGAGCCCAGATGTCTGACATGTATATCTTTAGCCTGATAAGGAGATGTCTGGCATGTATCTCTTTAGTATGATAGTCTCTTGTAATTACCTTGTAACGAATAACTCTTCTGGCCATGCCATCTGCAGGCAACAAAGACACTTCTAACCTTTGTAAAATTCATATATAAGCTCTAATGTAAAAATGCATTTTGGGGACTCCATTGAGACAGCCTGCATTGCTGCCGGATCCCGTTGGTGGACACCTCTTAAATAAACTCTCTTTCTGACTTGGAGTATGTTTCATCGGCTCTACTGCTCCAGCGTACAGACCTTAATCAGGCAACAGAGGTAAGGGAACTTTTCTTCCAGGGCTTTCAACAGGTTCTTTCCAGTTCAAACCCATGCTGGGAATTTGCATTTCCACCCCAGATATACTGAATCAGAATCCACATTTTAACAAGATCTATAGGAATCACCTGGGAATCTTGTTAAAATGTAGATTCTGATTCAGTATATTTGGGGTAGAAATGCAAATTCTCGGCAGGGGTTCAAACTGGAACAAACATGTTTGTAGCCCTGTTTTCTTCAGTAATCTAGATCGAGATAAGACTGGACACGCATCCAGCAAAAAAGAGATTTTACTTTCAGGCCTCTGTGCTCCTAAGAAGGAAAAATAGATGCTGAATGCACTGCTGTGTAACAGCTTTGCTAAGAATAGTCTAGGATATTTATATATCCACACCTCACTGCAGCCTCATTGCAGCCTATTCCCCAAAGTGTGGTCACAAAATTAAAAATGATAAGTCAGCTTACTTGAAAATTTTCTTGGTTGGGGAATTTAAATAATTTAAAGTGAACTGATTTCGTTTTCAGTTTGATTTAGACTCACTCTGCTACATAGTTCAGTACAGGGATAGGCAGCTGGCGTGCGTCCGTGCAATTGCTCTCAGGGCAGTAATAATCATCACAGCATTACCTTTCACTCACAGCAGGTGTCCCTGAGGAGCTCCAGCACCACAATTCTGTTTGGCCGATGGAAATATAGCCCTTTAATGTGCTCAGAGAATTGAGGAACAATTGAAACATAACCATGATGATGGGTAACCGTTTTACGACATGGCTATTGCATTATCTCTACTGTAATGGCATATCATTGGCTACCACTCATCAACAGGTTTTTATGGCTTGGAGTCACCTAATAAAAAGTGGCAGATGGAGTCTGAGTCTCCTTGGAGAACTCATCCTACGACCTGTGGAACTGCTGTCTTTACATTTATGCAGTGGCCTTTTTCAGAGACAATAAATGAATATGACAGGGAAACTGACAGAGAAAGAAAGCAGTCTGCCAGAGTCTAGAAGCTGGTTTTATCTTTATTGTTTTTTTGGTGCGTACTGTTCAGGAGTTGCCTCTTACTCAGAACAATTGTAATTTCTTTCTATGCCAAGCAAATGCACTGCTTTTGTTCACATTGGAAATTAGAACTTCTGCGCAGAGCTCAGATTTGCTAACACAGTAATGGGGCATTTCCAATGCCTACTGTCCTGCGCAGACCTTTTTTTTTTTTTTAATAATTTATTTTATTTTTGTCATTGAGAATATACACAGCAGAACATATACCAACTCAACAACTTCTACATGTACAGTTCAGTGAAATTGCTTACATTCTTTGAGTTGTGCAACCATTTTCACTCTTTTTCTGAGTTGTTCCTCCCCCGTTAACCTAAACTCGCTGCCCCCTAAGTTCTCCTGCACAGATCATGTTTTATTTCTAACATAAACTTTGAACATGAACACTCTAATAGTTTCTTAATTGATCTCCCTGCTCCTCACTGGATACCTATTATATATTCTCAACAGGCTTTTTTATTTTTAAACAGATTTATTGAGCTATTATTCAATATCATACAATTCACCCATTTAATGATTTGTAGTATAGTCACAGATTCCTTGACATATGTATAATCCTCTTTAGCATGTATTTTTAAAGCCCAAAATACTACTTTGTTTTAACAACAATCATTATTATTACTAACAACCACAAAAGGCCTCAACTCTAAATCCAGTTGTTTTTATCAAAATACAAAGGGAAAGTAGCCAACCATAATAAGAGACTAATTTCTGGACCAAGCCATAGAAAATTGGTTATAATCCATCAAATCGAGCTGAGAATCAAAACAAAAAAGACATCTCTATCTAGGTCGGCAATCTACATATGGCCCATGAGCTAAGGATGTTTTTTATATTTTAAAATAGTTGAAAAAGCAATCAACAGAATAATATTCTATGCCTTGTGAAAATTATATGAAATACAAATTTCAGTGTTCATAAACGAAGTTTTTTAGAACATAGCCATACCCATTCATTCATTACATACTGTTTATGGCTACTTTTGAACAATGGCAGAGTTAAGTAGTTGTGATAGAGACCAGTGGAGTTCCTGGGTGATACAAATGGTTAAGAAGCTTGCTACTAACTGAAAGATTGGGGTCCAAGTCCACCCAGAGGGGCCTCAAAAGAAAGGCCTGGTGATCTATTTCTGAAAAATCAGCCACTGAAAACCCTATGGGGCACATTTCTGACACACATAGGGTCGCCGTGAGTCGGAATTGGCTCTACAGCAACTGGTTTGGTTTGGTTTAATAGTGTTAACCTGACTGTAATAGGCCCAAGATGTAGTCACTTATGCTAAGCCCCACATCAGCAAGCCAAAACCTAGCTAAATTTCTATTTCTTGTGACACTTGACCTTCCCAGGAGCTGAAACCTAAGTCAACCAATTCGTACTTATCGCCTCAGCTATGGCATATGGACTGGCTACAAAAGTTCCCCGCATGAAATATAAGAACAATAACTTAGAATTAACCAATGACTTTTTGCACAGTGTTATTTCCTTGTTCTCTTACACCACTTTACCCATATAACTTGGTCTCTTTCTGCTTGTCCTTTGGAGCTCTTGTCTGACTTCCAGACCAGAACCCAATACATGAATTGCAAATAATGGTTATGAGTTCACACACAAATTTAATCTTGTGGAAATTTTATTTTTAACAATAGAAAACAGCAAAGCCTAAAGTATTTATCTCTTTATCGAAAAATTTTTGCTGATTTTCATCTAGGTAGTGACTTTCAAAATTTTGACTTAATCCTCAGTAATAAAGTTTGCAATGAGCACTGTATAGCCACACTGCTACATAACTGAATAGTTTCAGAAAATAATACCTATACTATGTACAATGTACTCTGTTGTATTCTGGTCCATTCTACTGCATTTAAAAAATATTTTTAATTTTATCTCAAATTTTGACCCACTAATAATTGCTACTCACCGTTTGAAAAACATTATTTTGGATCTGTGAGTCTCAATCCTGGTTGCATGTTAAATCACCTAGGATACTCTCAAAAAATACTAGGTCCCACTCCAGACCAACCAAATCAAAATCTCTGGATGCCTGCTATCAGTCTTAAAAACAACAAACGATCAACCAACCTCTCAGACTGAATTGAATGAGCAGCCAGGGTTGAGAATTAATCGCCTTGCTACTCAAGACGTGGTTCTCAGATCAGCAATACCAACATCACTTGAGAATTTGTTAGAAATACAGACTTTCAGGCCCTAACCCAGCCCTACTGAATCAGATTGTGCTTTTTAACAAGCTGTTGTTGTTGAGTGCCGTCGAGTGGATTTTCAACTCATAGCAACCCTACGTGACAGAGCAGAACTGCTTCATAGGGTTTTCTAGGCTGCAGTCTTCATGGAAGCAGATAGTCAGGTCTTTCTCCCACAGAGCCACTGGGTAGGTTCCAACCGCCAACCTATTGATTAGCAGTTATTTGTTTATCCTTTGCACCAAGATCCTCAGGTAATTTATATTCACATTAAAGTGAAAGAAGCACTGATGTAGACCGAATAAGGGTTTGATTAAGTGCCACAGCGTTAGGTGCTCTCCTCTTTTGGAGGGGAGAAGGGGAGAAGGAAATTAACATATTCGTCTCAGGTTAGTATTGGATTTGGACCTGCAAGGGCAAAATTTGAAATGGCAAAAGATAAAATGCATCCAGAGTTAAAATTCATTTCTTCTTTATGGAAGTTTCTACCTGTAAGAGGCCACCCAACTCCAAAAACGTAGAGTCAGGACTAGATTCCAGGGGCATAAAAGGACTGACTTTGATATGACACTGAAGCTGGGTCTTAGGATATTCTAGCTCTTCCCTCCTTCTCTCCCGCTTCTCCAGTGGGATTCAGCTTTCTCTAATCTCAACCTTTGCACCTGGGCCAGAACCAGACTGACTTCTAGGAATCAGAGCATAGGCTTGATTACTGTTTATTTGATCGGAAACATTTGTGTTGTAAAAAACAAAGCTCTCTGGTGCTCTTCACTTCAGGGAGATCAAAGGCACAAAGGCAGAGTTTCCGCGTTTTCTCTGGTTGCTGAGTCCGAGGCTTCCCAGGGACACTGTGAGTCACAGAGGAGCCACGGAGGGATGAGGTCTCCAGCAACCTACACAAACTCCTTGGCAACTGGAACCTTGGGTGGAAAGTTTTCCCTCTGTAATTTCCTCAGGCCTCTTGTGCAGTTTAAAGTATTTGTGTTCGCACAGCATTTCCAAATACTGGTTTTACCCTCTGCTGACCTGAGCAGTTCCTTTTGCCGCTGTTAACTTTTTAAGTGCTGGTAAGCGACTACAACATTTAGTTTAGGTTTATTTTGTTTTGTTTTTTATTTTGGTAACGGGAGAGGATGTGGGAGCAGAGGTACTGGATTTAGAAGCATGCACTGATGAAAATTTAATCAAGTAACACTAGTCTAGACAAGCGTATTAGAAACCATCTCTTTCCTTTTTTTTTCCCCCTAAACAAACAACAAGCAAAACCAAAAAGAGGTCTAATTTAAAACGACCACATCTTAACCTCTCCAGAGAAGTTTTCACAAATTCTGTTGCATGTTATTGCTGTAGTTCAGTCCCACAGATGAGAGAAAGCTCTTTTTACGTCCATGGTTCTCAAAAAGGGTGGTCACCTGCCCTGGAGAATCAGCTTCACCTGGGAACCTACTAGAAATGCAAATTATGTGCCCCCCAACCCAGACCTACTGAATCAGAAGTTCTCAGATGAGTCCTACCCTCCAGATGATTCTGAGGTACACTAATACTTGAGGACCTCTGTTCTAGGGAAGGAGCCCTGGTAGCACCATGGTTGAAGCACTCAGCTGCTAGTGAAAAGGTTATTGCTTGGAACTCACCAGCCCCTCCATGGGGGAAAGATGTGGCAGTCAGCTTCCATAAAGATTTACATCCTTGAAAACTCTATGAGGCAGTTCTACTGTCTTATAGGGTTCCTATGAGTGGGAATCAACTCGACGGCAGTAGGTTTGGTTTTAGGAATAACTGAATTCACACTAGCTATAGTTTAAACTAAGGAGCCCTGGAGGTGCAAGGGTTAAGCACTCGATTGCTAACCAAAAGGTTGAAGGTTTAAACCCACTCAGCGGTTCCTCAGGATAAAGACCTGGTGATCTACTCCCACAAAGATTACAGCCTAGGAAACCCTATGGGGCAGGTCTACACTGTCACATGGGGTTGCTATGAGTTAAAAATTGACTTGGCAGCATCTAATAACAACAAGAACATAATTTAAACTGGTCCCAAAACGTGTTGATCTGTTCTGGAAAACAGCTAGTTACCAACCCTTACTATCTTTGAGCAGTCCCTGGGTGATGTTTAAATGCTAACCTAAAGGTTGAACTTTCAGGTCTACCCAGAGATGCCTTGGAAGAAAGGCCTGGGGATCTACTTCCCAAAAATCAGACGTCGAAAACCTATGGAGCACAGTTATACTCTGACACACACAGAGTCGCCATGAGCCAGAATTGACTTGATGGCCATTGGTTTCGGTTTACTATCTTAGAAAAAGCCGGGGTGATGGAAAAGTATTCTTAACCTGAGCATAAAGACCTGCTTGGTATGGCCACCACAGCACTTTCCCAATAAAAGCTTAAAAAGTTGTGTAAACCTTACCAAGCCTCATTAATCCTCACAGTGACCTAGTGGGATGGTCATCTTGTGTTGAAGATGATGTTCTTTCGTAGACATGAATCTATAGATAGAAAATAACATGTTGCTCTCATTTTCCAATTGAATTATAACTTTCAGTCCATAAACTAGGTAAATTAATGTCTATCTGGGAAGAATTAAATTGCCTCTAAAAAATGCAAGCTTATCTGTCAAGATTCAGTTGGCAGAAGGAAATTTTTGCCCATACAACTGTTGTTGTTAGGTGCTATTGAGTCAGTTCTGACTCACAGCGACCCTATAGGGCAGAGTAAAACTGCCCAAAGGGTTTCCAAGGAGCAGCTGGTGGATTTGAACTGCCGACCTTTTGGTTAGCAGGCAGGCTCTTAACCACTATGCCACCAGGCCTCCACTCATACAACTAGTGCATTAAAAACTAAAGGATGAGCCAATTTGCACACAAATGCAAAGACACATGCAGTGTATATGATGTCCTTACAAAGTGAGCCGTAAAGCATGGCCTAGCAGAGATTTCTGAATAAAGTGAAAACTAAAAGTTGCGGCCCAAACCTCTGGGACAGGTGTGATTCCTATAAGAGATTAAGCCCGGCATCTCTTTAGGCCCTTGATGGAAAATTTTGAGTTTACGCTAGCATGCTTTTAAGGTTACTAAATAAACAGAAACTAAATGTACAAGGGGCAAATATTTTTCCATTTAGAAAGATTTTTCGAAAAAATAGGGTAAGTTTTGAGCAATATTTTAAACAAAAGAACCTACTTGGTTTAGTGAAAAATCAGGAAAAGGAAACTCCAGGTAGAGAGAACTTCTTAGTTCTTAAAATTTACATATTATACATCCATTCATTCATACAGTAGTTAAACCAAGCCCCTTGCAGTTGAGTCGATTCCGAATCATAGCGACCCTATAGAACTGCCCCGTAGGGTTTTCTAGGCTCTAATCTTTACAGAAGAAGACTGCCCCATCTTTCTGCCATAAAGTGGCTGATGGGTTCAAACCACTGACCTTTGGGTTAGCAGCCAGTTGCTTAACAACTGCACCCCCAGGGCTCCTTATACAGTAGTTAGTTCTGTCATTTGTTCTTTCCTTCTCTTCACCTCTTCACACTTTGAGCTTTCCTTTCCTCCCAGTGGAAAAAAAAAAAAAACCAGTTGCCATTGAGTCGATTCCTACTCATGACAATCCGTGTGTGTCAGAGTAGAACTGTGCTCCATAGAGTTTTCAGTGACTAATTTTTTGGAAGCTGATCCCCAGGTCTTTCTTCTGAGATGCCTCTGGGTGGACTTGAATGTCTAACCTTTCATTACCAGCCAAGCTTATTAACCGTTTGTACCACCCAGGGCCTCCTCTCCTTTCCTAAGGGATCTAAAGTCATCATTGGGTGATGAGTATTCTTACTTATAATTGTTGATCACTAAGGAAACACAAAAGGTTTGATTATTTACAAACTGTGATCTTGAAAAGGTTTTTTAAGTTCTCGAGGACAAGTTATTTTCATTTCTGCAACCTACCTCGTAATACTTCTTTTATATGGTTCTTGGTAGCAGACATCCTACACAATTCTGCTAATGTGATTTCCCTTTTAAGTGGAACATAGTGGAGAAAGACAGCAAACATTTATTTGGGTATTTTGTTGTGCTTTGCAAACTTGATATCCTTTAAATGCAAAAGGCCCAAGAAGAAGTTATTTCCCACCCACCAAAATCTTTTTATCAGTGGTGCCATATTTTTCTCATTAATCTCATTATGTCTGTTGTCCTCTTTGTTGTTGTTGTTAGCTGTTGGTTGAGTCAGCTCCCTACTCATGGTGCCCCCATTTGACCCCATGCACAATGGCATCAGACTGTTGTGCTCTGTAGGGTTTTCACTGACTGATTTTTAGGAAACGGATCACAAGGCCTTTCATCCTAGTCTGTCTTAGTCTGGAAGCTCTGCTGAAACTTGTTCAGCACCACAGCAACATTGCAAGCCTCCGCTGACAGATGGGTAGTGGCTGTACATAAGGTACATTGAATGGGCACTAAATCCAATCTCTGGCTTGTGAGAATGTTGTCTTCTTTACAACCTAACAAATCCAAAGAACTATACAGTCTTACTGCTTCTTCCTTTGTAATGTCTTCCTTACCCTCCCTTTCCCATTGCTTCATCCTCTTGTGTTTGGACTGGTGCAAAAGTCTGTTAAATAATTTTCCTGCTTTCATTGTCTTCTATTCAATCTAGTCTTGACAGTGTAATGGTTAATCAGACTAGCTTTAGTCAAAATTACTGCATAATTTTGACTCTTAGATCTACTCCTTGATAGTTATATGAACTTGGGCAAGTTATTTCAACTCAAACAGCTCCCATTTCTTCATCTGGAAAATGGGGATGATGAAAGTATCTATGTCACATATGGTTCTTTTGAAGACTTAATGATATAAATTTTATAAATGATATAAAATGCTTATAGTACCCAATACAGAGCAAGTACTATATAAATGTTAATAGTTATTATTTTATCCATTTCCCAATTAGTCTTACTAAAGCATATTTTATCATGTCTTTCCCTTCTGAAAATCGCTTCCCAGTGCCAACAAGTTAAACTCCAGAGAAGAATGTTTGTAAATGACTGATGACTTTATTGCAGAACAGGTATTCCAGAAATTCCTTAGAGTAGTGCCCCTACCTTAAGCAACAACATCAACTAATGCAGAAGGGGAAGCTAATATTTGGGCCAAAATACAGGGGAAATAGTGTATCAAGTACCCTTCACAGTTCAGCCCAGAGGACCCACATGCCAGATCTCCTCTCCATTTCTCACAGTGCCTGTCATCTTGACCTCCAACGGACCATTGTTTAACCCTCTGAAATTCCCTGTAGTAAACTCCCGTGGGTCCCTGGGTGGTGAAAACGGTTTGTACTCCACAGCTAACCAAAAGTTGGCAGTTTGAACCCACCCAGTGGCACCATGGAAGAAAGTCCTGGTGATCAGCTTCCATAAAGATTACATCCAAGGATACCCTATGGGGTTCAGTTCTACTCTTTAACATAGGGTTGCCATGAATCAGAATTGACTTGATGGCAGAGGGTTTGGGTTTTTTTGATAAACTACCCTCATTTCTTTTCCCCTCATCACAAACTTGTATGTGGGGGTTTGTTTATATTTTACCTAGTTCTGGAGGATTTGAGAAAGCTTACAAAAATGTGCACAGCAAGAGAAAAATAAATACATTATACCATGTTAAATAAAATAAAATTTAAAAGTGGAGCCAAAGGAACCCTCTTAAAATCTGGGGTGTTCAACCAATTGTCGTGTTTGAAGTAGGCCCAATAAAATTCACCTGTAGCAATCTATCTATCTATCTCTACATCTACATGCATCTATGAGTAAATTAGTCAGGAAGCTGAGTCATGGGGTGGGGGCTGGAGAAGAGCAGTAAATTGCTGATACATTTAGGTATTCAAAGACCTTCTAAAAGGTGACCCCATTGTTCTACTAAAACTTGGAGAATTCCAGAAGAAAACTGACATTTTATTTCCAAAATAAACTTTGAAGTTATTCAAGATAAAACTGAATGTCTTTGAATAAATGTTGAAATGGTGGAAGGACTGCAGGTATTTTGAAATAATTGGAACAGTTCATAGAAATTTAGATTTATGGAAAACCTACATCTCACTTTCACAGAAGTTAAAATATGTGATGAGGTTCAAAACAGATTAGCTGAGACTTAGAATGTAGGATTATTTTTCAAGAAAGTGGAACACATTTACTTCTCAGTATGAAAAAGCAAGCGAACATTATCCTTGCCACACTCTTGTGTAATAATAATAATAATAAAATCACAAGGAACGGAGAAAAACTGTTTCAAATATTCACTTATGAATGGGTTGACCACATGTCCTGTTTTGCCCTGGGCAGTCCAGGTTTACATCTATTGTCCTAGTGTGATTGTTAGCAGAGTCCCCTTTTGCTCTTAAATTTTCCTGGTTTAAATGATCAATTATGTATTTATCCTTTGTTGTTGTTAGTTGCCCTCAAGTTGATTCTAACTCATGGAGACCCCACGTGTGCAGAGTGGAACTGCTCCACAGGGTTTTCAAGGCTGTGACTTTTCAGAAGCAGATCACCTGGGCTTACTTCTCAGGTGTCTCTGGGTGGATTTGAACTGCCAACCTTTGGGTTAGTAGTCCTTCAATTAACCATTTGTGCCACCCAGGGTTTACCCTACCTGTGCACAATTAGATGAACAACATTTTCTATGTTGGCTGATAAAATGCTTATTTGCTGTATTTACAAAAGCAGAACTCTAATGGAAATTGCCTGCTCCAGTTGGAAACAAACCAAGTCATCTTTTTAAATGAGTGTTAGTTCTAGGAGGTTTGGGGGCTTCCCAACTTTGTTTTACATATAATAATAAAAAATTCTGCTTGAATTTGGAAACTCCAATGTCTGATAAGAATTTCCATTTACTTCTTTCCATTTGACAAACCACCTCTAAAATACCTCCAGGAAATGCTAGGATTTCTGGCAGGAACACAGGGCAGCTGGGAACATGAGCCCAAACAAAAGTCCACTTGAAGTAGCGGTTAAGGTGAGTGTACTAATCTCATGTAAATTCCCTTGACAACTCCTAGTGAGACCAATATATTTAGAGGTCACAAACCAACTGTGAAGATTAATTAAACCTGCAGGCTAATTCTCCTGATCCAGTTCCCCAATTTTGCATAAAAAGAAGTATTTCCAAGCTCTTTCCCATTCATAAGCTTTCTAGAAGAGCACTAGAAACTTCTGGGAGGGTCCAGGGAGAGTTCTTATACCCCTTTCAAGAGTCAATTATTTTCTCCTTTTAATTTTTGGTTGATACTATGTGTATTCATTAATGAAGGCATGCTGATTAAAGGACTAATTCAGAATTTTTGTTGAGTTATGGATTTTGATACCCAATATCTGGGATCCCGCATGTCCCAGCAGCTTGTGGATGACATAAATCCTGCCAATATAAGTCAGTGATAAAATCTTTTTTGGGGGGGGTAATTTTATTTCTTGAAAATTTGCAAAACATGAGGTGAAACATGAAGGCACCTCGCAATGACTGCACATATATTTTATTCTAGACTCCTTCTTCTTAGCCTTTTTATTATTTTTCATGAAACTTTTCAAAACACAGTCCAATGCATTCTTCCTTACTGCAAAAATCAGTACTTTCAGCCCAAATAAATAAAACCAAGGGATTTTTTTTTTTAAATCTCAGGAAAATTACCACTACAATGCATTCTTCATTACTGCAAAAGTAGTACTTAAAGGCAAAATAAATAAAACTAAAGGAATTGAATCTCAGGAAAACTACCAATACTATGTATTCTTTATAGCAAAAATAGTACTAACAGCTAAGAAGCAAAAACAGCTGCTCTGGAATACTGCAGAGCTGCTTACAGCTGTGCATTCCACCTGCTACACTTGGAAGCAATGATTGGGCCCTAAGAGTGTATGCAGGGTAAGAAAACTTATGTTGTTGTTGTTAGGTGTCGTCGAGTCAGTCCAACTTATAGCAGCCCTGTGTACAACAGAAGGAAACACTGCCAGGTTCTGCACCATGCTCACAATTGTTATGCGTGAGCCCATTGTTGCCGCCTCTGTATCAATCCAACTCATTGAGGGTCTTCCTCTTTTTTGCTGACCCTCTACTTCACCAAGCATGATGTCCTTCTCCAAGGACTGGTCCCTCCCGATAACATGTCCAAATTATGTGAGACCAAGTCTCGCCATCCTTGTCTCTAAGGGGCATTCTGGCTGTACTTCTTCCAAGATAGATTTGTTCACTCTTTTGGCAGTCCAGGGTATATTCAATATTCTTTGCCAACACCATAATTCAAAGACATTAATTCTTCTTTGGTCTTCCTTATTCATTGTCCAGCTTTCACACGCATATGAGGTGATTGAAAACACCATGGCTTGAGTCAGGAGCACCTTAGTCTTCAAGGTGACATCTTTGCTATTTAGCACTTTAAAGAGATCTTTTGCAGCAGATTTGCCCAATGTAATGTGTTGTTTGATGTCTTGACTGCTGCTTCCATGGGTGTTGATTGTGGATCCAAGTAAAATAACTTATAGGAGTTCCAATCTCTTGAAAAGTACCTCTGCAATGCAGTATTCCTTATTGGAAAGGAATTCTTTACTGTTCAGAAGTTGGAAAAGAAAGGAGCCAGTAATATCTGGAAACAGTGAATGCATAAAAGAGAAAATGGCCACTATGACTGAATGAAGATGGGCAATAGCTTACTCTCACGATAAATACATTCTCATGAGAACACAGTAACTGGGAAACATAGTGAGGAGGCTTATCTCACAGAAATAAAGGCAAACCTGTCAAAAGTTTAGAAAATTCACACATCCAGAGGTATCACCTAAGACAATGCTCAATCTACACAAAAATGAGACTTCTATTCAGGATTTTTGAGTTTCACACATTTCAAAAGGCTTCCAGCCTGTTTAACACATTCAACAGGTTAAACATGTTAAAATCAGGCTACCCACTTTCCAAAGAACTCCAGAGGCAAAAAAAAGTGGGTGGGATAATGTGTGTCCCATGGGTCTTGAAAGGGATAGTCAGCCAGTAGAATCCAAGACTTCAGTGGAATATTGTCAGCTTGGAGAGAAATGATCCATGGCTTTTTACACAGATGTGTCCAGAGATAGATCTAGCTTGTGTCACCAGGTCCTCTCTGTGATTCTTACAGGAGATAATTGACATGAAACTGTGTTAGAAAACTATTAAAATGGACAATAAAGGTAGGATTTTTTTTTTTTTTTAAATCAAGGCCTCTAACTGATTTAGGGACACCACCATCACCTTTATCTCAAATTTTATATGCACTGTAATGTATGAGATAAAGTAAGCGATTATATGAGATGATATGTAAGAACATTCTTTGTAAAGAAGTTATACAAATGGAAGGCAATGGTTAAAATGTCTGAATCCTTGGGGTGCTCAGCCCCAGCATAGTAGCAATATGATAGCTCTATTGCAACAGACCAGTTGGAACCTGAGAGAGGTGAATTTTATCATACTGCATAACAAGTAAGTGGGCGGGAGGTGGAGCAAGGCTACTGCATTCACTTCTCCCTCTTTCTCAAACTTGTTTTGACAGTCAAGTGAGTCAGCCAACTTCTGGAAGCAGCAAGGGGAAGGGGGCTGGGTCAGGAGTAAATTCTTGTCTTGTTGACCTGACTTTTTGTCCTCTTTGAACAGCAATTTCAAGCTGACTCAGGTTGTACCTGTCTTTTCTTATTTGGGTTTAACGTTCATGCTTCTAAGACACTGATCTCCTTGTTCTGAAGCCCAAGAGGCAAATGAAAGGAAGGAAAAATAAATAAATAAATAAGGGAAAATAAAGAAAGAGAGAGAGAAGTGAAGGTGGAGAAGAAAGGAAGCTAAAAGACAAGAGAAAAGAGAGCAAAAGATGAAAGTTGAAATTATTGTTGGACAAAGAGCTTAATTGTTCGGGGTTTCAGTTTCTTCTTCTTCAATAGGAGGTTAATGACAGTAAATACCTCTTCTGTTTCCTCTTTGAAGAGTTTCCTCTTTTGTAACATGGGGTAATAACAGTAAATACCTTTTCAGAAAGTTGAGAGGATTCTACAGATAAAGTATATAAAGGATAGTAAATACTATCAGTGATCAAAAAATGTTATCTGTTACCATTATAATAAGAGACTAAAGAGAAGCAGTAGGAGTGTTAAGATTAACAAAAATAATTGCCACATTCGCAGCAATCTATCTTTGGCCAAAGATTGCTCCAAATTTTTTTGATAAGAAAACAAACTATAATCCCTGCCCTTGCTGAAATATATTGTAGGGCGAACTGATCCTCACCTCTGGTCTTGGCGCCCATGACCTAAGTACACAGTGAATATATACAGCATTGCTTTCTCTGGACCACAATTCTGGACCCGTTATTCTTATGTGTGTGGCCATAGTTCTTTTGTCATCCTTGGTTTACTTTTCAATAAAAATGGAATGACTCATCAAATAGCTCAGGGATTTTTGCAATGGAAATAATTAGAAAGTAGTCAGAGATGCCTCAGGGGGTAGGACTCATCTCACTGAAGAGTCACACACTGAGTCCCAAGGGTTGTTTGGTGCCAAGGGTTGAACAGCTGCCACTTGGGTTCTGGATTCAGCTGGTTTGCTTTTTGATGATGTAAGAGGCAATAACTAAAAAAAGATGGAGACCCTAAAAGGCCTTTAAGAGGCCCTTTTCATTTCTAGGTTTTATGTTTTCAAAATTACCCTGGTCTCAGTGAGCTCTGCTCCACCCAGAGGAGAGACAAATCTGTAGCCAGCTAGAGAGATATGAAGTTGATAAAGCTCTGCATGTAGAAATAAGGAAGAAGAAAGCTGAGAAAGGAAGTAAGTGCCACTATCTTTACCCTCAGATGCAGCTTACATGAAGCAGACAATCATCCAGTCATAAGATCAGTCAAAAAACTCCAAGAAAGGTTGTACGCAAGGCATACCAGTTTCTCCCTTATGGCAAATGTCTGAGGGGTCGTCTCTGTTCCGACCTCAGCTAAGAGAAATTCTATGTCCCACTTAGTTATAATCTAGTTCAAATCTTGGTCACAATCTAGCAATAGAAGCAGATGCAAGTGATATTCAGGGCATTCTCTCTGTCAATCAGGGAAAAGAGTTAGCAATTACGAATGTAAATTTTATACACCCCAGCATTTAAAGACACACCATGTGCTGGGGGATCGAGAAACACACATTATCTTTTCCTGCACTGTCTTCTGGACCTCCTTGTCTACTAGGCACATCCATTCTTGCATAGATCTTGCATAGGGGAACTGCTGTAATGCCAGCAGACCATTATAGGAAAAGAACAAATCATGGAAAGCTGGAACTGAAAAAGACATTCAAAACCATCTAGTTTGGTGGTTCTTATCCCTAACTGTGTATTAGAATCACCAGGGGAATTATAAAAACTACCAATGTCCAGGCCCTACTCTAAGAGATTCTGATTTAATTGTTGGTGATGGGAGTCTGAGGAAGACTATTTTAAAATTTTCTCCAAGGTGATTCTATTGTACAGCAAGAGCAGAGACTATAATTTGCGGCTCTCTACACCCTAACAGCATCTAACATATAATATTAAAAGAATGGATAAATACATTAATTAATTCCTAAGTATATAAATAAAACCTCTTCTAGGAAGTTGGAAACAAAGGCAAATATTTTGAGGTATGAAACTGATTTGTTCCTACACTTCACTTTGGTAATTCATCTCAGTATTGTTCAATGTAATCAATAAAAAAAAAGGAAATTGACTATCGGCTCAAAGGTAGACTCTAAAAATACCATTAAAAAAGATAATTGTGATGGTTTTAAAAAAGAATATCAAATTCAAGAAGTGGGGCCTTATTCCTCTCCCCTTGAATGTGAGCTGGACTTAGTGACTTGCTTCTGGCAAATAGAATAATGCAGAAGTGATGATGTGTGACTTTGGAGACTAAGTCATAAAAAAGCACTGTGGTTTTGCCTTGGTTGTTCTCTCTTTCTCTCTCACATTCCTTTCTCTGGAGAGGCCAGTTATTATACCATGAGAACACTCAGGCAGCCCCATAGAGAAGGCCACGTTGTGATGAACGGAGGCCTCTTGCCAACAGCGATGGGAGTGAGCCATTTGGAAGTGGATCCTCCAGTCCTGGTCAAGCCTTCAGATGACTGCAGCCCTGGCTGACAGCTTGACTGAAACCTCATGAGAGACACTGAGCCAGAAGTTCCCAGCTGAGCTGCTCCCAGACTCCTGTCCCTCAGAAATGCTGAGATAATAAATGTGTTTTAAGCTGCTAAGTTTTGGCGCAATTTTTTATGCAGCAATATCCCGTAGTCCTTGCTTGGCCTCCACAAGTTTGCTATGTAGTTGGAGAAGCAGATTACATGCACACAAAAACATAGCAAACTATGAAAGGCTCTAAATGTTCTATCAGATGAACAGGACTGCTGTGTAGTAGAACTTCAGGGAATGATATCCACATCATGGCTTTTGTAAATCAAATGCCTTGAAGCTGTGCAAGTCAGAGCCTGTTTGCTGTACAGAATGGTGGATGATATGTATAGGAGCTCCCTAAAAAGAGCTTTATGGACTGGATAATGAGGAAAAATCTAAAGGAAAAAATCAGAGTTACAAAAACTTGAAGAACTGATAGGATTTGGGTAGGTAGAACATTCTAGAAATAGAAGACTGTACAAGACATATTTAAGGTATAATTAATAGACTGATTTAAATTGTTGTTGGGGTCAGTCAAGTCTATACAGACTCATACTGACCCCTTGTGACAGAATTGAACTGTCGCATAGAGTTTTTTTGGCTGTAATCTTTATGGAAACAAGTCAGATCTTTTCCCTGCAGAGCTGCTGGGTAGGTTTGAACCACCAACCTTTTGGGTAGCAGAAGAGCAATTAACTGTTGTGCTACCAGGGCTCCTTTAAAAAGCAAAGTCCATATAGGGAAGTAATAAGGCTAGAGATGTAGGTTAGTTTATACCCAATTACTTCTCTAGATAATGGTATGTTGTTGTTTTTGTCTTGTGCTGTGGAGTCAGTCTGGACTCGTGGCAACACCATGTGTTACAGAGTAGAACTGCTCCATAGGGTTTTCTTGGCTGTAATCTTTTTTTAAATTTTATTTATTTTTTATTTTTATTATTATTTTTATTGTACTTTAGCTGAAGGTTTATAGAGCAAATTAGTTTCTCATTAAAGAATTAATACACATATTGTTTTGTGACATTGGTTGCCAGCCCCATGACATGTCAACACTCTCCCCTTCTCAACCTTAGGTTCCCCATTACCAGCTTTCCTGTCCCCTCCTGCCTTCTCATCCTTTCCTCTGGGCTGGTGTGCCCATTTAGTCTGGTTTTGTTTTATGGATCTGTCTAATCTTTGGCTGAAGAGTGAACCTCAAGAGTGACTTCAGTACTGAGTTAAAAGAGTGTCCAGGGGCCATACTCTTGGGGTTTCTCCAGTCTCTGTCAGACCAGTAAGTCTGGTCTTTTTTTTTGTGTGTGAGTTATCTTGGCTGTGTAATCTTTACGGAAGCAGATTGCCAGGCATTTCCTTCCACAGTGCTGCTGGGTGGGTTGGGACCACCAACCTTTTGGTTACCAGCTGAGCACAAACAGTTTGCACTGATGATTTATATGAGATTTTTATTTAATTCTATAGGTAGTGGTGAGCCTTAGATGTTTTGAATTAAGATATTTTGCAGTGCAGTAGAATATGTATTGGATATTAGCTAAGATGTTATGTAATAGCCCAACACTTAAATACTAAGGGCTTAAACTAAGGCAATATAGGAAAAATGAAAATTAAGGAGTGGATTTTAGTGTCAAAGGGGCGTGTCTATCTATTGACAACTTTATATTAGATACAGGGACAGAAGAGGAAATAATAAAATTTTATTCAATAGCTTTTTATTTAGGCAATGAGGATTAAATTTACCTTTGGTAAAAATAAGGAATTTACAAGGGAGATGAATATTATGGGGACATAGAGAATATACAGGTATTTCATTTGAGCCATGTTAGATTTGAGGGAGCTATAAATACAGGCTAGGAGTGGAATGATGGCTGGGAGTTTGGGAGAAAAGAGAACTCTTATGATATATTCTTAGGAATCATCGTCAAATCCTGAGAGGTCTGAAGAAGGCAATGATGGAAGTAGGACATTAACCTGGACCTTTAAGTATCACGCTGTGTAACATGCTATCAAATCAGCCATTTAATGAGTCAGATTTTTAAACAATTCCAGTTTAAGTAGTTGATTTGTCTTTGTGCAAGCTTACTTTTCTAGGCATTAACATGAACGTTATTCTTGCCATTTTTTATGGCCATACGTTGTGTTTCTTTGAACTATACCAAGAGTGAGCTTCTAATCACCAGTTGTATGAAATGACCCAGTCCCTGCCACAGTTGGTTGGATTAGATGTTTAAAACTTGATTCAAACTAGAACAATCTGAGACCCACTTTTAGGAATTTAGAATGGGGACTTAGTTGGGATATTCTTTTAAATGGAGGCTATGTTGGCAGCCATTTTCTTCCATATGAACTGGGAAGTACAGAAAGCTAGTCTGGAGAAAGACAGAAGAGAGACAGACAGGAGAGAGAGAGAGAGAGAAAGAGAAAGAAAAAGAGAAAGAGATTGGTTCTATGAAATATTCCTGTAATTTAATAATAAACTCTCAATTGCCCCTTATCACAGAAGCTCCTTATGCGTGTAGCTTTTCTACAACCTAAAGAATGAAACGTTCTCATCATTTATGATTTTACAGTTTAGATTGTGAACACTAAAAATGATTAGAACTTTGTCTATTGTATATTATAAGATCTTAATGACAAAACATCTATTAGTTTGAACTTTAAATAAGTTTCTGTTTCCTAAAATGAATAATTTCCCAGAGAAATGTACAAGTAAAAAAAAATTATAAACATCTGTCTAGCTCATGTTATGGGTTGTGAAAATTTGTCTTATTACTCACATAAAATTTTTGTCTTTTTTTTACTGTTTGGAAAAGAATGACCTATAATTTCCGGTAAGGAAAAAGGTCAAGAAAAAATTTTTATTCTGATCTAAGTTGTTTCTTCACTTTTAATTATCACATCTACTATTGCCCCTTTCAGCCGGAGAAATATGACCTGGTGTAAATGTTTAGAATAATTTTCATTAAATAAAAAAACTTCAATGGTAACAATAAACCAAAAACCCATTGCCATCAATCGACTCAATTCAGACTCATAACGACACTCTAGGACAGAGTAAAACTGCCCCATGGGGTTTCCAAGGAGTAGCTGGTGGATTTGAACTGCTGACGTTTTGGTTAGCAGTCAAGCTCTTAAGCACTGCATCACCAGGGCTCTTCAAATAGCAACAATAGGACAATTGAAATCAAAAGAGCTGTTATACCTCCATAGGTCATTGAGGAGACACAGATAAAGGCATTAATAAGATAGACCTAAAAATGTCTGAAAACTTATAACATACCCTATAAACATAATGTGTCATCATTTTTATTATAATTAAGTCAAATAAGAACTTTTTTTCTTTTTACTATATGTGATTAATTAGAATGATGCAAGCAAAGACTAAGAAACCCAGCAATATCTCCCTCTTTTTTTTTTGTTTTCTTTTCTAGAAGGGCAGTGAGGTCTTTTCATCATGGAAAATTATCTTGCTTAATGACATCTACTGTAAGAGATTGTTTTTCAGAATATTTTAACTCATTTTGAGGTCACTGACCTTGAGTCTGAAAATTGCAAGATGTTTCCTCATGCAGTTTGTTTTTTGGAGCAATCCTCTTTCATAACTCTGGTGTCTACGCTTTAGCTATCTGTCTGCAGCAGAGGATTTAGCTTTTCATCTCAGGGAATTTGAAGGATTTTAAACATGTACCAGAGTATCAAAAATACTGATTTTTCAGAAATCATTGTGTTAGTCTTCTTCTGAAAATTGTACGTTCTTATTTCAGTTTCTATCTCCTCTAGAATTTTCTTGCTCGTAGGCATTT
>NW_004443968.1:6017076-6018419 GCF_000243295.1 Trichechus manatus latirostris | reverse complement strand
AAGGGTTTTTCACCCGAGTTGGCATAATTATGGAAAGAATTGGGAGAGTCCCTCTATGCGGTCTAGACTTTAGGTATTCACCTATATGCTCTCCTTGTTGGCACACAACTCAACACATTTTCCAACCCTCCTTGTGTCTAGGTGGGTTAATATGCCTGAGTACCAGGGGAGACTTCTAGTTCTCATCGCAACATATTCCATGAAATCTTACATTTGCTTTCTAATTCCCAATCTACCTTTCTAGAAGTGAAGGATTCTGAGGGCCTAAAACATAGTGCTACCACAGGATGGAAGGAGCTGGGATTCTTGAGTCACTGCTTGGAGGAGAGGTATGTGGGACTTTGCATAAGCAAGAAATAAACTTATGGTAAGTCACTAAAAGTTGGGGTTTGTTACAATAGCTAGTATTAATTATCCTGACTAAGATACAGTATCTCTTTGGTTCTAATTTTTTCTTTGACATCATCACTCTAAGAGAATAAAGATAGCAATAAAGAAGCAGAAAAATATTACTCAAGGAAAGGATGTCAGGGGGACAGAAGAGAACAGATGGCATTGGACATGAAAGACCTGCAGAGAGAAAACACTTTGTAGATGTACTGATCTAATTTTAGAATTGAGCAGGACACCCCTAAATATACTTTCATTTTGTATATAAGTAATTGACATGTTTTTGATAAATACAATTAAAAGAATATGCCAGCATCTATTTTATACAATTGTAAATGAAGCACAATAAATTAAGTTATTGGAAAATAGGAAATATCAGAAATCAAGTTCTTAAATTAAAAATAAAATGATTTTTTTGTTTGTTTGTTTTTTAATGAGGAAGTAAGCTACACGTACTTCAAAATACCATGGGGAGAAATAGGAGAGGCTCAAAGCCCCGAGCTTGCTGAGTGGAGGAATGCTGTGAGGATGGGCACTGTATGTGGAGAATGTTTGGATTGTGTGCAATTAAATACGGAGCATGCTGGGCCTGGGAGCCAGAGAACGTGGCAAGAGAGGACTGGTTTTTCCTTTTGCCTTTTAGTACTTCAATATAGTCACTTAGAAATCAGTCTCTATTCAACAAAAGAAAAATTTAGTAATTGGATTTGGAACAGTTGTTTGAAATTACAGAATATTGGAAGGGTAAAAATTTAAAGCTGAAGTTTCCTTAGAAATGCAGCATAGTTTTTTCTGAAACTTGGACTAAATCCAAAATTCTGAAATAATACCCCAAATGTTCACTCTTCCATGAATGATTCCTTTGTGGCCATCAAATATATAGTCATTCTCTTTTAAATATGCTAACATTGTGGCACCCATTGATTAGGATAAAATGTCTCCTTTGTTCCTTC
>NW_004443968.1:6015066-6015973 GCF_000243295.1 Trichechus manatus latirostris | reverse complement strand
TTCAAAGCAAATTCTCTCCTTTGAAATGAGGTTTTAGTCATTAGTGAGAAGTGTGAGCTAAACTCATCCCCATCATCAAAAGGAGGGGCATTAAAATATTTTATCATGTGTACTTCTTTGCACGCCATGAACATATGTGATATGGTGCCACTGGGGGTCATTGTAGAAACTATATTTTAAGAGTCTACCTGGTTTCGTATGAATTTAATAGTTTTGGCCATTGTCTATGATTCTTTATGGTCCTTTAAGGGTCAGTCATTGCCTGAGGTGCGTCAGTGGTCTCTGTTTTTCCCACAATAAAAATGATAGAAGAGAAGCCATTTTAATGGTTTCCTATTTCATTAGAAACCTTGGCACTCTCAAAATCTATTTATAAAGAACGTTCACATAAGTCACTTGTAAGTATATGATGACATGCTGAGCTTAATTTTTACTTTGCCTTGAAGCAGGCAGAGTGTGAGTAATTCCTTTCCCTGCTTCACGTTACACTGTTTAGTTCTAAAACGGAAAGCAACTTGCTTATTCCAAGGGCCATACAGGGCCTTGGGTTGTACAGATTATACAACATGACCCCTGGAACTAAGCGGTGAAATGCATGGAATTTATTATATTTCAAACAGGCATTTGTCCACTCTGAAGGTCTAAGTATTTCACCATTCTTAGAAGGTGTGGAAGCTAAGAGTCACTGAAGTTAAAAAGCTTGTCATCTTTAGAGAGTTTCTAGATTGTGGCCACAGTTTTATTTATTACAATCTAAATCTTGTGAAGAATGGTTGTTCTCCAAGAAGACGAAAACTGGTCAAATAGTTTAAATACTAGAAAGTAAAGGGATCTTTTAACTCCAGATGGACAACTTTAATGGTATTTGAACAAAATAAAAACCCACTAAACTTTGCCTATAGGCTTC
>NW_004443968.1:6011640-6013138 GCF_000243295.1 Trichechus manatus latirostris | reverse complement strand
CTCTCTATCTTATATTAAAATAATCCAGTCACCCACAGGAAAAATAAAAAATTTCCTCTGTCTTTGCCACAAATACAAACTGTAGTGTTTGTGAATGCTTACAGTTGAATGTTTCTACTTCATCTATGATGAAAATGTACTTTGTTGGTGAAAATTCTAACCTACGCTACCAGTTTCCATGAGTCAATTCAGACTCCTGGTGACTCCGTGTGTGTCAGAGAAGAACTGAGTTCCATAGGGTTTCCAATGGCTGATTTTTTAGAAGTAGATAGCCAGGTCTTTCTTCTGAGGCACCACTGGGTAGACTCAAACCTCCAAACTTTCAGTTAGTAGCCAAGCACTTTACCCGTCTGCACTTCCCAGGGACAATGAAAATTCTAGAGGACAGAAAATTCTAACTGCTGTCTACCTCTCTTAAGGCAGGACCAGAGCTGATATTTATTAGATGATTTTCTAAACTCTAGTATTGAATATATAAGCCATATTTCAACACTTAATCAGAGGGAGGTAGGAATTGTGTGAAGAACAGTATAATCTGGTATTTACAGGTCAAAACTGGGAAGGGATGTGAACAGGAGCTACCTCTGTGAAGTGAGAAGAATTTGCCGACAATTTTGGTTCTTTACTAATGCTGTGAATGGGGTCAGCCCTTAGAAATAGGACTCTCCCTGGTGTCTAATATGCCAAGTGCCCAATATAAGGTTGCATATGCTGGCATTGGGGGGTGGGACTGATGAGGGAAGGAAAGAGATTCTCAGACTGTGCTGAGGGTCTCAAAACACAACGTGTTCCTGGGAACAGATGACCATACTTAGTGTGGCTGAGTTATTTAACAAGGCCTCTACTTCAGTGGCTATTCCAATCTCAGTATCAACATCCCTAGGTTAAAGAGTAACTAAAACTTTTAAAAACAGTATCAGTCCTAAATAAACCCTGGGCAATAAGATAAAAAACAGAATGAGGAACATTTTCTTCATCACCCCACTTACCCTGCCCAGCTCTGTCTTACCACTAACCCGTGCTGTGGTACCTGAGTTTACATGTCTTCCCCAGCAACTGAATCATTACCAGGTGGTAATTTAGGTCCATAGGGAGCCCTGGGGGCTCAGTGGTTAAATGCTCGGCTGCTAACCAAAGGGTCAGCTGTTGGAACCCACTAGCCGCTCCATGGGAGAAAAGATGTGGCAGTCTACTTCCATAAAGATTACAGCCTTGGAAACCCCATGGGGAAATTCTCCTCTGTCCTATAAGGTCGCTATGAGTCGGAATCAACTTAGTGGCAATGGGTTTGGTTTTTTGGTTTGGTTTAGATCCTGGGTAGAAGTGGCTAAGCATTTCCCATCTTAATTTTTTGATATTTTTTCATCTCAATATAAGATAGCCTTTTATCAAAATACTTATTTATAATCAAGTTTCCCATAACAGAGTGAAAAATATGATACGCTTATTTAAAAACACGATTTTAATATATTTTTCAGAAATGCTTATTTCAAATAAG
>NW_004443968.1:6009094-6009804 GCF_000243295.1 Trichechus manatus latirostris | reverse complement strand
AATCCTTCAAAATTGTAACTCAGGGCTTGAATTTTTTCTTCAGTTCTTTCAGATTGAGAAATGCCAAGGGCGTTCTTGCCTTTTGGTTTTCTAACTGCAAGTATCTGCACATTTCATTATAATACTTTACTTCTTCAGCCGCCCTTTGAAATCTTCTGTTCAGCTCTTTTACTTCATCATTTCTTCCATTCACTTTAGCTGCTCTGCGTTCAAGAGCAACTTTCAGAGTCTCTTCTGACACCCATTTTGGTCTTTTCTTTCTTTCCTGTCTTTTCTGTGACCTTTTGCTTTCTTTATGTATGATGTCCTTGATGTCATTTCACAACTCGTCTGGTCTTCAGTTATTAGTGTTCAGTGCATCAAATCTATTTTTGAGATGATCTCTAAATTTAGGTGGGATATATTCAAGGTTGTACTTTGGCTCTAGTGGACTTGTTCTATTTTCTTCAACTTCAGCTTGAACTTGCATAGGAACATCTGATGGTCTGTTTTGCAGTTGGTCGCTGGCCTTGTTCTGACTGATGATATTGAGTTTTCCATCGTCTCTTTCCACAGATGTAGTTGATTTGATTCCTGTGTTTTCCATCTGGTGAAGTCCTCGTGTATAGTCACTGTTTATGTTGTTGAAAAAAGGTATTTCCAATGAATAAGTCTTTGGTCTTGAAAAATTCTATCACCAAGACCATATTTTCCAACTACAGATCCTTCTT
>NW_004443968.1:6003150-6005453 GCF_000243295.1 Trichechus manatus latirostris | reverse complement strand
AGTTTCCTAACCATAAAGCATAGATATTAAAGCAATAGTAACATTTTAAATATCTGGGTAGTTTTGAATGTATTCTTTGTTAAACCCTTTTATATTCAGTATAATAAACCCCTAATTAAGGTGGCTGATGAACTTGTCAAGATGATTTGGTTACAGATAACTAGAATACAAATCACAATCAAAATAATGTTTTTTTCATTAGAAAGATTGTACATGTATTCATTGTATGTGCTAGCTAGCAGGTGCTGTAGTTTGATAAAGCATCTAGGGTTTTCTAAATTTCTGTAGGTGAGTTTAGTTTTCCACTATAGGGTTAAAATTACTATTATTTGAAATTATTTTTACAAGGTAAAATTTGGTTGAGATGAATTGAATAAGAATAAAATCAATGTACTGATGAAGCTTATCAACAAGAATATCACTCATTTGAGTCATGCTGTATTTCACTGTTGTTGTTAGGTGCCATCAAGTCAGTTCCGACTCATAGCAACGATATAGGACAGTGCAGAACTGCCCCATAGGGTTTCCAAAGAGCAGCTGGTAGATTTGAACTGCTGACCTTTTGGTCAGCAGCTGAGCACTACTCCACTAGGGCTCCTTTATTTCACTAGTCAGTCAAAAACCTGGAAGATACTTGCGATAAAGAGTTTCCTAGTATCAGTCACTTGGTCTGTTGTTTAAATGCTATGTGTAGATAATGGGGCAACTTACATCCTGCTAAAGCAGCTTTGGGGATGCTGAGTTTATACCGGTAACAATAAAAAGGTCACATGGAACACAGAAGCACCCTCGGTGTTTGCTCTGAAGTGTCCTGGCCAAGGCCAGGTTGTATGGGGGAGAGCTACTTTGGCACTCAGTCCCTTAGAGAAGGTCCACACCACTAACCTGATTGAGATCTATCCAGAACAGATCTACCCAGAGGACTTAGAGCTAAACTGAAGGAGGATCTTAAGTGTGGTAAGCACACGATAAACTTGTTTGGGAGCTACATTCCTGAATGGAATTTTCAACTTTTTCTGGCCATACTCCCATTGTGTGTTTAAACTTCTCTGGTCAGATTTGGGAGACATGGATAATATTGAGTAAACTGTAGAATACTTCAAGAGACTGCAGAACAACTAAAAGCTAAAGTTTCAGAGCGAAATTATTTCTGTGTTTTGCTTACTATGATTCTTATTTGCATGGTATCGCACATCTTGTTGGAATTCTACTGGCTCCACCACCAATTGTTAACACCACTTGTACCCAAATAAGAAAAAAATTCTTTTTATACAATTCAAAAAAACAAAAGTCGAAAATACTTAAAACATAAAACAAAAAGAAAACAAGTACAACAAAACAAAAGAGAAGCAGAGACATTGCTCAGAGAAATGGTAGGTGCCCTTGGACAGAGGGAAGGAAACATCATGGAGAAAAAGACAACATGCCCACCGAAAGAGAAAGACCACAGCGAAGTGCTATAGTCCCAGGCTTTCAGTTTTCATTTTGAAGAATTTTATTTGATTGTTTCTGCCTCTACAGCACTATACTTTCCTGGCAGATGTCCCATTTCAGTCTACATTGAGAGGAAACAGGATGATAAAATATTGCTGTTGTTGAAATATAAAGCTTATTTGTTTTAGCACTGTGACTTCTGGAAACCCTGGTTTTTGCTTCCAACATTTAAAAGAATCATGTCGAACAGTGGCAGGTAGTCCTTCTGCTCCCTTGAGTTAACAGAATGGTGTTTAGGATAACAATAGAAATCCAGTAACCTGAAGTAAGAAAGGTTTCTGTCACTGGTCATGTTTTTTGCCAGGTTTTCCCAAATTCAGACAACATGAAGAAATGAAAATAACTGTTGCCTATTGCCTTTTTTTGGAGAGTTAGATATCTGATTCTCTGCTACAAAAGTTACCAGTGGCTGTGACTTGTGGATTCTACCCAATGAAATGTCATATTTCTGTAATCATTACCTAAGCCCGAAATTCATTAAAATCCAATAGCAATTTTAGAATGCATGCCATTTCAAAATTTCCATCTTCAATTTTGTGTAGTATAACCAGTGTCACCAATTGTTCCTACCCTATTATGGAACAGACTACATACAGTGCAATATAGTGCAATAAAATTTCTAAAAAAGATTATCACTTTACCAGAGATTCAGCCTTTGTCTTTTATGCTGTTTGATTTTGCTGTAGAGACTTTCTTTTCTACTTGTGATGACAATCCACTAATCAAAATTCAACATAGGAGGGAGGGAATACAGTAGGGGCAGTGGGAAGGTTCATAGGAAGAAAGAAGAGAAAGAGGCATTTTATAAC
>NW_004443968.1:5996998-6002576 GCF_000243295.1 Trichechus manatus latirostris | reverse complement strand
AATTAAAAATCTGTATTCTAGATGTAGTGGAGTGCTTAATCTGGGTCACCTATATCAACGTTGGAGCCCTGGTGGTACAGTGGTTAAGTGCCACTCCTTGGAAACTCTATGGGGCAGTTAGTTACATTATCTCCTATAGGGTTGCTATGAGTTGGAATCAACTTGACGGCAATGGGTTTGGTTTTTTTTGGTTTATATCAGTGTTAGAAGAAACAGTATTGGGTGCCTTATTAGATAGAGTTTAGAAGGTCTAGGTAGTCAACTGAATGACTAAGGGCCATCCTAGGCTAGTCATAGTTTATATCACCAAGTTACGTATTTCATTTTCCATCCTAGCTCTGTAATCTAGTAGAAACCCCCTGATTTGGGGTGATACATTGGGAGGGTTCTACTAGATAAAAGAATTGGATAAAATAATTGTATTCTTAACTGTAACCATCTGGACTGATTCTAGAATCACCTGAGAAATGTGCTCAAAATGCAAGAGGCTAGGTCTGAGATTCTTCCCATTTTCTCATCTCCTATAATCTAGAGTTTTAGAAATTACATTGTAAAACTTTATGTCTATTAAAATTTAGGTGAAAAAGATCATGTACATGTGAATGACAGTTAAATGATATGAATTATCAGTCATACCTTAGTTTCCAAACAAGTGTACTGAACGGTTAGTGCTCTTCACTGGGAGTCAATAGGCCTAAGATGAGACCTATATATCATGACATCTCTCTTATCTCATTTTAATAATGTGTAGAGCAGGCATATGACTTGAAAGTTATCGATCTTTTTTTTGCAAATATTAAATTGGATGTCATGATTCCTTAAGAAATTTGAAAAGTAGAAATACATTCAATATACATACGTTCTTTTATTGCTTTTTTTAACCCATGCACAATTCTTCATAATAAATAATGAGCCGAGTTGATATCAAATGGATTCCATTGTTTTTATTGTTTGTTGTTATTACCTTTATTAAACAATGTTAGCCATGCAAGATGATTAAAAAATAACTAATAATCTTGGAATATGTACATTCTATTGACTGATATAAATTGATCTGATCTTTCATTACAGCAGTGGATTTTCAGGTTGCACAAAGATAAGTCATTTATACTCCAAACACAACAATCACTTCTGGGTTAACCATCCAGTACAATTCACAGATTCCTATTAAATGGCTGCATGTACTTACACAGTTTTATCGCAAAAGCCAATACAAATATGAGAATATCCTCATTCTAATGGTTACCAAGGAGCTAGAGGTGGGTGTCCGCGATGGGTATTCTCCTGAGTTCTACAATCTGGGAATCAGTCAAGATGCCTCCCTCCTGGCTGCCTTGACCAGATTCATTATCACTGATGCTGAGCCCAGCACCTGCAACAGAAAAAGAAAAAATACAAAACCCAAACTCTTAGTGCAGTAACTTCTTAAACGTTAAGTTATATTAAGCCAAAACACGTTTATTTTTATTACATTAGTCAAATGTGAGCTATATACACACAAGAAAATAGGGCCTGTTGGTAATTCTTATGGCATATATAACTTTGAAACAACAGCAAAAACAACCAAAAATATATATATGCAGGTATATATGTATGTATGCAGTCATATACGTGTATAGGTATTTATATGTGTGTGTATGCATATATATGTATATGCATCTATGCGACTGTATGCACGTATATTCATATATATAATAAAGCACATAGGGAGCACAGTTACGAATACTTCGACATAACCAAACACCTCACAGGACTGGATTTCTGGGTTTGAAGGATTAGGACCATAGTCTCATAGGACATCTTGGTCAACTGGCATAATATATTTCATAAAGTTATGTTCTACATCCTAGCTTGGTGAGTAGTGTCTGGGGTCTTAAAAGCTTGCGAACAGCTATTGAAGATACAACTGTCAGTCTCTACTCGTCTGGAGCAAAAGAGAAAGAAGGAAACCAAAGATTCACAGAAGAAACCAGTTTACAGGACAAATAATCTACAAGATACATGGCCTCATCTACCCTGAGGCCAGAAGAACTAGATGGTACTGGGCTACTACTACCAATCATTCTAATTAGGGCCACAATAGATGGACCCTGATAGAATGGAAGAAAAGTGTGGAACAGAACCTCAAATTCCTACAAAGAAAAAAAAAAAAAAACCTACTGGACTGATTGAGACTGAAGGACTCCCTGAGACTACTGCCCTAAGATACTCTTCAAACCTTGAACAGAAAATAACCCCTGAGGTCACCTCATAGCTAAATAACAAATTGGCTAAAAAAAATAATGAATATCATCCGTAAGTACCGTGCTCCCTTAAAAAATCACCTATATGAGACCAAATGGTCAACAATTACTTTAAAACAAAGATGAGAATGTAAGGGGGTAGGGATACTAGATTAATGGAAACGGAACAACCAGAAAGGGAATAATGAAACTGTTCATGCATTGTGAAGAACGTAACCAATGTCACTGCACAATTTGTGTAGAAATTGTTGAATGGAAACCTAAACTTCTGTGTAAACCTTCACTGAAAACACAACAAAATTTTATTTAAAAAAATTAAAAGTGAGCTATATACTTAGAATACCCGGTTGCCATCAAGTCAACTCCAACTCATGGTGACTCCCATGTGGGTCAGAGTAGATCTGTGTTCCATAGTGTTTTCCATAGATCTTCAGACCTTTTTTCCAAGGTGCCTCTGAGTGGACTGCAATTGCCAATCTTTCAGTTAGCAGCCAAGCACATTAACCATTTGTACCACCCAGGGATTCCTATACATTTAGAATAACCCATTACTGTCCAGTGGATTCCTACTCACAGCAACCCCATAGGACAGGGTAGAACTGCCCCAATAGGGTTTCCAACACTGCAAACATCATGACTTTCTCCCACAGAGGGGCTGGAGGATTTGAACTGCCGACTTTTTGGTTAGCAGCTAAGCGCTTAACCACTGCATTACCAGGGCTCCTGTATACATTTAGAATAAGTACTGTTAAAACCTAACAATTACAGAAATATATTTTCAAATTTTCTTTAGTAGTTCTTATTAATAGAAATTAATTTATGAAGATACAAGTTTGGGTTTGTAATCTTTTCTTTGTTTTCACATGGTTGATAAGGGTAACCTATTCCCAAGAACAGCATTTGCTAATTGAGGGGCTCATCACAATAAAAAAACAGGCAGGTTCTTAGAATTTTCAGCAGAGGGGCAGGATGCACAGTTAGAAAACATACAACCCCAACTCCACATGCACTGGATCTAGGAGGTCCATTTGTTGAGACTGTTGTGCAGTGATTTGTGAAGAAATGCACGCACCTGAGACATGCTGGTATCGTATCAGTGCCCTGGAGATGCCAGCTCTGAAATGACTCAGATCCGATCACAAGATAAAAACAATTATGTAACACAATGGTAAAGCAGAACTACTCAGGAATCCCACGAAGCTAGCTGTTATTAACTACAGACAGCACAGAGAATCTGTTTTTAGTAAACGCCACCATCCACTACTTTTTCCATTACTCAGAATAACTCAGAAAATTTAAAACTATGCTAGAATTAACACCTTGTTCTTTCCTTCTTTATTGAGTGGAACACAAACTCTCATGCTGTTTCTCTCTCTCTCTCTCTCTCTCACACACACACACACACACACACACACACACAATGGGGATGTGGTCACCGGGGGGCGTGCTGGTTTCAATCACCAGAGATTACATTACAGCTCCTTGGTCCTCCCCTCGGGGCACTAGACTCAGCAAACAAGGAAGAAAGTGAAAAATCAGTTGCCTGGGTAGCTGAGACTTCCCTTTCTGTGTGAGAAGTAGGAAAAGCGATTCTGCAGAGTTGGCAGCTACAGAAAGAGCTAGAAGCAGGAATCCACTAATGACCTCCTTCTAAGCCAACTCCAGTGGCCTCTTCTGAGTCCCTATCCTTCCTACTCTCTGTTAAAGGCTGCTGTTGAAACCCCACTTCCTTCTTTTGCTTCTGTGCCACTGCCCTTGGCCATCTTGGCTGCTGATCTGCTGGCTCATTCCAGGGATCTTCTGCTTTCTCTTGCATCCCTTCCTACTGCCTAACCACCAGAGGACGTTTCTTCAGACCGGCTTCAAGGCTCACAGGATCTGTCTGACCCTTGTGTGTGCGCTCTAGCCTAACGTCTCACTAGTATTTCCGAGCGCAGGATGGAGAGCTGCTTGTCTCCCTTTTCACCCCATGTTATTATGCTGGCACTTCTGCCTGGGATGCCCTTCTCAATCCCTGCCTACAGAATCTGGCTGCCTCCACTCTTCCTATAAATATCAACTAAGGCATCACCTCTGCTCCCTGTGAAAGCATGATGATGATCTTTTTAAATTTCTGATTCCCTCATTGATTATGTCTTTCATATCTTTGTATCTCACAGCTCATAGGGTAGTGAACAGTGCACTGTAGGTGTTTAGCAAACATTTATGAAGTATATGACCAAATTGTACTCAACACCCTAGTTCTTCAAAATGCCACTTCCATCTTTATCATCTGTTCTGTCCTCTGGTCCATTCTGCATTCCACTGCCTTCTCCTACTCAAGAAGAAACATCAGTTCCCACTGCCAGTTTGTCAAATTTTGAACCCTCTGCTTTGGCTTTTAAGATACTCCATAATCTTGTCTCCACCCTACCAAATGGACGTATTTCCAACCTTTCTCTATGGAGAGCTTTTTCTCAAACTGAGCAGGTCTCCTCACTTGTGCTGAATGGGCCATATCAATTCCAATCTGACTGTCTTCCTGGCAATCCACTGAGGCTCATCTTTACACCCTTTCACAAACATTTCTTATACTCTTCCTTCAAAATGCAATAGTTGATACACACAAAGAAAAATCCCAATTTACACCTGACAAAATTATTAATCATATCCCTCTTACACTCAAATTGCCCTGGTTTGGGAGATAAAATATATGGTAAACCAAAAACCAGTTGCTGCCAAGTCAATTCCAACTCATAGTGACCCCGTGTGTGTCAGAGTAGAACTATGCTCCATAGGGTTTTCAATGGCTGCTTTTTCAGAACCAAGCCTTTCTTCCAAGGCACCTCTGGGTGGACTCGAACTGCCAACCTTTCAGTTAGTAGCTGAGTAGCTAGCCAATTTTGCCACCCAGGGACTCCAAAATATATGGTAACCCTATTTATAATGCATATATAAGTCATGAAGCAAAATGATTAACAAACATCCATGAACTCAATTAAGAAGCAGAAGATTGCCAAAGATAACGTTTTTTAAAAATTCATCAAATTGCCAAGATTTGTAAAGTAATACATTTAACATAAAAATTCATATTTCTGGTTTGTCTTGAAAAATCAGAAGACCAGGCAACACTAGGCCTGCATGGCAAAAAACAGTGAAAATGTGGACTAGGCACTACCCTCCAGTTTGCCACTGTTTTCACCCAGTCCTCTTGATTCATTTATGGTATTTGCCTGGCCCTGAATGTAACATCTGAGTTGCCACCATGCCTTAAAATAACAAAAGTGCCCATGCTTCTCTGCCAGAGTAAGCACAGAAGCGGGGAAGCTGTCTGACTTGGAGGAACCTCAGTGGTG
>NW_004443968.1:5993945-5996756 GCF_000243295.1 Trichechus manatus latirostris | reverse complement strand
AAAGGCCCAGAGCAAACTGGGCTTGGAGGTTTAATGTGGGGTGCAGCTTTACAAGTCAATGAAGTTAGCCTGCTTGTTTAGTTGCCCAGGGCCCTGTGAGGTGTCAGCAAGCCTTATTTACAGCCTCCCCTTGAGTCACCACACTACGTGACCTACCTCATCCTCCTCGATTTCTTCCCAGTTGAAATAAACTCATATTACCCAGATACTAATCCCTCCCTGAGACTCAGAAAGGGTACATACTACACACAAGTATAACATGGTAGCTCTGGGAACACAACCCAGGTCCCCCATTTCTTTGTAGTTCACTAAATGGTCTAAGAGGGCACTTTGCATTAAGTATCCAGATTTTCTGAAAGGAGTTTTCTGTGCTTAAATTTGAAGCCAAGATTCAAGAAAAATATAGCAACTGTGATAAAATAACTCTTCTCTTTGGTAGATAGAATAGGCAATCTCAACAGAATTATAGTAATTTACCTTTATCTTGTTATTAGGAGGGACGAGTCCCTGCAGAAGGACATTATGCTTGGTGAAATAGAGGGTCAGCGGAAAAGAGGAGGACCCTGAATGAGATGGACTGACACAGTGGCTACAACAATGGGCTCAAGCATAACAACAATCATGACAATGGTGCAGAATTGGGCAATGTTTTGTTGTGTTGTACATAGTGTTGCTATGAGTCAGAACCAACTCGACAGCACCTAACAACAAAAAATGACACCTTCATCTTGAGCCTCAGCTTTTCTCAAAATTTTAACATGTTTCAATTAGGAAAGTGGTGACTGTTAGTCCTGTTTTAGAGATGCAGGGACTGATTGAGGATCAGATGTGTTCAGTGAGTTGTCTACAACACACAGCAAGCATGTTACAGAATGAAGATATCTACTCAGCCTTCTGACCCCAGATCTGTAGGGGTATTCTACACAATATTGTTTCCTGAGGTGGCGGCTCTAATCATATTACTTCCTCGTCCCCGAGGCCTCAAGAGTTCAATTTTTCCTAGTGAAGAAATTTCAAACTCTTTGGTACATATTCAAAGTTCCCCCAGTCTCACCTCACTTGATAGTTATGGCCCAGTGAACACCCAGGAGTTATAGAACATATTATGAACATTTAAAATTGCTTTTAAGTATAACAATAAAGTGAATCCAACAAACAACTCATACCATGTACTGAACCTAAACTTCTGTCAGACATGGCACTAGATGCTTTACATGGACAATCTCTAATCCTCATGAAAACATACAACTTAATTCTAATAATCTTTACTTGATAAATGAGGAAACCAGTAGGTTAAGTCGCTTGATGAAAGTCACATAGCTAGATGACTGTAGAACTATGATTCCAACTCAGGGCACTCAGACCCAAAGGCCGTTGTTATTTTATATGGTCTTTTTAAATGTGACACTGGTAGAAAGGTCATTGTTATGGATTGAATTGTTTCTCCTCCCCTCCCCCCAAGTTATGTTGAAGTCCTAACCCCTGTACCTGTAAATATGACCCTGTTTTGAGATAGGGGTTTTCTTTTGTTATGTTAGTAAGGCCCTATTGGAGTAGGGTGGGTCCTACATCTAATCCCTTCTGAGTGGTATCTTATAGAAAGAGCAGAATAGACACACATACACACATAGAGGGAAGAGACCATTGAGGAACTGTCTATAAGCCAAGGAATGCCAAGAACTCCTGGGACTATCAATAAGAAGGGACCCACCCCTCTCTCCAGAGCTGATGCCCTGATTTGGATGTCTAGCTTCCAAAACTGTGAGGCAATATCTTTCTGTTCTTTAAAGCCACCCATTTGTGATATTTTTGTTACAGCAGCACTAGGTAACTAAGGTAGTAATATTCCTTCAATCTTTCCTTTAAGAAAAAAAATTCAAAATCTTTCAAAACTTCACTTTCTTCCTTTGATTCTCACCTAACTTTGCTTAGTACATGGGGTTGCAGAAGTTCTTGAGGTTAAATAAGTCATTGTGGTTTTAGGTGATGTCTCTAGAAGAGAAATTTATTAATGAGTTCTTTGAGGAGTCAGAGTACTTTGGACCTTGATTCTGAGTGTTTTCATTTGTGTTCAAGGGACAGTCATTCATTTTCTTCTGAATGAACAAGAAAATGATGTATAAGTTTCCAGTAGGTAAATGTTTACCGTGACATTTTTGTCGGCCTGAGGTAAGAACAAGGAAGCTAAGGGACTGGAGATGGAGTGGGATCAGGTTAGTCACTCTGGGAGAAGACTTCTGTGAAGAAAGACCGTGTCTCTAAGCCCAATATGCTCCAACCTTGACATATTCTAGAATCCTGTCAGCTTTGGATCAACATGAAAATGCCATCACTCAATACACTTCTTATTAGGAATGAAAATAGAGTATATTCCCTCCTGTTCAACCCTTACCCTTGGTGTGGACTGAGTCACTGTTCTAGTTAGCTCAGTATCTCCTCCTCTTCCCTAAAATGGAGGCTGTCCCAGGGTGACTGTTCCCATTCTCAATACTCCTGGTTGGGGACACTGATGTTACATTAGAAAGTTCTATTAAAAACTAATAATAACCAAGACACCGCTAGTCTAGAACTGAATGTCTCATTTGCCTGTGGAAATGCTGATGCATTTAAAGAGCAAATATTTAGTGAAGGACATTAAGTCCTCTTTTTTAGTTAAATGTAGATTTTTCATTAAAGGACAAATACTTTATTTAAAAAAAAGTTCAGTGGTGTTTCCTTTTCTTTCTTTCTTTTTTTAAGTGTCCCATATGGTTAAACTTCAGATGGAAAAAGAAGTCCATGACTGGCTTTGGGGCCAGGCCATTTTATTCT
>NW_004443968.1:5980951-5993845 GCF_000243295.1 Trichechus manatus latirostris | reverse complement strand
CTGACACAATGGCCCCAGAAAGCTTGTGTTACTCACTTCAGAATTCAATTGTAGCTGTTAAACATGAGCTTGGGCCTGCTGACATATTTGTATAAAAAAAAAAAAATAGTGGTCCTTGAGATAGATCAAGGTTTGCAAACTCAGATGTCGCAGAGTGTCTAGCATATATCAGTGAAATGTGTCTGGTGGGCTCTGGACAAACTGGAGAGCTATGTCTTGTCTAAAGAAGGCAGTCATTATCCAGCTCCAGTCAAAAGTGTTGTGCTAGATTTCAAACATTCGGTTGCTCAATCTTGCAACAAATTCTGGATTTTCATGGGATATCTCTAAATGTTTGTGTTGACTCAAAAAAAAAAAAACAGTCAAAATACTATGTGGATCAAACAAAATACATTATTGGGCTGAATCTGACCTGTGAGTCAAGCACAAATTCTGCTGTAGATGCAATGGCACGTGAACTGCTCCTTTGATTTGACCGTATTCTACAACGTAAAGTGTCTCAGGGGGCGGTACTTGATTATTATAGTACTTTTTCTAAAAATATAGGGAACCAATGTTAGAAACTGTTATTTTGGTCTTTTAAAGTATTTATTTCCTAATGAGCTTAGTGAACTTTAAAGAATGCTAGACTATATAAGTAGGGAAGTCATTCCACACATTCCCGAACAGAATGCATTGAATACTTGTGTTATATATTTAGGACCCAGACCTAATTTAATTATGCTGCAAGAATTCAGTTTATGTTTCCAGTATCACAAGCTACACCAACAACTGACAAAATTATGGTGCTGCGGACATGTTCTGCTCTGAGAATTATGTGTAATCCAAAAGCCTCTTTTCAGTCCAAACTGTTTTATGTAGCTGATAATTTCTTTCTTCCTGAGACTCTCTTCTCTATTTAGTTCTCTCTCTGACTACACTGTAGTTTCCTTTGTAGGATCCTCTTCTACTGACTCCTTAAATACAGGTATGATCTAAGATTCTGTTCTTATTCCTCTTCCTTTTTCTTCTCTACCCTTCCCTTCTCTCCCCTCCCTTCTCCACCTCTTTTCTTCTCTTCTCTCTCCTTCCACTCCCTTAGATTCAACTTACACATCCCTGTGCTTCAAATAAAGTCTCTGCATGGATGAATTTCAAATCATTACCTCCAGTCCTGATCTCTCACCTATGATCCAAACCTGCATATTTAAGAGCCTGCTAGACATTTTCACAAGGATATTCCACTAGCCCTAATGATCAGCATGTCCAAATCTGAACTCACCAGTTTCTCTCCCACAAACAAACGCTCTGTATACTATTCTTTCAGTCATCCAGGGGAGAGGCAGAGCTTTTGCCACTGCCCTCAGCTCTTCCTCAGCATTCCTCTTGTGTCTATCTTCTTGTTCTCACCCTCACTGCCTTAATTTGAGGACTTAACCTCACTCCTTGGAACACTGTAATAACCTCCCAGCCATTCTGATCTTGTCTCTAGATTTATTCCTCATACGTCCATATGAGTTATTTTGCTTCAAAAACCAGTGGGAAAATGTCATTCCTTTCCTCAAAAACTTCCATGGCTCACTATGTTCTATAAAAAATCCTAACTCCTTAGCATGGCATCTGAACAGCATTTTGATGTTACGCAAACTATTAGTAAGTATTCTGGTCCACCCAAATGAATCTATAACCAAAATGAGTTCAGGATACAACAGGTGAAATGAAGTAAAGTTGGTTTCTTTATTCTAGAACTTTTCAGAGCTGCTAAAACACTAATGTGAATCATGAATCTCACAGTTACAGAAATATACTTAGTCAGGGGATCCTTCCATTGAGGAATAACTATAAGTATCTCAAACAAGGTGTTTGCTGAAGTCCAGCTAGAGTACTATCGTAAATTGATAACTAAGTAGGTAAGCGACCTATGGATTGAATTGTGTCCCCCAAAATATGTGTTGGAATCTTAATCTCTACACCTGTGGAAGTGATCCTATTTTTCTTTATTATGTGAATTATATCATACCTGAGTAGGCTGGGTTCTAAATCTAATCACTTCTGAGTTATATTAGACACAGAGACATGCGCGCACTCACACACACATAGGGGCAAACAGACGACATGTGAGGATTGTCTCCAAGCCAAGGAACCAAGGAATGCCTGGGGCTACCTACAAGGAAAGAATCCACACAGATGAGACCCTGCTTTGTACTTTTAGCATCTAAAAGTGTGAGAAAAGTAATTTCCATTCTTTAAAGCCACCAGTTGTGTTATTTCTGTTACAGCAGCACTACATAATTAAGACACTGCTACCTTTACGGCCTTTCCCCTGCTGCCTCGCTCCACTCACCCTCTGCCCCAGCCACACTACAATGCTTACTCACTTCAAGCAGGTTGTACACCTTTAACCTTTCTGCTTTGAATAATTCTATTGCCTCCATCTGGAATGTCCTTTCCTCCATTTTTTACATATTTACAACCTACACATTCTTCAAGGATCAATTAAGAGGTTTTTTTTTTTTAAAAATTCTTGAGCTCCTCAATAATTAATAACTTTTCTCACTACTTATTTTATTCCCTCATATATCATGTTTTTGTGAATGTCTATTCCTCCCACCAAACCATAATCTTCATTTATTTGTTTTTATTATTTATTATTTAACAATATCTAATAAAAGTTTACCATGTGACAAAGAACTGTTATTGAGTATAGGGATGGGTTCTTATTCATTTCAATGGGATTTACCATACTTAACAAAGTACTTGAGAGGCAGTATGCATATTGGTTGAGAGCCCAGACTTAAGAGGCATACTGCCTTGATTTACTCTATGGTACTACCATTTTCTATCTAAGCGATCTTGGGCAAGTTACCTAGACCTCCTGTAAATGGGCATAATAATGGTTCCTAACTCTTAGGCTGTTGTCAAGATAAAATGAACCAATATTAGTACTTAGAACAGTGCTAGATATAGAGTAAGCACTCAACAAATGTTAGATACTACTCGTAACTGGAACATAGAACTTATTCAATCAATGATGTATTAATAATTATTCAAAATTAACACCTATTTGTAAGTTAAAAAAAAAAAAAGAATTCTATCTCCAGTCCTTAGTTATTATCATGCATTTATAGCAAATGTGTAAATACTATACCCTTATGAACCAAAAGATAGAATTACTGCTATGATTTACTTATCCAGTTTTAACTTTTAAATATGAACAGAGGAATAACCCTAGTTTCAGATTTATTGAACTTGAATAACTGCACTTCAGTAACAGATTTATTGAACTTGAAGCAGAAGAATCAGTCTTGATTCCTGCCTCTGAAACTCACTAGTTGTAGGAATTGGCCAAGTTACAGGCATTCTTACACTTAGATGTCTTAGGTATAAAAGCAAGGGTTAGACTAGAAAGAACAGGGATGGCCAGGAGGTTTTATCTCAACTGCAGTTCTGACTGATGAGGAGTGGCTATTTGGAGTACCAACATGAGAGGCACTCTGGGCCCCAGCTCAGCAGGAAAGAGTCTAATGTTTGGTAGCAGTGTTTGCCATGGGGGTAGCAGAGGAGAGTGGTGGCAGCTGGCTGGGGGGTGGGCCATTAGTGGACCAGATGGTCTTTAAGCCAGCTTCCTTTCAGCCTACCATTATATGAGTGTATCATCCAGTGATTATGCTGATGACAACTTTCAAAACTACCTAATTGATTATTTTATTAAAAATCAGCAAATGAGCAGCTACACTAGTTAAGACATGGCACTGACCATTATAAACCTTTAAAAAGATGCATTACAGAGTTTTGGCCAGGATGTTTATGATTTGTGGGGAATAAATTATAAATGGGGGAGACAACTCCCCAGATATCCATGGGACATTGATATAATGTAGATTATGAAAAACTTAAAGTTTGCTTTTAGGGAAATCCTATGTAAAAAGTGAATACTTTTTGCAGTAAATATTTTATTTACCTTCTATCTGTTAATTCTAATGGCAGACATTAACAATTAATTTATAAATTTTTAATAAGCATAAATAATAATTTTTCAATATTCATCCATGTTGAAAAGAACAGTCTAAAAATGAGAGGAATACAGAAATAATATTATAAGCCCATCTATCTAATATTCAACATTCATCTTGCAAAGGATTCTTATCTCATGATAAGAATATTTGGATTATTTTATAAATTCCCATGTGCCTAACCTCTTCTCATTTGGCTAACTACTCCTCAACTCTTGAACTAAACTCTGGAAATTCATACTAGAACAACATACTAGAACACTAGAACAATCTAAACCAGTGTCTAAATCAAATTAATGAATATATTGAATCTACGTTGAATATCAGTGTGAAACAGGAAGCTTAAGAACGTCTATCACAATAAGTGCTTTAAAATTAATCATAAGTAAAATGAAACTGAACTAAACAAAAAGCATTATTAGATAACCTGTGTCATAAGCTGATAATAATTAGAATTTAATCACTTCAATTCCAAAAATAATACTTTTGAAGTCCTTTGAAGTATGAGAAACTCATAAAAGAGAAAATGAAGTTACAATAAACTATTCAGGACAACATAATTACTGTAGTAAAAAACAAAACAAAAAAAGATTTAAAGATAAGTAAATGGACAATAAAAAAAATTTTTACCTTGGAATAATCATTAATTTATTTCATGAACTACCCAAAGGTACAAAGAAAATATGATGGTATTCCTAGGACTTCCCAAGTAATTCTTAAGAGCATGAAATTTTTACTTTATAATGGTAAAGAAAAACATTTTAGCAAAGCAATATACTGTATAGCCACTTAAACTTTAATGCTTATATACACTTTTAAATAAATATTCCAATAAGTTCATCTAAGCATGGACATATCTTTTTTCTTGTTTGTACATCTATAAATTAAAAGTTTCACTGAATTTTCTTATAGTAGTGACAGTTAAACATTTTGTGAGGGGAAAAAATTAAAGTGGAAAAGTTTGCGTATATGATTTGAAAGCAATGAAAATTTCTTTATGGTTATCTTTCAATGTTCAAAATAGCTTTTCTAACAAATGATAATACACTATAAATCAAAATATTATTTAGACACTAGAAAGAATGATATTCATTAATTATTTCCCCCTGGAGCATGTGACTTTCAACCAGGTAGATCCATGGTCTTGTATGTGCCTTTGCATATTTCCAACATCATACATATGCTCCTGATTTGGGGTCTTTAAGACTACATCCCTCTGACTGCGCAAGAACTATTCACTGGGGCCACAGAATGTGTGTGTGTGGCGGGGAGAGGGTTGAGTATATAGGAAGATCCAATGAAATACTGGATGTGATGGAATTTTGAAAACTGGAGAACTATGCAATGCCCGCCAGGTTGCCTCTGAAAGCTTCTGCTTTGAAGACACTCCATAAGAAGGTCTCTTTGGCAGGTCAGAGGCTAATTCCCTCAGTGAGATCCCAACCAAACTGTGTTATACTGAACTTGTCTTAATACTATCTGTGAGTTCTAACAAGATTCCAGGACAGAGATATTTACATTTAGTTAGAGTATGTCTTTTTCTTAAAAGCAAATTACAAATCATTTTTAGGTGGTGCTATATTTGATGCCAAGAACAAAATATCCTAGAGTTTGGCTGGGATTAGGAGTGGGTCATAAGAATCAGGATGTGCTAAGGGTGACCGATTGTACTTCTTCTGAAACTTCATGGGAAGAAGATACAAATTATAGCATGGTAAAAGTGCCTACTTTTATTGAGGTTTGTGGGGTCATACATACCAGTTTTTAAAGCAAATATCAAGTCATCAAACTCCTGGGACTCCTCATCGGCTATCAGTGACCCCTGGCCATATCCTCCCGAGGAAGGGAATGTGGCGCCATTTTGTGGACTTGACTTTAAGTCAGGGCTGGCCTGACTGGCTTGTTGGAACGATGCTCTCTCCCAGTCAGGTGGTACCTTTTTGGATTCGGGTAGGAGGAAAGGAAACCATAATATGAATGCATAAATATTCACTTTTTATCTCTGTATATCATTGCAATGGCCTAGTAAAAGGGCTATTGAACTCTTCAGAAATTAAGACTTAATTTTATCTTTGTTCCTTAGAAAATTATGTCTCTCCATAAACAATCTAATCTGGTGATTCTAAACAATTTCTCTATTGGGATTCCTTGTAGATTTCTATGTTATTATGGGTAGAGAAGAAAACTACTTTTTTTTTTTTAACTCAATGAATACATTTTACTTTTTTGTAGGATGTATGCGAAGAAAAACTCTGTTAAGAAACATAAGAAATGGAGAAGAACCTTGTTAATCCTTAATTTAAGATACAACATAGTATATAAAATATAGTAGGCATCTATAAAGACATAATGAATTGAAAAAAAAGTTATTTCATAGCACTCTACGCTCTTCTTTTTTTTTTTTAAGCTCCTGTTTTTTGCTTAATAATTTAAAAGATAATCCTATCCTGAAATGATTAAATGTATTCATTTCCCTCTAGGTTACTGGTAAACAAGCTCTTAATCCTTCCTTTCCTATACTTTCCCTTCTATGCATGGCTTTTTAGAATGTCTCTGACAGCCCCTCAATGACTGCTGGATCAAGGCCAACTTTAAGCCTCTGAGGAATGCAGAGCACACTTTAGGGTATGCCATTGGGCAACACCCAAAATGAACACTTAAGTAGTGCACCGGCCAGGAATTGGACTGTCACAGCTGCTGCCTCCCAATATAAGGGACACCTACCTCATACTGAGAAAAGTGACCTGAGGGCTTTAGAAATAAACTTGAGAGAAAGACGTTAAAAAATGTCACTAAGAAGTTGAACATCTAGACCAGCACTGTCCAGTAGAACTTTTTGTGATGATACAAATGTTTTATATCTGCACTAATACAGCAGCTACTAGACATACATGACTACTGAGTACTTGAAATGCAGCCCGTGTGACTGAGAAACTGAATTTTTTTATTGTACTTTAAATGAAAGTTTACAGTTCAAGTTAGTTTCTCATACAAAAACTTATACACACACTGCTATGTGAGCCTAGTTGTTCTCCCTATACTGTGACAGCACACTCCTCCTTTCTACCCCAGATTTCCTGTGTCCATTCAACCAGCTCCTGACCCTATCTGCCCTCTCATCTTGCCTCTGAACAAGGGCTGCCCATTTAGACTTATGTATCTACTTGAGCTAAGAAGCACATGCTTCACAAGTATCGTTCTATGTCTTATAATCCAGTCTAAACTTTGTCTGAAGAGTTGGCTTCCGGAATGCTTTAAGTTCTGGGCTAACAGAAAGTCTGGCGGCCATGTCTTCCAGGGTCCCTCCAGTCTCAGTGAGACCATTAAGCCTGGTCTTTTTACTAGAATTTGAGATCTGCACCCCACTTTTCTCCTGCTCCATCAGGGACTCTCTGTTGTGTTCCCTGTCAGGGTGGACATTGGTGGTAGCCAAGCACCGTCTAGTTCTTCTGGTCTCAGGCTGATGGAGTCTCTGGTTTATGTGGCCCTTTCTGTCTCTTGGGCTAATATTTTCCTTGTGTCTTTGGTGTTCTTCATTCTCCTTTACTCCAGGTGGTTGGGACCAATTGATGTATCTTAGATGGCCACTCACTAGCTTTTAAGACCCCAGATGCCACGCACCAAAGTGGGATGCAGAACATTATCTTAATAAACTTCATTATGCCAGTTGACCTAGATGTTCCTTGAAACCATGGTCCCCAGACCTCCGCCCCTGCTACTCTGTCCCTCAAAGTGTTTGGTTGTATTCAGGAAACTTCTTAGCTTTGGTTTAGTCCAGTTGTGCTGACTTCCCCTGTAGTGTATGTTGTCCTTCCCTTCACCTAAGATAATTCTTGTCTACTATTTAGTTGGTGAATGCCCCTCTCCCACCCTCTCCACCCTCGTAATTATCAAAGAATGTTTTCTTCTGTGTTTAAATCTTTTCTTGAGTTCTTATAATAGTGGTCTTATACAATATTTGTCCTTTTGTGACTGACTAATTTCACTCAGCTTAATGCCTTCCAGATTCATCCATGGTATGAGATGTTTCATAGATCCATCATCATTCTTTATCGTTGTGTAGTATTCCATTGTGTGTATATACCATAATTTGTTTATCCATTGTGACCCATAGAGTTTTCATTGGCTGAGCTTTGGAAGTAGATAGCCAGGTCTTTCTTCCTAGTCTGTCTTAGTCTGAAAGCTCTGCTGAAACCTGTTCAGTGTCACACCAACATGCAAGACTGAACTAATAGACAAGAGGTGGCTGTGCCTGAGGTGCATTAGCTGGAAATTGAACCTGGGTCTTCCACACAGAAGGTGAGAATTCTACTACTACTGCCCTCTATATGTAGCTAATGGCTAACATATCAGATATTTCAGATATAGACAAATGCTAGATTGGGTAAAAATTCAAAAAGATAAAACTTTTTTTAAAAAGGGATTCACTCGTGAGTTGTTGATTCTAAAAATGTCCCTGTTTCTACTGGTACCAACTGTGATGTTAAAATGATTTCCTTTAAAGGACTTTTGAGGTTGAAAAATGGTACTAAATGTTTAAGGGCATGAAAGACATATTCCAGCTTTTAAATATATTTGATTTGTGATCACTCTACTTAATTTCAATTTGACATGAATAAAATTATTCTCCACATTGTCATGGAAGACAAAAAAGAAAAAAAAAAAACCTCTGGGCAGTTCTAACTATCTATCTATCAATTGTTTCCCTTTCAGATAGATGCACCTACCATTTTTCAGGACACAAACTCATATACTGTTCCGCTTGGCTCCTTAATACAGAGAAGCAATATGAGCTGTGTAAGAACAGTAGCCAAGTACACCTTGGGCACTACAGGTAATTGTCTGCATTACCATCTCTTCCTGGTCAAATGTCTTCAGGTATGTTTGAAAATCTGAGCAGTGGTCTCAGTAGTATGCATAGCATTACTGACAGGTCAGTGGCAAGCTGATTTAAATAAAGGAAATCAAAATGATGTGGATAGTACGCAGAGAGAAGTCAGGGGTAGATTTTACAGAGGAAATCCTAGTGAGGTTTTTTTCTAGGGCTTGCTGAAGTACTCTTCCGAGCCTTTGTTCTGAAATATTTTCCGATATTTAATTAAGTTAAAATGAATTTTGTCCTATTTTCTTTTCACTGAGAGCTTGTTAGGACTGAGGTAATGAGTTGGGATGAAGGAAGAGAGCTGTGGAATTATTTAAAAGAGTAATAGTACTTTAAAAACTTTTTTTTTAAATGCGGACTCAGTCATTGCTGTGGCAAATGAGGAAGATTTTGAAGACAGAGATGTCAAATTATGCTTTGTCATTTCCCAATACAAACTGCTGGTATAGACCACAACTCACAGGGCTAGAAAGAAAGAAGAATCAGATAACAGGTGTGATACCACAGTACCCATTGCTGTGGAGTCAATTTCAACTCATAGTGACCCTAAAGGATAGGGGAGAACTGCCTGCCCCCGTAGGGTTTCTGATGCTGTAATCTTTACGGAAGCAGACTGCCACATCTTTCTACTTCAGAGCAGCTGGTGGGTTCGAACCGCCAACCTATGGTTAGCAGCTGAGCACTTAACCACTGCACCACCAGAGTTCCTTGATACCACAGTAACCAAATCAAATATCTAGATAAGGGGATCCCAAAATGAGAGAGAGAAGCACGAAAAGCGATGGAGTGGTAGGGGGCAGGTGGTAGAGTAGGGTGGGGGGTGGGTGTTTTGGTGGGCAGGGTAGGGGTGGTCACAGGGGTGGTGGGAGGTAGTGGTGGGGCAGGCACCTCATCCATAGCACTGATGAGATTCTGAGTGGACTTGCTGATTTCCCCTCTAGCAGGAGGCATTCCACTCCCGGGTGTGAAGAAGGCTGTGCTGGGCCCTGGGTGCCCATTCATTTCCACTGTGTAGCTGGCCTTCATGGGGCAGCACATCTGGTTGTGTAGAATGAAATAAACCACAAAAACGTAAAGCCCCTGCAAAAGAAAAGAACACCAGCATGTCAAAAGATGTCCTGCTAGAATGGCTGGAGAATAAACCTGGTTTTAAGTGTAGCTGATTTTTTTACAAGTGGTCTCCAAATTTTACCAAAAGCTAAGAATTCAATAACATGCCAGGGGACTAGCAAGATGCCACTATAAATTTCTGGATGTAACAAAAAGTTAGGAAAACTGCCATCTCACTAACAATTTTTCCCGCTTGGTTAAAACATAAGTAACTGTGAAATCTACTCCAACTAATACAAGCAAGCAGAATTGTAGAAGTGCATCTGTTTAGTTTCTAAAACAAAATGTACACCAAGGATCCTATATCTGATTAGTAGTGTACATTTTGTTTTAGAAACCAAATCTCTTGCCTTTTTAAAAAATTACCTTCTTTTCCCATTTATCTCACTTATTCTCTCTCTCTTTTTACCTTAGCAAAATCGTTGAAGTGGGATACTAATTAATGTTCCAAGCCAGTTGTAGATTTCTGGAAGGGCAGCACTAATCAAGCCTCCTGATTTTACTGACATATCTCACCTACTTGTCTCATTTGGAAATAGAATCATTGGTTAGGGACTCAAAAAAATCTTGTAGATTGTTTAATACTTAGCATGCCTTGCTTCTTAGTAAATGTTACACAAGAACAACAAAGCCATCTTTTGTGTTCTTAAAGACTTACTGGCCCTTTAAATTCTTTTGCAACCATGTCAAATTTGACAATTGCTCTGCTTTCGTCACAGATAGCAAGTCAAATTTTGTATTCGTGTTCCAGCTACTGTCTACACTGGCCGTCCTTCATGATTTCCACAAGGGATCTACTGTATACTTCTAATGGTGTTTCTATAAAGCTTGGTAATTTTGACCTTTACACTTAGCCAATTAAAGTATGTTAAATTATGTCTTTCCTGTCTGCTAATCCTGGTGTTCAAGCTATGGAAGCAAATAAGAATCTCCTTAGTTACTAAAACACTTAAATTAACCCACAAACATAAAGGCAAGATACTCAATTAGTTTATTAAATACAAAAAGGAGTTAATGTCAAATTTTTTCAGAAAACACAAATAAATATATTCATTTTGTTAAATTTGCATTTTGTCATGGTTCCCAAAATTTCTAGGAGTGTAGAAGCAATAATGTACTTGTGGGCCTGAAACTTGTAACCGCTGGTATAAACAGTAAAATGTCCATTAGAAAACACTAGGGTTTAAGAATTACAAGCAGCTTTTAATATAAAATGAAATTAAGGGACAACTGCAAGGTGTGCATGCTCTAGCGTTTGATCTCCGCTGCCATCTCTAGAATAAGGTCATAAATTTGACCTTTCTCCCTTTCTACTGGAATGACCCCTCCGCAGACTGGCCTCTACTTTAACAAATATGTTTTAAAACCAATAGTTTATCTGCTAAAAATATTTTTAAAATGTAATTACTCTAACTATGCTATAAAATGAGTCACTTATTTCTTTCTGAATTAGGGTTTGTTTTTTGTTTTTCTTTTTGAGGGGGGCACATTACAATTTTAAATTATGTAGGGGAAGATAATTAGTTCCACATGTAAATGATGCTGTGAACATTAGCAGAAACAAATCTTCCTGAAAACACATACACACATCCAAAATTGTTTTTGTACAACCTAATTCTTCACATGGATAAGGCCTAATTCCATTGGCAACAGCCACAGACAAAACAGGAAAAAAATTAAACTGTCAGCCTTAAAATTTGTGTGAATGTCATTGATTTATTTCAGGATTTCTCCTAAGGGCTGTGAAATGATAGGGTAAAAGCTAGATCAGGAAACTAAAACCATGCTTTGAAATCCATCTCTAAGGACCCATTTGTAAAAACAGCACATTTTCTCTCTTGTTTGTTTTCATATCTAGCCTTCTGTGCTTCAGGAAAGGAACTGTCTGCTGGAAATTACTCGCATGTGAAAACTGCATTTTTTTTTTTTCTTAAAAGACAGATATACGGTGAATACTCTGACTCTTATAGCTGTGCCCTAGGAAACATAAACTCTACTAAAATGGAAACAAAAGAATAAATGCAGATTGTATGGCATTTGCCTGTGTCCAGCCTAGGCTGGGCAAATATAGGAAAAGGACCTTTATAATCCCAAGTACTCAGCTGTGGGGGTTTCTGACCTCAGAGTAAAAACAAGTCCCCATTCCAAACACTACACATTAAATCTCAGGCTCTCCTCTTTATGCGGGCCTGTAAAAGAACTTTAAAAGAGAAATCTAGAATCTCAATTATTCAACCCAGTATTGTTGAACACCCACTGTGTGCAATGCCAGACAATGAGATAGAAGGATAAAACATGGCTTTTACTTTCAAGTTGCTTACAAATACAGCAATATCTTACAACATAATAGGACAACTGTTTTAGAAGCAGGAGATATGTAATCTATATGCTATTTCTATTCATTACCTAGTGAAGATCCACAGAGAATTCCTTCTATGCATTCCTGTTTTGATTATTTTGTTGCCTCTTCTACTGCAATCATGAAAAATGCTTTCATAGACAGCTAGAGTAATCAGAACAGCCTGGTACTGGTATAACAATAGACACAGAGACCAATGGAATAGAACTGATAGTCCAGAAATAAACTCACACTTCTGTGGTCAACTGATTTTTGACAAGAGTACTAAGTCCATTCGATGGGGAAAGAAGAGTCTCTTCAATAAATGGTGCTGGGAAAATTTAATCTTCACATGCAGAAAAATGAAATAGGATCCATGCCTCACACCATACATGAAAACAAATTTGAAATGGATTAAGGACTCAAATGTGAAAACTAAAAACATAAAATTCCTAGAAGAAAATGCAGGGGCAGCGCTGTCAGGACTATCTTTTAACAACGGGTTATCTGATATAATACCAAAAGCAGGAATGACAAAAGACAATATAAACAATTGGGACCTCATAAAAGTT
>NW_004443968.1:5968300-5974062 GCF_000243295.1 Trichechus manatus latirostris | reverse complement strand
CTGGATTCTCTATCAGCCCAGAACTAAAACAATTTTGGAGGCCAACTCTTCAGACAGGGATTGGACTGGACTGTGGGACATAAAGTGATATTTGTGAGGAGTGTACCTCTTAGCTCAAGTAGATACAAGAGACTAAACGGGCAGTTTCTGTCCGGAGGTGAGATGGGAAGGAGAGGGTTAGGAGCTGGTTGAATGGACATGGGGAGTCAGGGTTGGAAAGGGGGAGTGTGCTGTCATAGTATGGGGAGAGCAGTTAGCGTCACATAACAATGTATGTATAAATTCTTGTATGGGAAAAATAAAAAAAAGACTTTACCAAAAAAGTAAAAAGACAAGCTACCAATGGGGAGAGTGTCTTTGGAAACCATATATCCACTAAGAATGTAATAACCAAAATATATATAAAACTTCGGCAACTTAACAACAAAAAGACAAATAACTGAATCAAAAAACGGACAAAGGACTTGAAAAGACATTTCACCAAAGAGGACATTCAAATGGCCACCAAATACATGAAAAGATGCTCAATATTATTAGCCATCCAACAAATGCAAATCAAAACCAAAATGATATATCACTACACTCCCACTAGGATGGCTAAGATAAAAAAATAAATAAATATAAACAGAAAATAACATAGGTTGGCGAGGATATGGAGAAATTGGAACACTTATCCATTGCTCGTAGGAATGCAAAATGGTACAGCCATTGTGAAAAACAGTGTGACAGTTACTCAAAAAACTATTAAAAAAAAAAAAAAACTACCATATGACCCACCAATTCCACAGCTGGGAATACACCCAAGGGACTTGAGAGCAGCAACGTGAACAGACATGTACACCAATGTTCATTGCAGCGCTATTCACAATAGCCAAAACGTGGAAACAACCTAAAGGTTAATCAGTGGATGAATGGATAAACAAACTATGGTACATACACAGAATGGAATACTCCTCAGCCAGAAAGAGAAATGAAGTCTTGATACATGCTACGACATGGATAGAGCTTGAAGACATGCTGAGTGAAATAAGTCAATCACAAAAGGACAAATATTGCACGACCTCACTTATATAAAAAGACAAGAACAGTCAAATGTATAGAGACCAAAGTTTATTAGTGGTCAGGTGCAGAAGGGAGTGGAAAAGTGGGGTTGCTGTTTATGGACCACTGAGTTTTGGTTTACAATGAAGGAAAAAATCACATTGATTAAGGGTAGGCTTGCACAGCCAATTAATGTAATTGCTGTCAATGAGTTGTCCAATTCTAACAAGGTGAAATGGCAAAAGTTGTGTTATATTTATAACAACAACAACAAAAATAAAGAGCAGCTTCTGAGGCTATTTATGTACAACCAAACACCTCATGGGATTTGGTTTCTTGGTTTGGAGGTTTAGGGTCATGGTTTCATGGGGACATCCCAGTTAATTGGCCTAATAACATTTTAGTGCTTCTGTTCTACTTCCTAGTGCATTGAGTAGTACCTGGGGTCTTAAAGCTTGCAAATCACCATCCAAGGTATAATAAGTGGTCTCTACTTGCCTGGAGCAACAGGGGAAGGAGGAAAGTCAAGAATAGAAAGAAATGGAATGTATGGCTATTGCCTCCATGAACAACGGGCTCCTTTGCCATGAGACCAGAACTGGATAGTGCCTGTCTACCGTTATTGAATGTTTTGATCAAATACAGAAGAATCCTGATCAAAAGGGTAAAATGCAGAACAGATTTTAAAATTTGCATGGAATCCAGACCTTCTGGAGCCATAGACACTGGATGAATCCCCCAAAACTACTGCCCTGAGATAATCTTTAAACCTTAAACTAAAAATATCTCCTGAAGTCTTCTTACAACCAAACAATAGTGTAGCCATATAGGTAAAGAACGTCTTCCTTGAGCATTGTGCTCTTTTAAGAACTATCTATATAGGATCAAAATGACAACAGCCAACTGAAAAGATTAGATAGGAAACTTAGGGGGCAGTGAGTTTATGTTAAGGGAGGAGGAACAATTTGGAAAAGGAGAACTTAAAGAATATAATCAAGGTCACTGAATTGTACCTGTAGAAACTGTTGAATTGGTGTATGTTCTGCTGTGTATATTTTCAACAACAAAAAATAAAATAAATAAAAAAAAATGCTTTTAAAAGTCTTTAGTTAGACTGTATCTGGATTGACCATGCTCACTATGGCCAATTCTATATTTCTTTTGACTCGACAATTTAAACTTTCATTAAACAGTGAGATGTGAGACCACGATGGTCTAAACCAAAAACCAAACTCGTTGCCTTTTAGTCGGTTCCAACTCATACTGACTCTGTAGGACAGAATAGAACTGTCCCATAGGGTTTCCAAGAAGCAGCTGGTGGAATCAAACTACCAACTTTTTGGTTGGCAGCCATAGCTCTTAACCACTGCATCACCAGGGTTCCATAGTGGTCTAAAGGGTTAATAAATGCTCTTAAAAATGTACTATTATCAAGAAGGAAAGTAAGTACAGGAGATTTTGGCTGCTCATCTCAATAATTCTATCAGTCTTCTATATGAGATGGAAAAAGAATTGATATTACCATTTCACAAATTCAACTGAGAAGTAGTAGCAGGGGAGAAGGGAGTAAACAGGAAGGTGAAACAAGCTGCCTGTTTCTGAAGGAAGTAAAGTGTCAAGCCTCATGCTAATTTGGGGAACTAATCTGAAACCCGAGGACTTAGATTCAACCCTCAACTGGGAGCAGTTAAACCTTGTAGAACTTGTAACAAGATCTCAGAAGAGAGTGTAAAACCCATCGATTCTAACAATAACTGCATGCAGGCTGCCTAAGTCAGTGCTCTCTTTTGTCCCTGCTGCTCCCAGCCAATCATTCCTTCAGGTTACAAAAAAGTGGTTAAAATATTAAATGTATTAAATGAACCCATTTAACAGCTGTCTGGGCCCATTCGTTTAAGGTTATTTGTCTCTAAATAAAGTAAAACATTAGATTTTACTATATATATATTTTTTCAAATTCTGAATGGTATCTGAGCTAGTGTGACAGACTTCATATCACATCCTTCACCAATGAGCCTTAACACACCATTCTGCAAAAGTTCTCAGCAATCCTGAATTAAATATGTTGAGTAATCTGACATATTGACTCCATATGGCCTCTATTTCTAATATTTATTTTAGATTCTGGCAAAGAGTTTTGACCAATGATAACATGATAAAAATATGCAGGTGACAATACTTTATCTGCTATTTAAAAAAAAATGTGAAGAATTGATCAGTTTATATATTAAAATATAAATTTTACAGTGGTGCCGGCAGCAAAATGTTTTAGGAGCAAAAAGACAGAGGTCTATAGGCAAGGAGAGACTGGTGAAAGACCTTTGCCATAAGACATCATATATATCACTGTATTCTATGAGAATTGATCAAAAAAGGTGTTATCAGTAGCTGAAACTGACTGTGAATAAGGCATATCATGACCTCAAGGATTTGAAGAGAAAGGAAGAGAGTTTGCTGACATAAAATCCCAGTGAATTAAGACGAAAAAGACAGATTAAAGGAATTAAAGAAGCTAATGTTATTGTTAATGTGCCGTTGAGTCAATTTTGACTCATATTGACCCCATGTGTTAGAGCAGGACTGATCCATAGGATTTTCTAGGCTATAATCTTTACGGGGGCTGATCTTCAGGTCTTTTTTCCAAGGAGCCACTGAGTAGGTTCGAACTGACAAACTCTTGGCTAACCGCCAAGCACTTAAGTGTTGTGCACCAGATTGGTAATGGTATCCTTGAAATAGAGAATCCAATGAATGTAACTGAAGATGAATAAAGACATAAGACATTCACACAAGAAAAGTTCAAAAACAGGCAATGGACTCGTACAACAAGTGCTCCAATCAATGTTGTTGTTGTTCGGTGCCATAGAGTTGGTTCCGACTCATAGAGACCCTATGTAAAACAGAACGTAACATTTCCCGGTCCTGTGCCATCCTCACAGTCCTTGTTATGCATGAGCCCATTGTTGCAGCCACTGGGTCAATCCATCTTGTTGAGAGTCTTCCTCTTTTTTGCTGACCCTCACTTTACCAAGCATGATGTCCTTCTCCAGGGATTGATCCCTCCTGATAACATGTCCAAAGTATGTAAGACGTAGTCTCACCATCCTTGTTTCTAAGGAGCACTCTGATTGTACTTCTTCTGGGACAGATTCATTCGTTCTTTTGGCAGTCCGTGGTATATTAAATATTCTTTGCCAACGCCACAATTCAAAGGGGTCAATTCTTCTTCAGTTTTCCTTATTCATTGTCCAGGTTTCCCATGCATATGAGGCAATTGAAAACACCATGGTTTGGGTCAGGCACACCTTAACCTTAACGGTGACATCTTTGGTTTTTAATACTTGGAAGGAAACCCTGGTGGTGTAGTGGTTAAGAGCTATGGCTGCTAACAAAAAGGTGGGCAGTTTGAATTCACCATGCACTCCTTGGAAACTCTGTAGGGCAGTTCTGCTCTGTCCTATAGGGTCGCTATGAGTCAGAATCAACTCAATGGTAGTGGGTTTGGTTTTTGGATTTTTTAAGCAGATCTGCCCAATGCAATTCGTCTTTTGATTTCTTGACTGCTGCTTCCATGGGTGTTGATTGTAAATCCAAGTAAAATGAATTCCTTGACAACCTCAGTCTTTTCTCCATTTATCATGATGTTGCTTATTGGTCCAATTGTGAGGATTTTTGTTTTCTTTATGTTGAGGTATAATCTGTACTGAAGGTTGTGTTCTTTGATCTTCATCAGTAAATGCTTCAAATCCTCTTCACTTTAAGCAAGCAAAGTTGTATCATCTGCATATCGCAAGTTGTTAATGAGTCTTCCTCCAATCCTGATGCCCCATTCTTCTTCATATAGGCCAGATTCTCAGATTATTTGCTCAGCATGCAGACTGAGTAAGTATGGTGAAAGGATACAACCCTGACGCACACCTTTCCTGACTTTAAACTACGCAGTATCCCCTTGTATTGTTCGAACGACTGCCTTTTGACCTATGTACAGGTTCCTCATGAGCACAATTAAGTGTTCTGGAATTCCCATTCTTCCCAATGTCATCCATAATTTGTTATGATCCACACAGTTGAATGCTTTTGCATAGTCAACAAAACACAGGTAAACATCTTTCTGGAATTCTCTGCTTTGAGCTAGGATCCATCTGACATCAGCAATGATATCCCTGGTTCCATGTCCTCTTCTGAATCCAGCTGTAATTTCTGGCAGTTCCCTGTCAATATACTGCTGCAGCTGCTTTTGAATGATCTTCAGCAAAATTTTACTTGCGTGTGATATTAACGGTATTGTTCAATAATTTCCACATTCAGTTGGATCACTTTTCTTGGGAATAGGTATAAATACGGATCTCTTCCAGTTGGTTGTCCAGGTAGCTGTCTTCCAAGTTTCTTGGCATAGACAAATGAGTGCTTCCAGTACTGCATCCGTTTGTTGAAACATCTGAATTGGTATTCTGTCAATTCCTGGAGCCTTGCTTTTTGCCAACGCCTTCAGTACAGCTTGGACCTTTTCTTTCCGTACCATGGGTTCTTGATCATATGCTACCTCCTGAAATGGCTGAACGTTGACCAGTTCTTTTTGGTACAGTGATTCTGTACCATCTTCTTTTGATGCTTCCTGTGTCATTTAATATTTCCCTGTAGAATCCTTCAATATTTCAACTTGTTGCTGTGATGCTGGAAGCTATGCCACCAATACTGATACCAGCAGGGTCACCCATGGT
>NW_004443968.1:5955222-5966925 GCF_000243295.1 Trichechus manatus latirostris | reverse complement strand
GAGTAGCTAAAGCAAAAGGAAGAAATGATGAAGTAAAAGAGCTGAACAGAAGCTTTCAAAGGGCGGCTCAAGAAGACAAAGTAAAGTATTATAATGACATATGCAAAGATATGGAGGGGGAAAACCAAAAGGGAAGAACATGCTCAGCATTTCTCAAGGTAAAAGAAGTGAAGAAAAAACTCAAGCCTCGAGTTGCAATATTGAAGGTCCAGTCAATACCACCTATCTTTTAACTAGCCTAAGAAAGTGCATAGACACAACAATGGACTCAAATATACCAACAATCATGAAGATAGTGCAGGACCAGGCAACATTTTGTTCTGTTATACATAAGGTCACAATGAGTCAGAGCTGACTTGATGGCAACTAACAGCAACAAGAAAGTGCACAAAACAAGGCAGGATAAGGGACTTAGCGGGATGAAGATCTTGATTAAAAAATAGGTCTTCTTCAGCTCCAGAACTACAAAATTGAGATTGAAAATAATAATACCTCCTATTAAGCTGTAAGTTGTATGAAAGCTGAAATTGTTGTATTTTTTAGTTTATAGCATGGTGCACTGGTGGTTCAGTGGTAGAATTCTTGCCTTCCATGCGAGAGACCCAGGTACAATTTCCTGTCAACGCACTTCATGCACTGCCACCATATCTCTGTAAGTGGATGCTTTGGTGTTGCTATGATGCTGAACAGGTTTCAGGGGAGCTTCCAGACTAAGATGACTGGGAAGAAAGGCCTGGTGATCTACTTCCAAAATCAGCTAATGAAAATCCTTCTATGGATCATAATGGTCTCATTTCCTAACTCCCCATGCGCAGGACCAGCAGTGTTTCATTCCATTGTGCATGGGCTCGCCATGAGCTGGGAAGTGCAGCTGATAACAACAACAACGTGGTGCCTAGCATGCAGTGGGGGCTTAAGAAATATTTGCTAAATAAGAGAATTTGGCTTTTAAATTTCATCAGTGGGACAGAGTAGGATCGGGGACGGGACAGGCATGAACCGGAGGCATGTTTGGGTTTTAGTCCTGTAATTTCTCACAATTGTGGTTAGGTGATTCAGTAGTTGTTCTATAAAACTTTTTTTTTTTTTTCCCCAGTCTCGTCTTTGTGTTTCCCATGTTACATGTGCTAAGGCTCTTTTCATTGGAGAACTAAGTGTTCACTCCTGGCATGTGTCTCTGCTCTTCTGCGTCAGTGGCTGTGGTGGTGAGGTTGCTCTGTGCTGAGCCCTTGAGTGACTGCCAGGGCCTAGTCTGTGGCTTCTCTGTCTGGGGCTGAGTTTTTGTACTGTTGCTGCCCCTTCTTGTGGTTACTTCTCCATTAATGGGCTTTCCAGCTTTCTGCATTTGCTCCTTCCTTAGCTGAGGCCCCTGAGGGTTCTCAGTGATCAAAGGGGCCAGTTCTCCTGTTTCTGGCTTTTGCAATGCTCTTGGGCTGCTGAGCACTATTTTGCATCATCAGTGACTTTTAGTGACAAAGGCAGTGAGTTTTAAGCCAATGACAGAATTGAAAATTCAAATACAGTGTTTCTCCATTTGTACATTTTTTTTCAGGTGTGAGAAAATTAGGTATTTTGTCTTTCACTGGTTCACATTTTCTTTTGCTAACTGTTCTTATTTTTCACGTTTAAAGTTGCATTTGTTAATGTTTATTTACAATAAGAATCCACAATCTAACACATGGATTAATATACAGAAAAAGGAAACAAGGGAGTTCATCTTGAGAGCTGTTGGATAGTTAACACAACTGAAATAATTAGGAAACTATGGGAACAATTATTGTCCAAATGCTTTTTAATGCAAAGCTAATAATGAAATGTTTCAGTTTATGTTTTTCTGACAACATCTTTATTTCACCTTTTTTGAGGTCTATATTGTTGTTACTAGTCACCATCAAGTTGATTCCAAGTCATAGTGACCCTATGTGTGCAGAATAGAACTGCTCTATAGGGTTTTCAAGACTGTGATCTTTCGGAAGCCCACTGTCAGGTCTGTCCCCCGAGGGGCCTCAGCTCGGTGGATTCCAGCCAACAACCTTTTGTCTAGTAGCCGAGCACTTAACTGTTTGTACTACCCAGGGATCTTCTAAAGGCTTTTAAAAATATTTGGGTGGGATGGGTAATTACCTATTATTCATCATGAGTTCTTCTATAATTCCTTACTAATTCGAAGGACCCCATGTATTCAGAAAGGAGTCCTGGCGGCACAGTGTTTAAGTGCTCAGCAGCTAATCGAAAGGTCAGCTGTTCGAACCCATCAGCCGCTCCATGGGAGAAAGATGTGGCAATCTGCTTCCTTAAAGTTTACAGCCTTGGAAACCCTATGGGGCAGTTCTACTGTGTGGTGTAGGGTCATTATGAGGTGGAATCGACTCAACGGCACATGACAACAACAACAGGTATTCAGAACTAGTAGAACAGCTCAGTCTAGCTGGTTTCAGACATGTTTACGACTAAAAATATCTGGGTAGCAGCCTTCACGTTTAAAGATTGGGCTTAGATGTCTATTCTAAATTTTTTATTCCCTAGGAACAGCAATTCTACAAGATTTTATTGTAAATATTCAGTGTACAGACATGATACTCTTCCTTTTATACAATCAAGATATCTAGCTGCAGTTTAAGAACATTTTCCTCCGTGTGCCACTCTTGGACACAACAAGCGTTTGGTCCCAGTTGACTTTGTGATAAGTTTTCATAAATCAAAAGACAATTATTTAGTTATGCTTCAGCAACCTCATCTCTAGATGATATAATCGCCATTCCTTTAGCCCTTCCTTTTGAGGCTTGTTCTACAGTGCTTCATCTTGGAGACTCTCAGTGCTCTTCATGCTTCTGTTAAGTTTCAAAGCATGGAGCATTAATTAGCGGTGACACCTACTTATCAGGAGCCAGTATTTCTGACAAGATAGAAAGAACTGCAAATTAAGTTGTTTTTAAAGCTACAAGAATACAAACTCGTTATCCCTACTAACCCACTGCTTTGACAGTTCCTAGATCACAAAATTTTCAGAATTACAAATCAAGTTGGGTAGCAGGATTGAGGGGTAGGGAAGATTGGAGGTGGCCCTAACAGTGCTGAGACAGAACTAAATAATGTAGAAGAGGTTTGGAATCTGAGAAGAGTTTCTTTAAGGTTTTAATAAAAATTGAGAAAAGAATAGAGTTGGAAAGAGCTATGAATTAGAAAAAATTTAAAATTATAAGAATATGTACTGTAATTATTTATTTAAATTTTTTTTATATTGTTAAACATTTTTAAGAGTACTTTTCTTCAGCAGCATTTAAATTGCTTTTTTTAAAAAATCCTTGAACATACATGCATCCACACACTCACATGTGTATGCATATACATATAAAACCAAAAACCAAACTGGTTGCTGTCAAGTCGATTCCCACTCATAGTGACCCCACAGAATAGAGTAGAATTGCCCTGTAGGGTTTCCAGGGAGCAGCTGGTGAATTGGAACTGACGATCTTTTGGTTAGCAGCTGATCTCTTAACCGCTGTGTCCCTAGGGCTCCACACAGATACACATATATATACCTATACACATATATGCATACGTATGTACATAAGTAACCACATATATATTTTTGGTTGTTGTTGCTGTTGTTGTAAAATTATACATTTTCTAGCATTACCAAAAATGTCCTTTAAGTGTGTGTGTATGTGTATGTGTGTATTTTTTATTGACATCATTTGCTTTGGTCAAGCTGTCAGGACTTCACTCACATTCAGTGTTACCTTTCCTATCACCAAAAATAACAAGTGTCTACTATCTTAAGAGTGATGTCCCCTCTCCCCATCCACCTCTCCGTGGTAACCACCAATGAACGCTGGTTTCTGTATGGATGTGTATTTTTCTCTTTTTATAAAAATGGGGTCATGCAATATTTGTCCTTTTGTGATTGACTTATTTCACTCAGCATAATGTCCTCCTGATTCATCTACATTATAAGATGTTTTGAGAACTCATCATTATTCTTTATGGTTGCATAGTATTACATTTATAAATGTACCACATTTTGCTTATCCATTCATCTGTTGATGGGCCCTTAGGTTTTTTTCATCTTTTTCCTACTGTGAATAGTGCTGCAATGAACATAGGTGTGCATATGTCCATTTGTGTCATTTATATTAGGTCTCTAGAGTATACACCTAGGAGTAGAATTGCTGGATCATAAGGCAGTTCTATTTCTAGTTTTTTGAGGAAGTGCCATATATGCATCTGTCTTCACATATATAATAAAGCACATGGGGGCACAGTCACGGATACTTCCTAGACATAGCCAAACACCTCGTGAGATTGGTTTACTTGGTTTGAAGCCTGGGGACCATAGTCTCAAGGGACAACTCGGGCATAATATAGTTCACAAAGTTTATGTTCTACAACCTAGTTTGGTGAATAATGTTTGGGGTCTTAAAAGTTTTTGAGCATCCATCTAAGATACAACTATCAATCTCACTCATCTGGAGCAAAAGAGAAGAAGGAAACAAAAGACTCAGAGAAGAAACTAATCTATAGGACTAATAGTCTACACGAACCATGACCTCATTTACCCTGAAACCAGAAGAATTATATGATGCCCAGCTACCACTGTAGATCGACCTGATCAGGGCCACAATAGATGGATCCTGACAGAAGGGGAGAAAAATTAGGAGCGTAATTCAAATTCTTAAGAAGTCCAGATTTACGGGACTGGTTGAGACTAGAGGACTCCCCCAAAACTGTCACCCTGAGATACTCCATAAACCTTGAACCGAAACCACCCCCTTAGATCACCTTTTAGCTAAATAACAGATTGGCTCATAAAATAAAGAATATTACCAGTGAGTACTGCTGCACCTTTAAAAAATCATCTACATGAGACCAAATGGTCAATTACTTGAAAGCAAAGATGAAAAGGTAAGGAGCCAGGGAAACCAGATTACTGGAAGCAAAACATCCAGAAGGGACAGAATGAGAATGTTAAAACATTGTGAAAAATGTAACCAAGGTCTCTGAACAATTTGTGTAGTAATTGTTAAATGAGAACCTAACTTGCTGCGTAAACTTTCATCGAAAACACAATAAAATATTACAAAAAAAAAAAAAACACACAAAGCCTTGAAAATTTAGTGTTCAGATATCTCAGTTAACCACTCTATGGATTAAGCTTAATTGTTTGGACAATAATAGGTGACCAAAGAATAGTACCAACGATGAAAAGGGAAAATTAGATGACCCAGGGACAATAAAAATAAGAGAGGAAAAGGAGTCACTTTTCTGAGGGAAGCTAAATTGAATTTCATAAATGCTGAAGTGTAAACAAGTAACATATTTCAAGTACTGGACTGGAGATCGGGAGAGAAGGCAGGGATAGAGATATAAGTATAGAAAATAGCTGTGTAGTGATGAAAGCTGAAGCCATACGGGTATATGATTTTTTTTTTTTTAAAAGACCCTGTATAGAGAATACAAGCCAAGTGCTGAGGATTAAACATAGCTGGGGGACATGAACAGGAAGAGGAACCAGTGAAGTAAACAAGGAACAACTGACTAGTCAGGCAGGTCAGATAAGAGGACAACCTTAACTGCATCAAGGAAGCCAAGAGAAGATTCTATTCCAGAAGAATGAGGTGATTCACATTGTCAAAAACAGACATCAAGGGGAAGGAGCATTGAAAAGAGGCATTTGTTCATTTTATATGTAACTGATGCCTTTGGAAAGAACACAATTATAAGAAGGATAGTAGTGAAAATAGACTGAAATATATATGTTGTTGTTAGGTGGCGTGGAGTCAGTTCCGACTCATAGTGACCCTACAGGATGGAGTAGAGCTGCTCCATAGGGTTTCCAAGGAGTGGCTGATGGATTTGAACTGTCAACCTTTTCATTAGCAGTCCAGCTCTTAACCACTACGCCACCAGGGCATCATCTAATATATAGGGCTGTGAAAAAAAAAAGCTATCCTTTGGTTAGGGAATAATCTGACTTACTACATTACATTAGATCAGCCAGTTGGATAAATATATGTTAACCCTGAATGGGAGTGCTTTACTCCTTTTACTCTACCCACTTCATTCATTATTATTCTTATTCAAAGCAAAAGATTATATAGGACAGGGCTCAATTCCTTTAAGCTACAAACTCAATCTACCACCCATTTGTCAGTTTGTTGGACTGTGGTTGATCGTATGTTACTATTGTGCTGGAAGCTATGAAACTGGTATTTCAAATACCAACAGGGCCACCCATGGTGGGTAGGTTTCAGTGGAGCTTCCAGACTAAAACAGACTAGGAAAAAAGGCCTGGCAATCTACTTCTGAAAATTAGCCAATGAAAACCCTATGGATCATAACAGAATATTATCTGATATAGTGCTAGAAGATGAGATCCTTAGGCTGAAAGACATTTAAAATACAGTAGTTGCAACAATGGACTTGAGCATACCAACGATTGTGAAGATGGTGCAGGACAAGGCAACATTTCATTCTGTTGTACATGGGGTCACCATGAGTCAGAGGTGACTCAAAGGCAGCTAACAACAAACTCAAGGAGGTGTTCCAACTGAAGACAAATACTGAATACACATTACACATTCTCTAAGAAGCAAGACTAATGTGGGCGTGCCTTCTTGTAAATTTTATGTCTTACCCGACACCACGGAGCCTTTTAGAGAGACTCAACTTTGTATCGCTGACTTATTCCTGTCCTACAAATCTACAAATTGCTGAAAGTAGTCAGGCAGCCAGCCAAAGACATACACCTACCAGCTTCTAAATTTGTTCTATTACTTTTAAAAGGAAAAAAATAATCTAGAAAACTTTTATGAAAGTATTTATTTCATTATAATGTGGTTAAATATCAAAGACGACCTAAATGGCCTTGTTTTAGAAACATCCTTGTATGAATCAGTTCTAAAACAATGACATAATCTGTGTATGCTTTTATAGATATGATACTCAACATACTATGCTTTTCTGTACTGAAACACCCACACAGGTGTAAATTATGCACTGAGAAGTTAAGAAGAGGTTTATCATTACAACTAGCAAAACTGGCAAATTCTGGGTAGTCTCCCTAGGACATAAGGACTCCTTAGAGGGATCACACTTCTTTGGAACTTGCATTTATAGGACTGAGATAATAGAGCATCTAAATAGAAATCAGTAATAATTCCACGTATTAAGAACTAGAATATATATTGTCAAAACATTATGTGTTACTATTTTGAAATACTCTTATGATGATTGAACAGCTGTTCAATTGGGACAAACAATTTAAAATCTTTTTGTTGCAATTTTCTTATCAGTGAAACAAGGACACTACAATTTCTCCAGGGATGCTCTAAGGAATGATTTTTTTACTAGCAAAACTCTAAAAATGTACAGATACTTTAATCTTAAAAAGCAAAAATCTAAAATCAACTTAAGTTCATTTTTCATATTTATTGCAGAGCGGGGAGAAAGAAAACAGAGAATCCAAAAAAAATTATACCAACTCTTAACACTCAGAAATAACCACTTTATTTTGGATATGAACTTTCTTAAAACTGCAATATCTAGAGAAGTTGTGTTTTTTCCCCCAACCCGTTAATTATGTTTGGATAAGTTTTCATCTGTAAGCACTTTTTTGGAATAAGAGCTGAAGGTTGGATTTATAGTTGGGCAATAGCTCCAGGTAACCTCACATCCTGGTTTGCCTGTAACTGTCCTGATTTCCTTGGAAGTCTGGGTTTAGCCTGTTGTCCCAGTATTTTTATTAATATCATCCCCTCTTCCCCAAGTGCTCATGACAATGAATTATACGGAGAATTTAGCAATTGCTCACCAAGGGCTCAACATTGTTGAAGCTATCCTATTAGACACAGCAGAGCTATCAACTTTATCCTCATAAAAATCCAGATTCTAACCAGTCCTCTTACATGCAGATGGTCTGCAATTTAAATTCTCCCCTAATTACTCGGTGGCACAAATGGTTAAGTGAATAACTACTAGCCAGAAGGTTGGCGGTTCAAATCCACCCAGAGTAGCCTTGGAAGACAGGCCTGGCGATCTGTGTCTGAAAAGTCACAGCCTTGAAAACACTATGGAGCAGTTCCACTCTGATACACATGGGGTTACCATGAGTCGGAACTGACTTGACAGCAACTAACAACAACAATTGCTTGGCTAGTCCTACTTATTAAGTATCAGCTTACTCCAGAACATTGAGATGCTTGTTTGGCCACCCTGCAACCCCATATGAAACCCATTGCCATAAAGTCGATTCTGACTCACAGAGACCCTATAGGGCAGGGTAGAACTGCCCCCATAGGGTTTCCAAGGAGCACCTGGTGGATTCGAACTGCCAACCTTTTGGTTAGCAGCCAAACTCTTAACCACTACACCACCAAGGTTAGGTTAGGTAATTCAACTCTATGCTCCTGTACTCTGTACAACCCCCTTTTACAGCACTTATTATGCTCTCTTATAGCTGCCAGTTTTTGTGTTAGTCTCCTATACACCATAAACTTCTTCAAGGAAGATAACTGAATTTCTTCACTGCCATAAACCCAGCACCAAAAAACAAACTGTTGCCGTCGAATTAATTCTAACTCATAGCCACCTTATAGGACAGAGTAGAACTGCCCCATAGGGTTTCCAAGGAGCGGCTGGTGGATTTGAACTGCTGATCTTCTGGTTAGCAACTGAGCTCTTAACCACCGTGCCACCAGGGCTCCTTAACCCCAGTACCCATACCATAAACCCAGCACCAAAAACCAAACCCTTTGCTATCGAGTGGATTCCAGCAAAGAGCGACCCGATAAGACAGAGTAGAGCTGCCCCATCAGGTTTCCAAGGCTGTAACCTTTATGGAAGCAGGCTGCCACATCTCTTTCCCAGACAGTGCCCTGCAAACAGCAAGTTCTTCATTAATATTTGCTGAGTGAATGAATGAATGAGCAAAGTCCAAAAAAAAAAAACGCCTGTATTACCTAGGGCCTAAAAAAATTATCTCGTCTGTCCTGACTCTTTGATGACCTGTACATACAGAGGCATGAACAACTTCCATGTCTTATAGGCTCATTGTTAACTAAGAAATGGGTCTAATTGTATTATTTATGCTATCTCCTTAATATGGCTTCTCAGAAATGTATATAGGTGGTGCAAATGGTTTGCACTTGACTACTAACCTAAAGGTTGTTTGTTCGAACTCATCCAGCAGTACCACAGAAAAAAGGCCTGGCAATTTGCTTCCATTAAGATTACAGCCACGAAAATCCTATGGAACAATTCTACTCTGTAACACATGGGGTAATGATGGCAATGAATAGATATTTAAATATACAGACTTGGAGTGCTTTCTTTCGTATCTGCTCCAGTGACTCAGATCCCAAGTAAATAAGGGTATGAGGTATATAATCACGAACTTTTATGGGTTGTTAACTTAGAACAAAAAAGCACCTAAAGTGGGAGGGGATGAAAGGCAATAAAAGCTGAACTCATATGTGTATGTGTGTGTGTGTTTAAAGCTCATGGGAGTGTTTATAAAAGAATGTCACATTTTACTATTTTATTGGTTTCAAACATAATTTTAAGTATATGAGGCAATAGCTGTGCTTAAAAAGAAAACTTGCTAAAGTTAAGGAACACGAACCTCAAACCCCAAATTTTGCTTTACTTTATGTAGTTTTGAAAACCTTTCATGCAGAGAGTGGTTTATACTTTGATTTCAAATTTTACCACCCTCATAACAGAATGTGTATTTTACAAAATAATGCAAACCTGGTTTGTAATTTTCAGAACAATTTAAACTGTGGTGTCTATAAGACAAAAGAAATGAAACCCCCATATTCTCTGAAAAAGATTCTTAAATACATCGTGAAACGTTTAGGTTTGTATACGGAAATGTTTGTACAATATATAAAAACTATGTATATTTACATGCTATTGATGAAAAAGAGTCAATCTGTGTATTGTATAACATGTCAAAAGGATGATTGTGATGCTTTATATGATTTGTCATTAATAAAAAGTCTGAACATTGAGAACCGTCAGGCCCTTACTTTCAGATACTTTACAGAGGGCAAAACAGATTACTCTGTGCTTGCCCACTAACACTGACCCTTATCTCTCTCATTTACATGCTGTTTCCTCTTCCCTACAAATTTTATGTGTACGTGTGAAATTAATAGGCCTGAAATATGAGTAGCTTGGTCTTTTTCATTTTAATAAATTTTTAATATATAAAGGTGATGTCAGTGAGATACTGAGTATCCACTTTTATTTTTTTTTAAAAGGATAGTTCACTTTAGGAAAGGGCCACCACCACCATCTTGGTGCTACAAGCAGAATTACTGCCTAATTGACCATAGGTACACACCTTTAATAGGCTATGTGATTGGGTTAATTTCTACCCAAAACCTGACAGATTAAATGTATTAAAAACATGTTCTTTTTTTTGTAGTAGCTAATCAGACCAAGACAGTGGGATTTCCAGAAGTATAAGAAGCAGCACACAAAAGAAGAAAGGTAATTTATATCTCGCTGCACTTCTAAATGTGCCAAGCGCTGTATTAGGGTTTTTATAAACATTGTCATTCATAATTTCTAACAACCCTATGCAGTAAGTTTATCATTCCCACTTATAGACAGGGAAAGGGAAAGACAAGAATCCCCCAAATTAAATGATGACCTTCTGTTTATTCTCTTACAGCACCCTGGGCAGTTCTTCTGTAAAACTTATCACAGTTTGTAACAATGTTTGTGTGATTATTTTATTAAGACCTACCTCCTACAGTAGAATGCAGGCTCTGTGAGCTTACACATACTGTTTGGGACCATTCCTGTTTGATTCTCCATTGTATCCTCAGAACTTAACCTGGTGAGTAACTTAATAAATACCTTTGAATGAGTAAATGATGAGATAAGCTACCTCTTAATATCTTTTCAGAAATAACCTAAAATATGATATATAAATGTATTACAGATGAAGGTAATAACAAAACTCAAGTTTATCAGAAATTCCAAAGAGCTTTCTAAATAAAGCCACATTGATGTACAATGCAAATAGTAAAAACAAATTTAACAATTCATTCTATAATGACAAAACATTCAGTAAACCAATGACAAATGATCATTTAGGTAGCATCTGTCATAGTTTCTTCATCGCTAACCAGTGACCTAGATATTTATTTCTTGATGCCCTACTCCAATTATTTATTTAGAAATACACTAATCTCCCACTCCCCAAAGGGAAGAGAAAGTCACTTTCTTCAATGACTTCAGCTTAATGGAAATATTCCTTCTGAGCATTTTTTTCCTCTATAGTCTTGCAGTTGCTAAAGAATTTGGATCACTTCTAGGTCCAACTTTTGACCACCAATCTCACTCCAAAATCAGGGAGGTGTCAGGGTTTGTGAAGGGTACACAGAACTGTACAGAGGAGACCTAAGTTCTAGTCTCAGTTCGGCCGCTACATAGTGCTGAAAACTCAGGGCCCCAATTTTCTCATCTGCAAAATCAAGGTATGCTGTGGACAGGATTATGTCAGGAAGTTTTTCTAGAATTAAAGTTTGATTCTTTTCATAGTTGCAGAACACAGTTTCAGAATTTATATTTTGTTTCCTCTTGGGGTTTATCACCAGGAAGTTTAAACTTATGAATTTATGTTCTGTAGACAACTGGTCCATTTCCTTGGGCCAGGCATGAATCCCACAGTACATTAATGCACAGTAC
>NW_004443968.1:5950165-5951243 GCF_000243295.1 Trichechus manatus latirostris | reverse complement strand
AAAGAAGCGGAAAAAAGCAGCCAACAAAAGGCACTCAGGGAGCCGGCCAGTGTGGGTGGGTGGAATCCAAGTGACACCAGGGTGAAGCTGTTGCTTCCCTGCAAAGAGACTGTGGCTGCAGGAAGCAGAGGAGGCTAAGTGGGGGTGAAGAAGTGTGGGGAATGGGAAAGTGTATATCTCTGGTTACCGGTTATTCTGTCTCCTGCTGGAAGCTCCGTGAAGCTGCTTTCTCGTACCCCCATTCGCTGATCTCCGATAGGAGTCCAAGATGGCAGATCCATGCTGCAGTAGCTGATAGGGGACCTCTGTGTGTACCTCTCCTCGCTCTCTGTTCTTGGTCAGTTTCTTATTCCATTCGGTGTTTGGCTGAGTTCTTTATCTCTTCATTTGTTGCTTAGAGTTTCAGGATTGATGTGTGACTCTGTTTGACTTAGTTTTTCTGATGTGGTGTGGTGCTTCTGACTATAGCGCCATGTTGCCCAGAAGTTCCTGCAATCATGAATTCTTGTATAGTGAGTCAGCTTTCTGGAACCTGGTCAAGATCAAGTTTTGAACCTGAAAAGCTAAGGATCAAACTTTGATCTATGTTGTCCTCAAAGATAAAGGCAGCCTCTAAAATACACTTGAGAGAAAAGAAACAAAACCACCTTCTACCCATTATTAAAATCCTGGTGACTACAATAAAGGCAAGTGACTCTACAATTCATAAGCAGGGAAGAATTCTACCTTCTTCTTTCCAAAGTACTTTCTAATTTAGTCTGCATGACAGAGAATAGTTGTTGTTGTGTGCTGTCCAGTTAATTCTCACTCACGTTGTTGTTATTGTTGTTGTTAGGTATCTTTCAGTTGGTTCCAACTCATAGCGACCCTGTGTACAACATAAAAAAACTCTGCCTGGTCCTGCACCATCCTCACAATCATTGCTCTGCTTAAGCCCATTCTTGCAGCTACTGTGTCAATCCATCCCATTGAGGGTCTTCCTCTTTTTCACTGACTCTCTACTTTACCAAGCATGATGTTCTTCTCCAGGGACTGGTCCCTCCTGATAACATGTCCAAAGTACGTGAGCTGAAGTCTC
>NW_004443968.1:5904944-5949756 GCF_000243295.1 Trichechus manatus latirostris | reverse complement strand
ATGTTGAGGTGTAATCCATACTGAAGGCTGTGGTCTTTGATCTTCATCAGTAAGTGCTTCAAGTCCTCTTCACTTTCAGCAAGCAAGGTTGTGTCATATGCATATCGCAGGTTGTTAATGAATCTTCCTTCAATCCTGATGCCCCGTTTTTCTTCATACAGTCCAGCTTCTTAGATTATTTGATCAGCATACAGATTGAGTCAGTAATGGTGAAAGGCTACAACCCTGACGCACACCTCTCCTGATTTTAAACCACGCAGAATCCCCTTGTTCTTTTCGAATGACTGCCTCTTGGTCTATGTACAGGTTCCACATGAGCACAATTAAGTGTTTTGGAATTCCCATTCCTCTCAGTGTTATTCACAATTTGTTATGATCCACACAGTTGAATGCCTTTGCATAGTCAATAAAACATAGGTAAGCATCTTTCTGGTATTCTCTGCTCATCAGCAATGATATCCCTTGTTCCACGTTCTCTTCTGAATCCAGCTTGAATTTCTGGCAGTTTCCTGCTGATGTACTGCTGCAACTGTTTTTGAATGCTCTTCAGCAAAATTTTACTCTCCTGTGATATTAATGATATTGTTTGGTAATTTCTGAATTCTGTTGGATCACCTTTCTTTGAATGGGTAAAAATATGGATGTCTTCCATTCAGTTGGTCAGGTGGCTGTCTTCCAAATTTCTTAGCATAGATGAGTGAGCCTTTACAGTGTTGCATCCATTTCTTGAAACATCTTAATTGGCTTTCCACCAGTTCCTAGAGTCTTGGTTTTCATCAATGCCTTCAGTGCAGCTTGAACTTCTTCTTTCAATACTATTGGTTCTTGATCATATGTTACCTCCTGAAATGGTTGAACACTGAGCAATTCTTTTTGGTACAGTGACTCTGTGTATTCTTTCCATTTGCTTTTGATGTTTCCTGTGTTGTTCAATTTTTTGCCCATAGAATTGTTCAGTATTGCAACTTGAGGCTTGAGTTTTTCCTTCAGTTCTTTCACCTTGAGAAATGCCGAACATGTTCTTCCCTTTTGGTTTAAAATAACTCCAGGTCTTTGCACATGTCATTATATACTTTACTTTGTCTTCTTGAGCTGCCCTTTGATATCTTCTGTTCAGCTGTTTTACTTCATCATTTCTTCCTTTTGCTTTAGCTACTCTACTTCAAGAACAAGTTACAGAGTCTCTTCTGACAGCCACTTTGTTCTTCTCTTTCTTTCCTGTCTTATTAATGTTCTTTTGCTTTCTTCATGTATGATGGCCTTGATGTCATCCCACAACTCACCTGGTCTTCGGTCATTAGTGTTCAATGCATCAAACCTATTCTTGAGATGGTCTCTAAATTCGGGTGGGATATACTCAAGGTCATTCTTTGGCTCTCATGGACTTGCTTTAATTTTCTTCAGCTTCAACTTGAACTTGTATATGAGCAATTGATGGTCTGTTCTGCATTCAGCCCCTAGCCTTGTTCTGACTGATGATATTGAGCTTCTATTTTGTCTCTTTCCACAGATGTAGTTGATTTGATTCCTGTGTATTCCATCTGGCTAGGTCCATGTGTGTAGTCATTGTTTATGCTGTTGAAAAAAGGTATTTGCAATGAAAAAGTCGTTGGTCTTACAAAATTCTATCATGAGATCGCCAGCATCGTTTCTATCACTGAGGCTATATTTTCCAAGTACCGATCCTTCTTAGTGATCCGACTCCTAGTGCCCCAATATGATAGAGTAGAACTGGCCCATAGGGTTTCCTAGGCTGTAGTTTTTATGAGATCAGACCTCCAGGTCTTTTCTCCCACGGAGTACTGGTGAGTCCGAAGTGCTGAACTTTTGGTTAGCAGCTGAGCGCTTAACCACTGTGACTCCAGGTTTCCTGTGGTGTGATGGATCACTTTATATGGCCTTTCTTGCCATTGTCTCATAACTCCTACCAAATGATTGCATAGGACTATGCAAATAAGGTTCATGGAACCCCTGTGGTGGTGAGACAAAGCAAATAAGGTATATGGAACCCTAACGACGGGACTGGTCATTTTTTCCATCCTGCTAGGCTTAACAGAGAGCCAATTCCAGAGCAGAGGGGGGACTTTACTACCACCAAGAAGAGCCAAGAGTGGAGCATGTCCTTTGGACCTAGGGTTCCTGTGCACTGAGAACCTCCTAAACCCAAAAGGCAGACAGAGACAGCTGTAACACTGGAGATGGTGTGAGACGGTGAGAAGCAGCAGGAGAGAAACGGCAGCAGTAGAACCAGGAGACCAGTACAAGATGGTGCAGTGGGCTTCCCAGCCCATAAAGCAAGGGGGGTATAGTAGCCTTGCTAACCCATGGAGCAAGAGAGCTGGTGTGAGATGGTGAGAAGCAGCAGGAGAGAAACGGCAGCAGCAGAACCAGGAGACCAGTGTAAGACGGTGCAGTGGGCTTCCCAGCCCATAAAGCAAAGGTGGGTATAGTAGGCTTGCTAATCCATGGAGCAAGAGAGCTGAGTGTCTACGGGCAGGAGGCTTCCTCGCCGAGTGGGGTGCCTCTGGGCACTTATCAGAGACCTAAACAGTTTGTAATATTTGCCTGTGTAGGGCAGAGGCCAGCCCAAGGGGCTCAGGGGCCAAGGGAGAGGTCAAGGTGCTGTCCCGACTGAAGAATTGTATCCTCAGTCATACCTGATCCTGAATTGTAACCTGTTACTTCCCCAATAAACCCTATAATTGTGAGTATGGTCTGTGAGTTCTGTGTGGCCATTACAATGAATTATCGAACCCAGCAGAGAAGTATAGAGTACCATGGAAGGGAAGGCTGGTGTCAGGATTGGTAAAAAGGTTGAGGAGAGAAGGTATGTCTGACCTCTGCCTCATAGGAATCAGCCTTGGGCTAATGTTGATGGTGATTCTCTCTTCCCCCTCGTGAAGTTAGAGGAGGTCAGACAAACTCGATGCCATTTTTACAGCCCCTTAGCAGAGAATGGTAATGAAAACCGAACTCGTTTCCGTCGAGTTGATTCTAACTCATAGTGACCCTATAGGACAGGGTAGAACTGTCCCATAGGGCTTCCAAGGAGCAGCTGATGGATTTGAACTGCTGACTTTTTAGTTAGCAGCCAAGCTCTTAACCACTGCGCCACCAGGGCTCTAGAGAATGGTAGTAGGGGAAAAATTAAGAAATATGTCTTTAATACTGATTTTTGCTCTTCTTGCTACATACATCACAATTACATGTGTTAGAGAAAAAGGAGCACCTCTAGTAAATGTCAACCATATTTGTGTAGAAAGAAAGGAAAGGAATTCCAGAGCTAGTTCTAACTCATACATGTAACAATATTCTACATATACCTATGTAAATAATTTTGATCTTAAAATACCCATAACAGTTTGCATTAACTTAAGAAAATTAAATAGTCTAAACCCAGGCTTTTCCTATTTTAGGCTGATTACCGTTTTCCTCATTTGTACTGTGACCTATGGTTTTAATTATGAAAGTCTTCTTTTGTTTTTCCAACATTAAAGAGTCCTTGGCCTCACTCTTTTTTTAATAATCCTCTGCAAGCTTAGGGGAGCATTTATTTCCCAGTGAATTCTGCCATTTCAGATTTGCCTAGGACTGGACAATGGTGATGATTCCAGTGCTAAGTACTGGGAACACAGGATAAACTATTCTAGAATTAGCATGTTCATTATCAGCTCAACAGCAGAATGAGCCTTTGTGTCTTTGCTATATTTTCCAGGATGCATGTGCAGAGAAGTGGGGGGTGGTGGGGAGAGGAGGTTATTTGAATTTGGGATATGCCAATATAAGTTAACATGTTGAAAGGGTACAGTGAACCTTTCACTATTTTTAGCATTCATTCAAGTATTTGTTCATATATGGATCCATTCATTCATTCAACAAATACTGAGCACCAAATTTAACTTAGCAGAGAAAGTTAAAAAATTAGAATTATATTGCTTAGGGAAGGAAAGGCTTAGTGATGACTTCAAAATCATCTTTGAGTACACTATGAAATAATGTGGAAAAATTTATAGATACTTCATTTCAGAAGGTTTATATATATATATATGTATATAACTGCCTAAATAAATGAGTCAAAATGTACATAAGACTTTCTGAGCTCACTTGTAAATCTAGGGCTTTATATTTAGTTTGTTATATTCTGATTGTTAGAAAACTATTTAAACAGTGACTGTGTATCACTTCTGGAATTCTTGTATAAGGAAATGCTATTTCTCTAATTTTGTAGCTTTCTGGATGTTGAAATTGAATCTTTTATGAGAAAACTACAGACAGCTTTAAAAACAATAAAATGGCACAATCCTAAGGTCTGAAAGGTATTTTAGAGAGGATCCTGTACCAAAGAAAACCAATATGAGGAAGTAAAAACGAAACAAAAAACTCTGAACACCTTCAAGATATGAATGACTCAATTCAAGGTAAAATTGACTAAAAAATTTCCTGAATTTGTCAACCCACAGAATTAACTGAAAGTGAAAATGGAAGGAGCAGGAAACTGAGGCTTTCCCTAGGATCATGTGCTAAAGTAACCAGTGGAGAAGAGCCAGTAGTGTCTGAGATCAGAGTTTAAAAAATCTTCATGTAGCAATGTACTTTCAGTATACGACTAAAGGGAATCACAGATATTTACTTAAATAGGCCATATGGTTCCCAATGAGTACATTATAAACACAAAATGAATCCTGTTGACTATTCAAAATTATAACATTAGCAGTGTGATTACATTTTTAACTGTATTGTATAGTAAACTGTGAGTAATACTTCGCGGGGGCATGAGAGACTCTTAAGTTCTGTGAAGCTGGTATACTTCTAGTGAGTCCAAGAAGCAGAGTGGCTTTACTCAGGAACGGGTTAACAAGGTGAATCAACAGCACAATAGTCTGTTGATTTTGAAAGCATCTCAGATTTGTATTATAAAAACAGAAAAGACTTAAAATGACTCAGGCCAAGTACTGGTGTCTCCTATGAAGTTAGCTTCCTGAATTCTGACCCAGGTTGCAACTGTCAATAAGCTCTTGCTTTGTCTACTGTGTGACGACATGGACTGTTTATCCAGCTGAATAGATTTTTTTCCTAAGACACAAACTCTTTAAGTAGTCTCTTTTGTAATAACTCCAATCTCTAATATGATTATTATTATTTAACAAACATGAAGTCTCAAATGCTTTGTAGGATGCCTGCAGAGTAAATTCAAGGGACGATAGCAAACAGCCCTGACTGGTGATGGGCTTCCATACTGGTAATGGCTAGCTCATCTCTGACCTGAGGGAGTTTATAAGACGAGTCAAACCTCAGTACCTCCAGGAAAGTGCAAGAATGCTCTTTGTTCATGTTAGTGGGAGATGCAATCAGAAGATGTGCGTATTACCTGCTTACTATAATTCTGGAAAAAAGGAACTATAATCTACAGGACAGACACTGGCCCCTTTGCAAGGCTGGATGTCTGCCTTCAGATGTTAGAAAATCAACAACATTAGAATACGGGTGTGTTACTTGTTGCCTCTGAGGGAGGCACATCCATTTAAACTCCAGGCATTTCTCTTGTTGCTTTTACCCTTCCCTGCTCCCTGCCCCTCCCTACAGAAATGGCCCATAAATGATACAGCCAAGTCACAGAACAAATCCTGTTTCCAGTTCAATGCTGCAAACATAGATTAAGTCATATTTTGGAATTCTTCCACCAAGAAAACTTACAAGAAGCAAAGCAACTTTTCAAAGCATAGCAAAATAAACATTTGTTCCATGACTTACGGAATTTGGAGCATGGAAACTGTGCACTTCCAGTAAACTTAGTGAGTTAGCTGAAGCACCGACTTTACCTTTCTCATTGCTCAAGGCCACCAGACTGCTCTGGGTGAGGGAGGTGACCTCACTTGCACCACTAACCCCAACACCAAGTCTATTATTTGAGGCAAATCACATATGTACATAATCTTCAGCTACTTTAGCTCCTCTAAGCGAAACAGTGCTGCTGGTGCTCACCACAGTTCATAGGAAAAATGTTAGACAATTAAGTATGTTCTTTTAATATAAACATTGTTCTGGTAGTACACACTGGAAAATTATTGAGCATGTAAATAATTTGAAAATGTCAGTTTGGGATGAGGTGCTAAAACTTGTTCTTCATTTTAAGAGACATTCCTAAATTGAGGGGATTCGTGGGAGGGGAGTAGAGACATTGGAAATTTCAAAAAAGAGATTTAATTTAACAAGAATTTACTGAGGACCTTGTGCCAGCCCTGTCATTAAGCTTTATGGGCAGTACAGAGAGGGAGTCTTCAGTGAAACCGGTAGGGAACAGCCCCAGGCAGCAGGGGATGAGGTGCCAAAGGAGTGAAAATACGGAATCCAATGATGTAGAGGTTTGGCATTAGAACAGATTCCTGTAAACTAGTGAAGACACAGAAGCTTCAAGGAAGTGGCACATTTAAACATGGACCCTGAAGAAAGGTAAGATTTAGAAAATGTTTAAAAAGGCGGAACAGAATTATAGATGGGCATAACAGCATGGTCAAAGACAAGGAGATGGGAATGAAATAAAGTCCCTTTTTTTTTTAATCACAGATGACCATAATCATTGTATTTATTCATTCTAGCCAATATACCCTAGTAATAGTGCTTTGCATGTTTTGTTGATCTGATCACCATGAAAAGCTCTAGTACAAAATGCATTTACTCAAAATAAATTTAGAGAATATTTTAAGGCCATGCAACTCTTCACTCTTCCTTTTCTTTTTTTTAAGTAATAAATATCTCCTTTATTGAGTGCTTGTGATGTGCCAGGCACTGGGCTGAGCACTCTATGTGAGTTACCTCATATACTGCGACTTAGGGACAGCACTGTAACTGGAGTTCAAACTTAGGCCTATCTGATTCCACATCCTTAACTCTGCTGTAATTTACCATGGCCAATGTTGCCTGGATTCTTTCTGAGCCTTAGGGATTGTCAATAAACTATCATGGAGCAGGATATTCACCTTAATAACTCTCTTTATGATGCAATGTCCTGCATTACATCTTTTGCTATATTTTCTAACTGTATTCTTGATCTTTCCAAGGAAACAAATCAATGCCTACTTTTTGGGAAAATGGTAGTATACTGCATGGCCCACCCAAAGTGAATGATATACCAGTTTAAAGACCACTGTTTGCATATCATGTAAGCAGCCCCTAGCTTTAAAGACTCTCTCAAGGAGTCTAAGGAGCTTCAATTGCTGTGCTTCTCCACTTCTACAAGATTCACTGGAAACAAGTTCTGAGGCTTGAGAAAATCTGCAATAGGGAGTAGGGAGAAATGTAGTGTGTTAATTTCTTCCTTTGTCCACTCTCTTGGTTTAATTCTAGATAGTCTCCTAAAGCCTAGTCTGAGCCTGGCTGCTGTGAAGGTCTCCACTGGAAAAGTTGCTGAAACCCTAAGCCTCCAAGGTCTGGCTCCAACTGAAGAAAATCTCACAGCTCTCTCTCTTCTCCCTCCTATGTCTCTCACAAATATGGCAAGTACAGCTGTATAGATTTTTAAACCTCATTTTTGAAGTGATGAATAATTGTACTAATTAAATTATTGTTTTTGTTGTTAGTTGCTCTCAAGTCTATTCTGACTCATGGCAACCTCCTGTGTGCAGAGTAGAACTACTCCATAGGGTTTCAGAAGCAGATGGCCAAACTTGTCTTCTGAGATGCCTCTGAGTGAGTTCAAATTGTCAATATTTCGGCTAGTAGTTGAGCACCACCCAGGGACTCCTAGTATTAAATAATAAAAGTACATCTTTAGAGGAGCTCTGGTGGTGCAGTGGTTGAGATTTCAGTTGCTGACTAGAAGGTCAGCAGTTCGAATCCACCAGCCGCTCCTTGGAAACCCATGAGGTAGTTCGACCATGTCCTGTAGGGTTGCTATGAGTTGGAATCCACTCAAGGCAATGGGTTTATGTGTCTTTAAAAGTTAACTATAAAAATGCCAATCACAAAAACACAAATATGAAAGAGCATTAAGGAAAACTTTACACTCACTCGTTTTCATGCAGTTTCTCTGACCTAAACAAATTTATCTAAAACTTCACTTACTGACCTTATAACCAAAATGCCAAAGTTTGTTACGAACAGATTTTTTTGAAGAAAATATCTACATTTTACGATGAATTTTTTTCCCCGTATTTGTTATCTTCTTCTCCTCCTTCATTATGTTAACTTGAAGTTATTTTCAGTAGAGGGTTAAAAGTTTTTTCCACAAACATGTTAAATTTATCATTAGGATTTTAAATTCTTTAATCTCCAGATCTGTCTTTTGCTAGAAAATAGGTTCCACAAGGACAAGTATTTTTGTCCTATTTTGCTTACATGATGCCTCCTTGGTAAATGATATTAAGTAAGTAAGTTTTAACTTCTTTTTGATGCAGCAATATTAGACTAGCTAAAAGTTAAAATGCAACCTTACATAATGAACCTAATATTAACCTGTTATGGGTTGAACTGTGTCCCCCAAAAATATGTATTTTAAATCCTAACCTCTATACTTGTGGTTATAATCCCATTTCAGACTGAGCTGTCTTTGTTATGTTAATGAGACAGGATTAGTGTAGGGTGTATCTTGAATCAATCTCTTTTGAGATACTAAAGAGATTAAACAAGTGAGCAGTACAGAGATGGTACAAGAGAGATGCGAAGGCCCATGAAGAAGCTCAAAGAGGTAAGGACCTTCCCCCAGAGCCAACAGAGAGAGAAAGCCTTCCTCTAGAGCCAGCACCCTGAATTTGGATCTCTAGCCTCCTAAACAGTGAGAAAATAAGTTTCTGTTCATTAAAGCCACACACTTGTTTTATTTCTGTTATAGCAGCACTAGATAACTAACACATAATCCCACTTTACTGTAAGAGAAAAACAAGAAATGCATTTTTATTTTTATTTTTTGCCCTGTCGATTCCAACTCATGGCAATCCCATGTGTGTCAGAGCAGAACTGTGCTCTATAGGGTTTTCTTTTTTTAATTATTGTTGTGCTTTAAGTGAAAGTTTACAATTCATGTTAGTCTCTCAGACAAAAATTTATACATACATTGTTATGTGACCCTAGTTGCTCTCCCTATACTGTGACAGCACACTCTTCCTTTCCACCCTGGATTTCCCGGGTCCATTCAACCAGCTCCTGACCCTCTCTGCCTTCTCATCTCGCCTCTGGACAGGAGTTGCCCATTTAGTCTCATGTATCTGCTTGAGCTAAGAAGTGCATTCTTCATGAGTATCATTTTATGTCCAATAGTCCAGTCTAATCTTTGAAGAAAGATATTTTTAAAAAATACTTTTGCTGTGCTTCTGGATAGACAAACTCAAAATATATTGGAAAATAAATGCAACAGAAAATTTTAGGATAAAGGCCAAAAAATAGACCAAAAGATCTAGTCTATGAGATCATACATTCACTTTGTGATACTGATAATATAATGGAATTCACTGATAGCCATTCAGAAATCACACACACAAAAAAAATCTAAAAAAAAAAAAAAAAAATAACTATGTGAACCAGACAAAGAAGTAAAAGCACTAAAGACGGACATTAAGACCCTCCCTTGCTTTCTTTTAGGTGTGTGGTCACGTGGACTTCTTAATGCGCCTCCCCTGACCAGCCTATCTAAAAACTGCAACCCACCTGGCTGTCCCTTACTCTCCTGAACCTTCCCTGGTAGCGTAGTGGTTAGGAGCTCAGCTGCCAACCAAAGTCAGCAGTTTGGTTGGCAGCCACTCCTTGAAAACCTTCTGCGGTAGTTCTACTCTGCCCTATAATGTCGCTATGAGTCAGAATCAACATGATGACAATGGGTTTGTTTGTTTTAATGTGCCACATGGTTTGTTTAATTATTATGCTTATTTGTATTATCTATCCACCCCCATCCCCTCCTCTCTGCTAGAATAGAAGTCCTGGAGGGTAGGCATTTTTGTCTGTTTTATTCACTGATTTATAAAAAGCACATAAAACAGTTCCTGCAACAGAGCAGACTGATAAATAATCAGTCAATCAACCAATCGATCAATCAAAATTAAGCATCTTCTAGCTACAATAATGGGAATGGAGGAGTAATTTCAGAAAATGGGATTTCCAAAACAGGGGTAGTAATATGGGGAATAATATTAACACTACAGTAATATGCATTCAGCAAGTGTTTAGTATGTACCTCCATTCTCTTACATGCTTTACATACATTATCTCATTCAATCCTCACAACAGCCCTGTGAAATAGTAACATTCTCTTTCCCACTTTATAGATGAGGAAACTCAGGCACAGGAATGTTACGTAACTTGTCCAAGATCACAGAACTAGCAAGTGGCAGAGCCAAAATTTGAACCCAGAAAGTGTGGTGGAGAGCTTCTGCTTGCTCTCCAAACACCCTGGAAGGTGGATGACCAGGGCAAACAGGTTTTCCCATGTTCACTTTCTCTCCAGAAGTAGAAGTGGCTAGGCTGTCTGGAAGTCTCTCTTTACAATGCCGTATCTGAAATTAGCACTTTGTCTTTAAACCAAATCTGTTGCCATCAAATTAATTCCAACTTATACCAACGAAGGAGAGCTGCCCCACAGGGTTTCCACAGCTATAAATCCTTACAAAAGTAGACTGCCATACCTTTCTCCCGCAAGCGGCTGGTGGGTTTGAACAGCTTACCTTTCATTTAGCAGCTGAGTGCTTAAGCACTGCACCATCAGGGCTTCCTTCTTTATCTCTATCTTCCTTTATCTTTAATGAGGGATTAATTGACCGTGTGAGTCCCTGGGTAATGCAAATGATTAATGTGCTTGATGCTAACTGAAAGGTTGGAAGTTCAAGTCCACCCAGAGGCACCCTGGAATAAAGGCTTGGTGATCTACTTGGGAATAACCAGTCACTGAAAACCCTATGGAGCACAGTTGTACTCTGACACACATGGGGTCACCATGAGTTGAAGTCAACTCAACAGCAACTGGTTTTTAAATTTAACAACTTGGGCAGCTGGTGGGGGGGAAGCTACTAAAGACAAACTTTTGCATATTCTGTTTTGAAAATGTTACTAGTATGTGCTGTGTCAGTGTCAACAATAATCATTTCCCTGCTCACAGTTTGCCAAACTATTCTCAGCCTGTATAATAGGATTAGAAGATGTGATTCGATAGAAATGTATGCTCCTGCTCTGTTAAATAATGTGATTTTATTATTTCACCTTTTTTTCCAAAAAAGCATATGAGGTAGTAGTGCATTATGGCTAGATCAAACAGTGCTAATAAATACTAATAGTTATTAGAAAATAACCTTAAACAAATAGTGCTTGCCCCCTAGCTAAGTGTGTGTGAGCGCTTGGTTGTTCATCATCAGTTATAAAAAAGGAGATGACTTCTCTTCTGGAAGAACAAGTCCTGGTTTCCATTTGGTAAATGCCACTATGAAATGTGTTTCCCTAACTATATTCTATTCACAAACATCCAAGGGCAGAAAAGTATAAGGGAAAAATTATGACACCCATCCATCCAACTTATATGGTAAATTGTATTCCGCATATACATATATGTACACATATAGAGTAATCGTTAATAATGTTTGCTGTCAAACGAGTTTTCTCCTTGTTGTTTTTCATCAAAATTTCCAGAAAGAAGAGGAAAGTAACACAAAGCCATTAATTTTATTGCAATCTAGTCTCTTGTTTCAGAGCCACCATGATATTTTTAGACTTAATTTTACTGGTAAATAGAACACGTCTGAAGTCCAGCAACAAGTTGATGGTCCAAGTTTGGGGTATTTTTCTCTTTAAACCATACTGACCTTTCTAGAAGCAAAAGAATAACACTTGACATTTCACTGAAAATAAAGAAACATAATTTAGCAATTTTTGTCCAATTGTCACACGCTACAGTTTTAGAGTTGCTCAACTTCTTCCAGACACAAATGTCTTACAGGCGTGCTTCATATTTTTTTTAAAATCACAAATAAATAAACAAAAATTTTAATTAGATGGGCCTGCATCTCACATTTGGATGATGTCATCCTTTCCTCTCTGGGAAAAAAAACAAGAAACACAAGATACAGATGACACCGGGCATGCAGGACTTGCTTTTGTCCCAAACGTCATGCACATTTCTGAACTGCAGCTTGGATGGAGCCAAAACTGCAGGCCCTGACTTGGGTATTCAGACTTTGGGACTGACTCTCATACCATGAAGAAGCAGCACACCCATGAGCTCAGGGGCTGACATTTCTTTTGACTTGCCTGTGTTTTCATCTGCTCACTTGGCCTGTTCCACCACTTGGAACAAAAATAGTCTGTTGTCTCTATCCTAGCCACTGGACCACTGGCACTGCTTCTATTTTTGGTGAAGATTTCCAATAGCCTGGTATTTGGATAAGCACACTCACAGAACAAGTTAGGAAGGAGCATTTCATATGACCAGAGTATTCAGCTCCTCTGCTTTTGTTGTTGATGGCCTTTTCTTACTTGTTGCTGTTGTTGTTAGTTGCCACTGAGTTGGCTATGACTCATGATGACCCCATGTACAACAGAAGGAAACACTGTCTGGTCCTGTGTCATCTTCATGGTCATTGGTATGCAGCCATTGTGTATTTTGAGTGCCTTCCAACCTAAGGGACTCATCTTCCAGTACCATATCAAACAATATTCTGTTATGATCCCTACAGTTTTCACTGGCTGTTATTTTCAGAAGTATATCACTAGGCCTTTCTTCCTAGTCTGTCTTACTCTGTAAGCTCCGCTGAAACCTGTCCACCATGGGTGACCCTGCTGCTATTTGACATACCAGCGGCATAGCTTTCAGGATCATAGCAACATGCAAGCCCCCACAGTACGACAAACTGACAGACAGGTGGTGGTTTCTTACTTAAGGTTGAGAAATGGGAATAAGTAGTGTTTGTTCCCATACACTTGCCATTGTATGCCTCCTTTATCTTCTCTTGTCTCCCATAGCATCTCATTGTCTTCAGCATGGACATATCACACATTGCTAAGCACAACTTTGGAGGTCCTGGCCTGATTATGGTGGGTGTCTTAGTCATCTAGTGCTGCTATAACAGAAATACCACAAGTGGATGGCTTTAACAAAGAGAAATTTATTTCTCACAGTAAAGTTGGCTAAAAGTCCAAATTCAGGGCATCAGCTCCAGGGGAAGGCTTTCTCTTCTACTGGCCCTCTCATCACTCTTCCCCTGGACTAGGAGCTTCTCTGCGCAGGAACCTCAGGTCCAAAGGATGCGCTCTGCTCTTGGCACTGCTTTCTTGGTGGTTTGAGGTCCCCATGTCTCTCTGTTTGCTTCTCTCTTTTATATCTCAAAAGAGATTGGCTTAAGACACTATCTAATCTTGTAGATCTCATCAATATAACTGTCACTAATCCATCTTATTACATCATAGTGATAGGATTTACAAAACATAGGGAAATCATCTCAGATTACAAAATAGTAGACAGTCATACAATACTGGGAATCACGACCTAACCAAGTTGATAGATATTTTTGGGGGACACAATTCAATCCATGATACCAGGCATGTTCCTTTCCCCTCTATATCAAGAATAAGTGGACTTGGACTTGTGCCTGCTCTGGGGCTGTAGGTATGAGCCTAGTTTGTAGCCAGGCCTAGTTTGTACTAGTCCAGATCAGGCCCAGAATAATCTAGCTCCTCCCTCTTCCCCTCTTGGTTCAGCTATGGACTTGAGGTCACTTGAGGGGATGGATCATCCTGAGGCCACCCTGGGAGCTGGGGTTTGTTCCAGACTATGTTAAGAAAATGGGTCCAAGAGTTCTAAAAACAACTCTGATTTTTTTTTTTTTTTTAATGTTCAGTGTAGACAATTTGAAAAAACAGACAAAGCCGGAAAAGTCTTTTTCCTCCCTGAACCACATGGACAATGAGAGAGGCCTTTAGTTCATAACGAAACTTCAGCAAGTACCTACTAGGTAAGCCAGAGGTCGCAAACTGGCAGCTCAGATACTGCCTGCCAACAGGTTTTGATTGGCCCACACAGTGTTTAAAGGTTGTTTTTAAATTGTTGCCAACGTTAACAAATTAGGAGCTTTCACATAAAAATCTGGTTTCTGTCTTCTCTAGAAAAATCAGAAGATCTGACTGACACTGGATCTGCTTCCTGTCTAGCAAACACTTAACTGGAGCCAAGTAGCTGCTGCCCCCTTTAGACAAAGGATGCTTACTCTTAACCATAGTCTCCAACCAGGCCTGCTTGCAGCCCCTGTAGACACTGGAGTTTGCAACTTCTGGTAGAAATTCCCTAAGTACTTAAATGAGTACCTAGTGTAAGTACTATTTCTTGTCAATAGGTGATTGGCACCATCAGCTCATGCTATTTTCTCACCTTTCCCATCCTCATTTCTACTGGCCTCTCTGAGCTTCCCTGAGGCTGCATAAGAAACCAAAAAAAAAAAAAAAAAACCATTGCCACTGAGTCAATTCTAACTCACAGTGACCCTATAGGACAGAGTAGAGCTGCCCCATAGGGTTTCCAAGGAGCAGCTGGTGGATTCAAACTGCTGACCTTTTGGTTAGCAGCCAACCTCTTCAACCACCTCACCACCAGGGCTCCACAAAACCAAACCTATTACTATCGAGTCAACTTTCACTCACAGGGACCCTGCAGGACAGAGTAGAACTGCCCCATAGGGTTTCCAAGGAGCAGCTGGTGGATTTGAACTGCTGACCTTTTGGTTAGCAGCTGTGGCTCTTAACAACTATGCCACCACTAGAATATTTTCCTTTGCCTCTAACAATCAGATGCCACAGTTCTCTGCTGTCCTTGTGTCTGCCGAATCTAATTGCAGTTTTGGCTGGAAAGGACTTTTATTAGTGAGAGAGATATGTAACTCATATAATTCAGCAAAGTATGTGTCAATATAAAGACATAAAGTCATGCCAACAGAGAGTTCTGAGGGCTAAAGGAGAAATGGGGGAGGGGGTGTATATATTTTAGTTTTTAAAATACTGATTGAAGCTTGAGGTTTAAAGTTGATAAAGACAAAAAATGATGCCTAAAGTCAAGATAACAAGAGCTCTAAAATATTTTCTTTGCTTTAACCTGAAACCATAGAGACGTCATTTAGACCATCTTCAGGAAAGTTGCCAGCTCTCTATTTGTAAAGTAGCAGAGGTTAGCTTTTGGTGACACGCAGCATGACTGCCACTGCAGGGCTAGGTGATAAGTTGGTAACACAGGCAAAAGACAATTAGGGGCGGTTTTCAAAGTGCTTCAGGGCCTACAGCTGTAAGGCTCCTGTTGACTTCACAGCAGTGGTGTGTCTACATTTCTCTCTCACACAGCTCTAAAAACATAAGCAATCAACTCTTGGCAGACTTCAGGAATCCGGTTGCCTATCTATGATTCCTCACAGCATCTGCCATTATCCACTGCTACTAGGAATGTGCACTGGCATTCTGAAATGGTGCAAATCTGGATGTTTTATTATTTCTTTCCACCTTTTCTGGATAAGAAAATTAACCTTGTGTTCTAAAATGAAAGATTTCCCTGCTGAACATTCTTAAGTGGATTTTTTGGTTTGGTTTGGTTTTTAATTCAGAAGTAGGTCCTTGTGTGCTGAAGTCTTACTCAGAGGACAAGACATGCATGGTTATTTTTAGGATTATTAACAGCCGTTCCTTGGAAACCCTATGGGGCAGTAGTTCTACTCTGTCCTATAGGGTCGCTATGAGTCGGAATCGACTTGACAGCAACGGGTGAACAGGTAGAATCCCAAATGTGTGAGAATGATCAAAATAGAGAAAAATGAGCAGAACAATGGGATGAAGCAGAAAGCAGACGTCGAAAGGAAAAGAAAAATAAGAAACTCCAACTGATGAAATAGTGATAGAGTTAAGAAAAAGAAAAGAGAATTGTCTGTGATTTTAGAAGGATACAAACAATGCCAAGTTGCAAGGGACCCTCAATGGCACCATTCTCTATGCCCTAATGACCAGATAGTTATTTCACTTCAGTGTCCATTTCTGTAGAAACTCAAACTGCAAGTAATCCTGGGAATTCTGTTCAGTGGGTTCTCAGCACTGTAGGAGGTACTATGACACAATACACATGGAAGACGTATAAGTCATGGACCCTGATCTCAAAAAGATTACACTCAGAATTACAATTTTATATTATGTAGTATTTATTTATGGTAAGTCCCTTTCATGGTGCTCTGAGCTTACTGTCTTGGAGTCAGTGACAGTGGGAGGAGCAGGTACATCTGTGAGTGTGGTTCTGTTTGCCAGTAAAACAAACTCCTTTGTGGTTGTCTTTAAACTTGTCTTTGCAGATGGAATGCAAGAAGCCTGAGTTAAACATTTGCAGTGGTCAAGGTATTACAAATGAATAATTTTTTAGAAGCATATTTTTTTAATTCTTTAAACTGTTTGAATAGATAGCATAATAATGTGGCACACAGGCTGCTCATGTCACTCCCTCAAAGGCCTTCTCAATGCTATTTTCTATTATTCTCCTACATAAACTTCATTCCAGCCAATGATAACCATGCTGTCTTCCACCTTATGCCTTTGTCTATTCCTTTCTTCTACCTGAAGAATATGAAGAGACTTTCTTCTTCAGATCCATCCAAATTCTGTGTCCTTTGTACCCCAGCTTGAGGACCAGATCTTTCTTGAAGCCATCTCTGACCATTCTAGACCTTCTTATTAATGATTCTGATTATTATCATTACTGAGAATCATTACAAATAATACCAGATAGCAACTACCGTCAGTACAACGAGAGTAGCTAACATTTTCTGTGCACTTCTCCAGCTCCACACACTCGGCCAAGCTTTTACATATACACCAAGTCCCCAGGTTACGAATGTCCAACTTAGGGACAACTTCACTTTGCCCTTTAATGTTATGTAACTTTGCCCACACTTTGAAAGAATTGAACCAACCCCTACTCTCAACAAATTCTTCATCACAATCACCTTCACATGCTGCACGTACAGCTTTTAAATCATTGAAAAAGGCTTCGAGCCTTTTCTCGCACTAAAAAAACCCTGCGGCCGTTGAGTCAATTCTGATTCATAGTGACCCTATAGGACAGAGTAGAACTGCCTCATAGGGCTTCCAAGGAGCAGCTGGTGGATTTGAAGTGCCGACCTTTTGGTTAGCAGCTGAGCTCTTAACCACTGCACCACCATGGCTCCTTATTGCACTAAAGTAAGGCTAAGTAAGAATCGTATGCACCTGTTCCAACTTACTGACAAATTCAACTTAAAGGCAGGACTGCCTGTATTGTATTATCCAGTCCTCTCAACAATCTTAAGGCAGGTACTATTATTACCCTCATTTTTCAAAGTTACGCTTAGAGAAATTAAGTATCTTTCTTAATGATTCTTAGTAAGTGATAGACAATTATTGTTAGTATCATTAAATTTGGTATTTAATTAATAAATCAATCATTTGTGCCTAAAGTTGTTATTTAATTTTGCTTGTCTATCTCTGATCATTTAGTCATTCCTTCATTCAATAAACACTTACTGAGCACTTACTCTGTACTGGAGAATGCTCTATGTTCTAGGAATGAAATAGTGAACAAAACTAACAAAAATTCTGTTATCATGGAGCTTACATTCTAGGGTTGGAGAGACAATGTATTAAGTAAATGATAAATTATATTAAGTACTGGTACATTCCAAAGAGAAAAAATGAAGCATGAAAGGGGCATATAAAATATTGGGTAGGTTATATTTTAGATAGAGGAGCCAGCCTGGTGAGATGAGTTTTGAGTTGAGGCCTGAGACTGAGAGAAGTAATCATGGGTATATTTGGAGGAAGAATATTCTAGGCAAATGCAAAAAACATTCACAGCAATGCAAGAATACTGGAGCATACCTGGTATATTGAGGAACAGCAAAGAGGCCAGCACAGCTGGAACGGAAGGAAGAAGGCAGACAGCAGTAGGATATAAAGACAAAGAGATTAAGGGAGTGCTGATCATTAGGACTGGCTTTTACTCTAAATGAGAGGAAAAGTCTTTGGAAGGTTTTCAGCCAATGAGTGTCATGATCTGTCTTAGTTTTCACAGGATCATTCTGGCTGCTGAGTTAAGAGAGACATCAACCAGTTAAAATACACCTGGCCCTGACTCCACCCTCCTCCCAATCTCAACATACTGCTAGAGTAAATCCTTGAAGTGGGATGAGGGAGAACATCTTAGAACAGACCACACTTCCTCCCGCCCACACCAAGCAGTGGGAATTCTAGCTTAAGTTAAGGTTCTGTGTTGGCTGGAAAGGAAGAGGTGAGATTTAAGTTGAGTTTGAGATTAAAGTTTTAAACTGCACTGACTTTTAACAACTGAATATGACCAAGAGCTACATCATCTACCCAAGCTATTAATAAGGTATGTGAAAGGGGGATCAGACATATCTCATTTGAATGCTGTGACTGGAGAGGAATACAGACATTTCAAGTTGACACCTCACTGCCTGGAGACTCCTTAGTAAATCCCGTACATGTATATACTTTTTCTATTGCCACAAATCTAAAACTGTAAATAAACATATTAGCTCTCAATGTCAAATAAAAAATATGTTGCAGAGTTATTTAAATATAGTCATGTGCCACATAGTGTCTGTTTGGGCAACATCTGTCCACATATATGTCCATGGTTCCATAAGGTTATGATAGAGCTCATAAATCTCAGAAATCGGAGAATTGAAGGTAGCGGATGTAACTGGAGGTAGCTAATGTAACAGCTTCCCATTCGCAACACATGTATCTCATGTCTCTTGTATACAAAGCGATTGCACTGCCAGGAGTACAACATACTACAGTATCCCATGTAACTTTGCTAAGTACAGGCAGTTCCGGGATTACAAATGAGTTCCATTCCTAAATCTATCTTTAAGTCAAATTTGTATGTAAATTGGAACAGTTAAGTATGGTTCGTATCTAATGTCAGTTAGTCAAATGTTTGTCTTGGCATAAAACCCGCTGCCATTGAGTCGATTTCGACTCATAGTGACCCTATAGCACTGCCCCATAGAATTTCCAAGGAGTCCTGGTGGATTCAAACTGCTGACCTTTTGGTTAGCAGCCATAGCCCTTAACCACTACACGACCAGGGTTTCCATATAGTATACAGTGTACCTTTATATGCATAGAAAACATCAAAGAAACACCTCCAGATACACTAAAACATCTTTAACATAATAAAAACCCCAAATTCAAACCTGTTACTACTGCTGAGTCGATTCCTACTCAACAGCAATCCTATAGGATAGAGTAGAAATGCCCCATAAGGTTTCCAAGGCTGTAAATCTTCACGGAAGCAAATTGCCACATCTTTCTCCGTGGAGTGGCTGGTGGGTTCAAACCAAGGTCCTCTCAGTTAGCAGCCAGGGCACTTAACCATTGTGCCATCATGGCTCCTTTCTAACATAATAATACAGTAATAATAATAATAGCAATGTTTTGATGTGCATTGCAAAGTAGCGCCCATTTGTTATTACAAATTTTTAATATAATAAGCTTCACTGGAGTTGGTTCATAACTACAGGGTGTACATAAGTAGGACGTTGGTAACCTGGGGACTGCTTGTATATAATATGGTGTTCACACAACATCCAAGTCATGTAACATCCTATTTCAGAGAACGTATCATGGATGTTAAGCGACATATCACTGTATTTTAAATGCGGTGTTTGGGCAGGTGGTTTTCATAAAAAGTATAATTGGAGCTCTAAGTACAACATGTAGTCTTCTGTTATGCCTGTGTTTGATATTTCAGTGTTCTAGGAGACTTATGAAATATCTGAGATTGAGCAAAGAGAAGCTAAGAGAGCACCTACTAATGAAGAAAGAAAAGTGATAGCTCAGAAGACTACTGATACCAGTTGTTTTTTGCTGGAAACCCAGGTTTAATTTCCAGATCACTCCCTAAATGGCCTGCTTCTCTAGAGGCTCCCCTCAATCTCTTGTGTCTCAGTTTTCCAATTTGAAACAAAAGAACTACAGAGAACATGCATACTTGCAAAAACTACAAAAAGAATGAATGACAAAAGCAAAGTTTACAAAACTCTTTTGGCTCCTAACACAAAGTACTGTTCATTTTTATAAAGTTTTAGAATAGACTCATAAAGTTCCAGAGTTAGACAGGATATTGTCTGATTCCACTCATTTTGTAGATGAAGAAATTCCATCCTCGTGACTCAGTCAAGGTCACACAATTAGCTAGTGACAGATCTGTGCTTCCTAACTCTTAGTTCAAAGCTTTGTTCTTGGGTTATCAGGTCCCATAAGTACACCTCATTCCACAGGTGATTTCATACAAGTCTATTAGTATTTGGGTTAAATAGTAATAAACTCTTAATTTATCTGCTTTTACAGCAGTCTTCTTCAAAGAATATTTTGGCCCCAAATGAAAAGAAATAGGAAGAGTAGAAATTTGAAAAAGGAAAGTGAGTTAGTGACTTAGCAAGTCAGTATCGCCAGTCTTGGTTCCTTCTGTAAAATGAAGTCATTGATCCAAAATCACTATGTCAGTGAGAATCTGGTAGAACAATACTTTTTAAACTTCTAGTACTTCCACATGAATAAATAACGACCCAGGGTGTTGTACAGAAAGGAGCAAAAAGGCAATATATGTTATGAGAGGTAATAATCCAGAAGGGGAGAGAAAGAAGAAAGGTTAGGCAAGGACTGTAAATGAAAGAAGGGGATTATAAGAAGTGTGGATACTAACAGAATCAAGCACAGGATCTCTCAGAATTCTAGATGCAGAGAATGAGAAGCAAGAGGACTTCAGAAGACAGAATGTGTAAGAGAAAGAACAGGGCTAGAATGAATTCTATACATGACAGGGACAGTCATGGCAGCCAGGGAGGATTCTTGGAAAATTCACAATGGCAAGCAGAGGGATAAGCATGGCCACAAGTAGACCATGGTAGAACCAACCCCTCTCCCTCCTTCTCTCTTATAGGCCAGTAAAGGGAGGCAGGTGATAGGAAAAGTATGAGTGAGCATTAAGATCGGGGCTGTATATGATTTTACTAATTCACACTGATTATGGAACCATTTGGTGACTCAAACAGAACCAGATTCCAACCAGATTTTGTTTGGTTTTTATTCACTTTTGCGTTAAAAATGTGCATTCCATGCTTATTACAAGAGAAGAGTTAATGACGATATTACTGTGACCGCGCAATGTTTTTTTAAGTATCAAGGGCTAAGGAAATGTGGATTTGTTTTGGTAGAAATGAAATGACCTTTCTATTTCTCTGACTCTACTTTTCCAAATAAGATGCTTGATTTATAGGTTTCAGAGGCATAAAAAAACAAACACTGTGGATTCTCTCCAAACAATAAATTACTAAATTGTAGTGTACTAAGAGAAACTATGAGTTGCAAAACTCTATGGCTTTCATCATTTGTACGTAAATAACATACTGAAGCACAAAACAAGAGGAAATAATGAGGATTTTACAAGCACATCTTATTAAAACTAAGAAAAACTTGGGCAATAAACACAGAAAGTTCAGAAAACTTCCAGCAATGATTCAGAGGCACACAGTCTTCAAGATCCATACTGAGTTTGCACATCATGCTTGTATCATGCTACTTTAACATTTTCCTGGTAATTTAATTTTGAAGTGGAGCTCATAGGTAAAGACTAGAACAGGGATGGGGTTTTAGCTTTACTATTGTCAACAGGAACCTGTCAATCTTCTTTGACTTATAACACATCATTTCATTTTACTAAAGATTGTACACACCTAAAGCCATATTTGGGGTCCTGCTGGTGCAGTGATTAAGCATTTGGCTGCTAACCAAAAGGTCGGCAGTTCAAATCCATCAGCTGCTCCTTGGAAACCCTATGGGGCAGTTGTACTCTGTCCTATAGTGTTGCTATGAGTTGGAATTGACTCGATGGCAGTGGGTTTGGTTTGGTTTTTGAAGTCATACTGCCACTGGTGAGAGGTATGAAAGTCCCCCCCACCCCAGGCCAGTATGTATTTGGAAATAAAAAATATTTTCTTGGATATCTCCTCAAAATATTGAAACTGGTTAGCAAATAACCAAATATGCAAGTGTGCAAAATTCAAGTAAAAATGCAAAATTTCTGCCATTTTTTTTTCCTGTAACAGCTACTCAATTGGCTTTTTAGGAAGAAGAAAGCAAACCTTTAAGATATGATGAATGAGATTCACCAAACAAAAGAGAGCAAAAGGCTATTACAGAAAATAGTGCTGGGAAACCGGATTTCTACCCACAGAAGAATGAAGTTGGACTCCTACTGTACACCATATACAAATATTAACTCAAAATGGATCAATGATCTAAATATAAGACCTAAACCATAAAACTCTTAGAAGAAAACATAAGGATAAATTTTCCAGACCCTGCATTTGGGAAGGACTTCTTAGACATGAAAACAAAAGCATAAGCAATAAAAGAAAAAATAAATTGGGTTTCATAAAAAAAATTTTTGTGCATCAAAGAATGTTATAAAAAAAATCTGTTTCTCAAGAAAGTGAAAAAGCATCCTACAAAATGGGAGAAAATATTTGGAAATCACGTATCTGATAAGGTTTTACTATCCTGAATATACAGAATATATAAAGAATCCCTACAACTAAACAAGAAAAAAGACAAGCAACCCAATAAAATGGGCGAAGGACTTGAAAAGACATTTTACCAAAGAAGCAATACAAATGGCCAATAAGCACATGAAAAGATGCTCAAAATCGTTAGCTGTTAGAAAAATGCAAATCAAAACCAAAATGAGCTACCACTTTACACTCACTAGGATGCCTATTATAAAAAGACTAAAAACAAAACAAACTAACAAACAAACAAACAGAAAATAGAAGTGCAAGGATGTGGAAAAATTGGAACCCTAGTCCGTTGCTGGTGGAAATGTAAAGTGGTGCAGCAGCTGTGGAAAATAGTTTGGTGGTTCCTTGAAAAGTTAAACAGAGCATTACCATAAAAACCAGCGGTTCCACTCTTGGGTATACGCCCAAAGGACCTGAAAGCAGGGACTCAAACAGATATATGTACATTAATGCTCATGCAGCATTATTCACAATAGTCAAAAGATGGAAAAAACCCCAGTGTTCATCAACAGAAAAATGGATAAGTAAAACGTGGTATATTAATACAATGGAATATTATTCAGCCATAAAGAGAAATGAAGTTCTGATACATGCTATATACATGATTGAACCTTGAAAACATTATACTGGGTGAAATAAGTTGGACACAAAAAGACAGATATTGTATGATCCCCTTATATGAAATATCTAGAATAGGCAACAGCATAAAGACGGAAGTAGTTAATGGCTACCAGGGGCTGGGGGGAGGGGAAAATGGAGAGGTATTGCTTAATGGGTACTGGGTTTCTGTTTGGGGTGATAAAAGTTTTGGAACTAATCAGTGGTGATGATTGCACAACATGGTGAATGTGAACTGTACACTTAAAAATGGTTAAAATAGCAATTTTTATGTTGTATATATTTTATCACAATAAAATTTTAAAAAGAGGCTATTACAGAAAGTTAAACAAAAGTATCTCATAGGAATATAATATGATCATCCACAGGGATAATCCCTTTTCTTAAATTTGTTTTAAGCATGCATATTTCTGAAGACTTTGAGAAATGTAAAGCATTATTAAATGCATTGTTAATCATGAGAAATTAGTATTAATAACTTATTACTACTAATATAAATACTATGGTAATAAAATAACAAAGAAGCAGATCCCTCACAGAATTGGAAACACCTGACTAAATTTTCATATTGGCATGAACAGTGAAAAGGAAGCATCCCTGAACAACTTCCCTTTTATTTATAGAGTGATTATTCATGAAAAGTGGTAACTTAAAAACATATTATCAGTTATTAGATAACATTTACAACTGGTATAAAATTCATTTACTAAGACTCTAGTGCCTGCAACTCATTGTAATAGCTATGGCTGTACTGCCAGAATTTGAAGGGGAAAAGTATTTGATGAAAAAAGCAGGAGTAAATTCATCGTATTTTAATTTGCCTATCAATATTCATTGAACACTGAGAAAAAAATTCATTTCAAAGAACTTCCTTTTGACGTATGATCAGGTCACTAATACAATTCTAGTAACTAGATTACACAATTCTAGTAAATTTCTTCCCTCATTATTCTACTCAAGATTCACCAACTCTTTCTAGTGCTGGAAAGGAAGATGGATACTTATGACACCAAATCTTCCGTATAGACTGCTGCAACCACATCAGCCAACAAGAGCTTGCACGTACATGCGAAGAGGAGCAAAAGCAGAGACGCAAAAGGGAGGCAATAATTTCTCAAGCACCAATCTCCGCACTTCATTCTAGGAGACCCAGACACGTTTGGGACAACCACTCCCTGCATGGAAACCCTGGTGGCGTAGTAGTTGAGAGCTACGGCTGCTAATCAAAAGTTCAGCAGTTCAGATCCACCAGGCACTGCTTGGAAACTGTATAGGGCAGTTCTACTATGTCCTATAGGGTCACTATGAGTCGGAATCGACTCAATGGCAGTGGGTTTGGTTTGGTTTTTGCCCCCTGCGTTAAACACTGCCAGTGAATCCAGTTTCCCTTCTCTTTCTAGTAATTCCATTATTTCAGTTAGTGCTAATAAGGACTGTTGTTGGTGCAGTGGTTAAGTGCTTGGCTGCTAATCAAAAGGCTGGCAGTGTGAACCCACCAGCTGCTCCAGGGAAGAAAGATGTGGCAGTCTGCTTCCTTAAAGATTACAGCCTTGGAAACCCTACGGGGCAGTTCTCCTCTGTCCTGTAGGGTTGCTACGAGCCGGAATTGACTCAACTTGGCAACGGGTCATTAGTGCTAAGTTTTCAATGTGACTTTGTCTTTACACAGCAGCAATTAAGTGGGAAAAAGTAAAACCAGAGACTTCTAGTGCTTTCTAGAAATGTTAATGGCATTGAACATCTGCTGCTATGTCTAACTTCAGTTAATAGTCACTGAAAGATAATATGTGTTAGGGATACCAGAAACAGTGACATATATAGATGTGATAGTGTTGCCAGGGGTTTGGAAAACCCACTCAACCTGGCCTGTTTAGAGACCATTCAGCTCAATGCACATGGCCTCTCTGAATGCCCTTTTCAAGCAATCAACGTAGAAAAAACTTGAAGGAGTTTACTGCCTCTTTAAGGAGTTTACCTCCTCTTTAAGGACCATGATTTTACCAATTTTCTTCCTAAATATCACATGTCGAATTAAATATGACTTACTTAGGGCAGTTGGGTCTCTTTTCACAATGCTTGATAATATGACCATTTTATAAGGAGAGTTGCCATGCCTGACCGAGAGTCTAAAGTGTTTCTCCTAAATATTCCACAACACTAGTTGTGGAACAAAGGCCCAAATATCACTAGGAGATTTTACATCTACCTCACACACACTAGTACTACATACATTGAGGTGTTGTTGCCAAATAAGATCACTGAGGTGCCAGCTAGCTCCGTGATGTGGCCTATGCATCATCAGCCTTCTGAACAGAATGAATAATCAGCAGTTAGAGAAACGCTGCTCACTGATTTCAGCTATGGAGCTCTGAAGGTCAGAGGTATTCATTCATATGGAAATAACCTTAAACATACATGCAACTGTGGTGTCATAGTAGGGGCAGGGGAAAGGCAGTTGATGTTAAAATATACCTATTGTGTGTTGGAAATTTTTATATATATATACATATATATATATATTTTAGGTACTTTCCACAGATGCACTGTAAGGTAAGTAGAATTATTCCCAATTCAGAGAAATCAAATACCTTGCCTAAGATCACAAAGCTAAAATTTAGTAGGACAGGATTTGTATTCCAAGGTACCTTCCACTTGCTATACTATGCTAATTCTCAAACTAAAGGGAACACTATTTAAAATACTTGCAGGTGAAAAAAAAGTGACATGAAATTGACTTACTCTGAAGGATGAAGACAGAACTTCCAGGATATATCTATTTAAAGAGGTTTTTGTTGTTGTTTGAAGTTCAGTTTACATTTCCATTCATGCCATTTAAGTTTTTTTCCAGAGGAATCTTAACTGACATTTTTTTAATCCACATTCTGAGAAGGCTGACCTATTTCCGGGAGTAGTAACCTTTTGGAACCTGTCCCTCCGGTCGCTCATCTGTGTGGATAGTCTGTTTTTCCTATGGTTTTATTTCCATTTTGTCAAATAGGTATGTGGTCATTCTGTCGCCAGAATATCCTTTCTAAATCTTGATCTTCAATAGATGCATTATAGATTCTCTAATACACACACACATACACACACACGGAGTTCTTCTCATGAATTCATTTTAGGTGATAATCAAGACATAAAATGTGCCTCATCAGTTAACCTTAACATGTTGAAGCAAAATCCACTGGGGTGAGCTCCACATTCGCCACTGATTTTTCTCTTTGGGGAATTTGCCAATTCACAGTGACTTTTAATTGCATGCTCATTCTACCGTACCTGACAGCCCAACATAAAAGAATGTTACAGTGAAATATGCACATACACTATTTACATATATAAAATGTACCCTCCTCCCCACCTGCCAAATTGTTGAATAATACAAGAGGTAAAAGTAAAATGTTATACTCTGGAAAAAACCATAAATTAATGCTAAGGCAAAGAATCTGGTTTACCAGGGGAAAACTGGTCACAAATTAGTATTTGTCTTGTTTTCCCAAAACTATTTTATACGGGAAGCATATGTCTTGCTTACTCTAACTCTTGTAGGTTTGTTATTTCAGGTATTAGAGTGTGCTATATCTTTTCACAGGTAAAGGACCACACAACCCAGGAATGGCATGCTACAAGGTTAAACAAACAAACAGAAAAGCTCATATATGGCATGGAAGAAAACTTTATATATGGAAAAAACCATGCAGTAAGAAACTAAAAGACAGGATAGATTAGGTCAGGAGAAATGGAAGCACCTGTTTTGGAAGGAAGGCGTCAGGTGTCAAAAAGTAGAGTCTGTTTAGACCTCTCAGTATTAACACCACATTCATGGAAGATATTTAGTGGCAGGTCAGACACCGACACTTTTATCTAGGGAACCCAGTTCAAGCAAAGTGAAAATCCTGCATCTGTCTAAAAAGCCCTGCCTGGTTAGTCAACAGGCTAATGAGAAGGCAATGTTAGACATTGCTATTTATTGTCAAATGGAGTAAAAACGTTCATTGCATGAAAACACAGAGTTGTTTTACCAGCCCAGATGCTACTGAATACAGGCAGAGGGGCAGGACCCAATCAAGACAATGTAAATATACCTCCTTGTTTTAGCTTCTGTGTATTTATTTTGTAAAATTATTGAAATGTTCAGGATGTTTTAAAGAGTATGGGAGACATTCATGTTTTTCTGAATCTCACTCTACAAAACAAGTGTAGTGATCATTTTTCACTGAACTTGAAATCAATGACTGAATCCCAACATCCCCTGGCTTCTACATATTTATCCCAGGGTTTTCTGGGAAGACTGCCTTTCCACTGTTCATGAATAACTCAGGTACTAGTCTCCTATGGAAACAAAGTGACATTTCTTATTACTGTTGGCTGTTGGAAAGCAATTGCAAAGGGAGTGCCTTGAAACAATCAGCCCTCTGTAACTGATTATTTAACAGTGTGTATTTCCCAAGCGCTGTTTACCCTCAAAAGGAAGCAGCCAAGACTAAATGTGTACTGAATCTAAGCCGACACCTGCACCAAACCCCTCTGGCTGCTGAATGGGAATTCTCACAGAAGGTAATTAAAGGGAGAATTATTAATTTGTTTCTATGTTCCATTTGAAATGGACTCTGTACCTTTGCATGAGCAAAGAAGCATGTTTCATTTCTCATGATACCTCAAGGATCATTTTCACGTGAGAAAATCCCTTCACAAAAAATGGCTTTAGTTTTGTTTTTTTAAATTGTGGTAAATATATATGTAAAAAAAAAAAATCGCCATTTCAACACTCTTCACATGTACGTTATTCAGTGACATGAATGTTTACCATGTTGTTCAACTGTCACCATTATCTGTTTCCAATTTTTTCCATCACCCTTAACAGAAGCTCAGTGTCCCTTAAGCAATGAGTCTCCCTTTTCCCCTCCCTCTCAGCCGTCCTTGGTAACCACTGATAAACTCTGGTCTCTATACACCTGAAGATGGCTTTAGTTTGAAAGCTGAAGTGGAACATATACCAAGAACAGAGACATGGAAAGCAAGGAAAGAGGGAACTGAGGGAGGGAAGGAAAGAAATGGAGAAAATGAGAGAAGGACGGAGGGAAGAAGAGAAGGAGAGGGTGTGACAGAGAAGGAGGGAAGGAGGGAGAGAAGGAGGGAAGGAGGGGAGGAGGGGAGGAGGAGGAAAGAGGGAAAAAGTGTTTTTCTGTATAAGAAAAATGCTTTATATGTCCGAGGCACTTTAGTGGCCACCAAAGAACAATTAAAAGAAAAAAAAAAAAGAAGAAGGAGGAGAAGGGGAAGAGAAAGGGAATGGGAAGGGGAAGGAGAGGAAGAGGAAAGGGAAGAGGAAGAGGAAACCACTCCTGCCTCTGTCTGAGTCACTTATTTCCCAGTATTCAGCAGTTTAAGACATGGGGCTAAGAATGAAAATGATTTTAACCAGTTGATCCTTCAGTTTGAATACAGATTTTATACTTTTAGCTACACATTCCACGTTGTGACTCCTTCCCTGAAACGGGATGATTAAAAAAAACTGCCATGGAACATGTTGAGACTAGATGCTTATGTAAATGAACATGTATAAGTCAGTTACAAGATGTTCAAATGGGACTCTGGAGAATGCAGTCTCATAACTAGCGCTGGATTACCCAACAAGCAAGGTACTCAGGGGCTTACCTATGCATATTTACTAATCTGTAGAGAAAAATTTCACCTGTTTCTCACCACGTCAAAATAAAAGATGTGGTGATACCCACGTGAAATTGTTCACTGTAGATTAGTAAGTAAACACAAGTAAGCCGTGCATACCTTGCTTACTGGTTAATCTGCCCCTGCTCGTGACTGACGTATTGAGAAGTGTCATACCCCAGTACTGTGTAAAGTTCTGCTCCCTTGCTAGCTTATGCGTTCCAAAAAAGAATGCATTTCAGCTTTTGGAAAGCTGCTTCTATGTATATGAACCATCTCCAAAAACTTCTTTTCTAGCATCTCCAAGAAATTCAGGCCTGTTGCTGCTGGTTATCCTCATTATCTTACATGGGATTCCTACATGTAAGAAAATTGTCAGTTTGTGAAATTTTGTCAGAGTAAATGTGAGAGTACTCTAGAAGAAAACCTGAAGTACATGCTGTTTGTCAGTCTAATGCTGACCAGTTCAACCTAAAAATAGTACTTTAAAAAATAATTACAGCTAGGAATGATATGCAAAATATTTAACAACTCATGTGGCATAGGCACTGACCAATCAGAATGGCTGCAGGTCTAGTGCTAGTATAGGAACTGGAGGCTCCCTGCCAAACCAGGAATTAGCTTTTTAGCTGCTGGAGGTCTGGAATGCTGGGGGAGAGGCCTAAATAGTTGGGAGCCTGCACCACATGCAGGGGGTTGGCGCAGTAGCTATTTCCGTATTACAATTACTGATAGGGTCCTACCAGTGCCCACCAGCTGAGTATCAGGCTTGATAATTACCCCTCATCCATCATTACCCAAGTCAAGATATATCTTGGACAAAACAGTTTAAGAAAGTTGAGATCTATAAGTATTAGCATGAATCCACTTGGAAATGTCAAACTCAACTCATTGATTATTATTTTTTTAGACAGAGGTTAATAAAATCAAATATTAGCTTAACGGATCAGGAATTAAAAAAAAATTAAATATAGTCCCTTATAAATTTCTTGTGGACAATGCAGAGAACATAAGGTTATACAATGGATCACAAAGATATTCATAATAAGCTAATGTCACACTGAAGAAATTACCTAGCGGCTTGCCAATAGCTATCTTTGGCCTTGTTCAAATGTATCAATGAACAAACAAAGATAAAGTGTACTTAGTGGACATCTGCTGCTTTTGCCTGCCTAGTGCTGTTGCCCTCTTCTGTTAGTGAGAAAATCCTTTCTTCTGGTGGGAATTCTATTTCATGTGGTTTTTGTGAAATCATCTCCATTCTTTCCACAGTTAAAGTCTGCTTATGATGAAGGCCTGGCCAGAGTATCTGTCACCATTTGATTGGCTCCTGGATGGGATATGACCCAAGCTGGGGGCAATTCAGTTTCTCCACAGGATTTTCCTATTGAAGAATAAGCTTTTTCCTGCTGGGGTTGGTAAACTGGTAGCAGGTGAGTCTTGCACTGGTGGTGGCCACCATGCTCTGTGCACTCAGAAATCCTATCGAGCAAATAGAATGAGCTCCAAGGCTACTGGAATTTGAGATTAAACAAACAAACAGAATAACAATTGCGGTGGAGTCGATTCCAACCCATGGTGACCTGATATGTGCTCCACAGGGTTTTCAACGGCTGATATTTATATTGCCCCATGAAACATAGTGCAGTGCTCACCAATCTCCTTTCTTTATAAATCTCCATAAAAGCTTGATAACCTTTTCCATGTATATGTGGTTTGATAGGTTACCTTGGCTGCCATTATATTCTTAAGGTTTAAAATTATTTAATTACTGCAGACTGGTTCAGTAACAGAGCCCTAGTGGCGCAGTGGTTAAGAGCTTGGCGCTAACCGAAAAGTCGGCAGTTGGAATTCATCAGCCACTCCTTGGAAACCCTATAGGGCAGTTCTACTCTGTCCTACAGGGTCGCTATGAGTAGGAATCGACTCGACAGCAACAGGTTGGTTCAATAACAGATTGAAGATTTCCAACCTCCATTGAATCCCGCTGATTTCTCTCTAAGCACTTGGTTTCTTGATCATCTTCCAACTCACCTTAGTTTAAGTTATTTACTTTCGGCCTAGAAACTGCTCCATAGCTTTTACTATTTTTACCTCAAGCTTTCAACCCATGTCTCTCAGCAAATGGCCTTGCTGCCTGCTTTTCAGAACAAAGAAAGGGCATTTGATGCAAATGCCATCAACTTTCCACCCTTAAGTCCGGAGTAGTCTGTCATGTCCATCAATCCTTCCTTCTTTTCCCCAGCCTCTGAGAAAGGAACATCTCTATTCCTCCGTCAAACAGCCCTCCACCACCTCTTCTGTGTTTGTCCCTTCTTCTCTAGGATCTTCCCCTGACAATCAGTCTTTTCTCCAGTTTCTCCCTTCTTTGTTGGTACTTTCCATAACAAGTTAAAAAAAAAAAAAAAAAATCTCCTCTTGAACCAAACAACTTCTCTTCTCAAACTATTACTTTCTGTCTTTGCTTTTTCCATTAAACTTCTTAAATAATAAAAATAACAACTCTTTATGTACATAGTCCTGTACAGTCTCTTTATACGCATTACATCATTTAATTAAATCACACTATAATCCTAAGTAGTATTTATCTCCATTTCACAGATGAAGGAAGCAGAATTCAACAAGTAGCCATGACTCCACTGAGGTCAGCAGAGGCTAGCAGAGTTAGGATCATGTTCCACTAGACCAGTGGTTCTCACACTGGTTCCCAGACCCGCATCACCCAGACACTTATTAGAAATGCAAATTCTCAGACCCCACCCCAGACCAACTGTATCAGAAACTCTGGGGGTAGAGCCCAACAATCTGTGTTTTAACTGTATCAGAAACTCTGGGGGTAGAGCCCAACAATCTGTGTTTTAACAATCCCTCCATGTGGTTCTGATGCATGTCACAGTTTGGGAACAACTATGCTAGATCACACTGTTCCTGTGCTCCTATTTGACTTCTCATCTACACTTGACAGAGTGAGGCATCACTTCCTTTTGAAGCTTTCTTTTCCACCAGCTTCAAACTTCCCTGTCCTTGTTCTTTCTAACCTCTGATAACTTATTCACAATTTCTTTCTTTAGCCCTCTCCCTAAACTTAGTTATTAACATATTTTTATTTCTAGAGTCTCCCAAATCTGTGTTTTCAGTGCTGACTTCTCTTACATTCTGGATCTGTATTTACAAAGGCATAATCCATAATCTGTAAGCAACTCACCACCTGCACTAAATATTCCCTAGAATCTACTCCTTCTGTGATCTCCACTTTGACTAGAGGTGTCAGTGCTCTGCAATTCACCCACACCAGGCATTGCTAAGTAACTTAGCTCTCTCACACCAGACATAACTGGCTAACCAAGATTTATTAGGAGTCCCTGGGTGGTGCGAAAGGTTAATGTGCTCAGCTGCTAACCAAAAGGTTGGTAGTTTGAGTACACCCAGAGGCACCTTAGAAAAAAGGTCTGGTGAACTATTTCTGAAAAATCAGTCATTGAAAACCCTATGGAGCACAATTCTACTCTGACACACCTGGGGTTGCCATAAGTTGGAATCAACTTGATGGCAACTGGGGGGAAAAAAAGTCGATTAATATTTCTCTCTACACCAGAAGAACTAGATGGTGCCCAGCTACCACCAATGACCACCCTGACACGGAATACAAGAGAGTCCCTGACAGAGCAGAAGAAAAGTGGGGTACAGAACTCAATTTCTAGACTGGAGGGACCTCGGAAGACATGGCCCCCACACTCTCTGTTAGCCCGAAACTAAAACCATTCCTGAGGCCAACTCTTCAGACAAAGATTAGACTGGACTATGGGACATAACATGATACTCGTGAAGAGTGTGCTTCTTAGCTCAAGTAGATACATGAGACTAAACGGCCAGCTCCTGTCCAGAGGTGAGATGAGAAGGCAGAGAGGGTCAGGAGCTGGTTGAATGGACAGAGAAAATCCGGGGTGGAAAGGAGGAGTCTGCTGTCACAGTACAGGGAGGGCAACTAGGCTCACATAACAATGTGTGTATACATTTTTGTATGAGAGACTAACATGAATTGTAAACTTTCACTTAAAGCACAACAATAAAAAAAAAAAAATTATCTCTACAATATCCTGAGAACCTGTCATCAAACCTGCTGCTCTTCTTTTCAACATACCTTCCTAAAAGTTTCCAGTTATCCTTCTGCAGAGTAGATAGAAACATGTCACTCCCATGCTAACAAAATTTAAAACAAAACAAACAACAAAATCATCTTTGATGGCTCCCTATTGCCTAAAGGCTAAAGTTTAACATCCCAAGCATGATAACATGCTTTCTGTCTCATCTCCTACCCCTTCCTTTCCAACTGCCAAATCTTTCTTCCTCCCTCCCAACCCTATGCTTAATTTAGACAAGTTTAATTACTCTCTCTTTTTGCAGCCTATGACAACTAGAACTGTTTTCTCTGCCTGAAATACCCATCTCTAACCATACACTCATCATTTATTTAATAAACACTAAAGAGTACCTGTTTCAGGTGTCACAAACTTAGAGGCTGGGCAGGTAAAATGAATGAATGAAGTATATCAGGTGTAACTTGAGGCCACATGCCCCATCTAAACGGGGCAGCATCTTCAGGATGTGAAAATTATTGCCATGCAAGCATTATTTTTAAGGAAAAGTCAGGTTTTTATGTGAAATTTCTCACTTTCAAAAATTGGCAGCTAACATTATAAAACTCTAAAACACTGTGCTGTGTGTACTATTGTGTCTCAGCCAAATAAAGTACATCTGTAGGCTGTCAGACTGGACCTGGATCTAATTTCTACTAGGCCCTAGGGATTGAAAAGTGACTTAGACAGGGGCTATGACCAGAGTGGCTCATCTCTGTGGCTCAGCTTAAATGCTAGCACTGGCAGGATTAAACAGTCCCTTCACTCAACTTTCACAGCACTTGGTTTACATGGCACCTGCCACAGTATATTACTATAGCTAATTGTCTCTTTACTCACTTGAATCAGCAGATCCTGGAGGAGCAACACTGTTATTTCATCCTTGTATTGGCAGCACTAGCACACTGCCTGGCAGACTTTTTCACTTTTGAAAATAAGGAAAATGTGTTCATTTGTTCCATTGGTTAATTTCAGGGTGCAACTTTCTCTCCATTTAACAAAAGCACTAAAAAAGTCAGCTTTAACTTCTGCTACAGTTATATAATTTCTAGTAATGCTACCCAAGCACTCTCACAAAACTAATTTAAGCTGGGCACTGCCAGATTTGGGGGATGTCAGCCATTTTTCAGTGAACCCAAAGACCCTCATTTCACTAAGCACCACACTTAAGAGGAGACTGCTTGAATATCACTGCCTATTTCACACGTCATTTTATTTAACTTCTAGACACAGCTATGGTCCAACTATGTGTATAGGTCCTATATTGCTGCCACCTCCAAAGTCTATAAACATCAATCTCACAGACAAAGAAATAGATTTTCCTAGTTACTTGCATATTGTCCAAACGAAGAAGAGTCAATATTTTGTCTTCCTTGTCTGTATAATGAGTAAGCTAGGATACCAGCCATATTTCAGAGTTAAAGATTTAACCCCCAATCATTTATTCCAAAACTCTTTATGTTTAGCTCCCAATCATTTATTTGATAACTCTTTGCAATGTTGTTGTGTGCACAGATTCACCTATGTATGAGCACTTTATCATTTACAATGAAAAATCCACGTCCTGTGTTCATTAGGATGAATGTGTATCATTAGTAACTGAACTAAGCCTTACCTGCAGACTGTTGAAAATGACAAAGAGGACCAACATCCAGAAGTGTCTGTAAGCCATGTGAAGTCCTCCCCAAAGCCATGTCATGGAAATCAGGGCAAAGAGATACAAAACCAGTGGAATTTCTAGAAATCATACAAAAAAAGAAGAATTTTTGAGATTTACAATACTGAATAGTCACACACACACACAAAAAATATTTTTGGCTCCTTTCTATGATATTGTATATGCTTAAGTATCCATTCTAAAAGAACAACCTTGGAAATCCCATTCTTGTGCCAGAGAAGAGAAAGCACATTGCTAAGTCCACATTCTTTCTCTTTTGCAAATGGGTTTGCTGGTAGGCAAGGGGGTAGGGAAGGATGAGAACTGTTCCTCTCCTGGACTACCACCTACTGGACTGTTCAGGAAGTGCCACAGACAACTACAGAGATGAAATAATATTTCAGTCCCAGTGGAAGAGTGGATGTGTAAATCTCCTTAAGAATGCTCCACCAGAAAATTGTAGGCAGAAAGGTGCTCTTGATGTTAGTATATTCCCACCTGATATTTTATCATTTTAAAATTTATTTTATTTTTGTTGTTGTTGAAAATAAACACAGCAGAACATACACATATTCAACAATTTCCACATGTACAATTCAGTGACATCGATTATATTCTTCAAATTGTGCAACCACGTCACCTTTTTTTTCTAAACTGTTTGTCCCCATTAACACAAACTCACTGCCCCCTAAGCTTCCTATCTAACCTTTTGAGTTGCTGTTGTCAATTTGATCCCACATAGATTGTTCTTTAAAAAGAGCACAATGCTCAAGGCAGACATTCTTTACTAGTTAAGCTAAACTATTGTTTGGTTTTAAGAAGACTTCAGAGGATATTTTTGGCTTAAGGTTCAAAAATTATCTAAGGGCAATAGCTCCAGGAACTCATGATATAAAAAGTTTTTGTGTAATGGAAAAATATGTATTCATCTTTTTTTCTGCCTGAGAAGACATCAATATTTATAGCTCGGGTTAAGAGCAGAGATGAATCGACTGATTCACTACCATCAATGCTAAGCTTATTCTACCCATCATTTTCTCATGCAACTTGTTTCAATAGTTTTCAGAACAGATTTCTTCAAGGCCAAGGGACTTCATTATCCTTTCCATTTTTTCTATTTGGAATTTTCTTTGATATTTGGGTCTTAGAATAGTAACCTTAAAGAGGGGATTTTAATATTTAAGTGACAAGTTATATTTTAATATTTAGTGACAAGTAACATAGGATTTAGAAAGTGAATCAGATCTTATCAACCACAAATAAGACGCGTTTTCAAACTGCTGAAAGGCCGTGTCAACTGATAACTCTCATAATGCCCTCAAAGTCCATATTTACCCACTGTCAGCAATTAGCACCTAAAATTCACACGCACAGGAGATTTGAACAGTTAAATAAAAGGTTAGCAAAGTGTAAATTTTATTTTATTTTGAAGCAATCTGAAACTTACAGAAGTTGTAAGTATGGCACAACAAACTTGTTTTATCCCAAACAGTTGAAAACCGCCCACCTGATCCCCCATCACCCTCTGAATACTTTATATGTATTTCCTATAGAACATTCTCCCAAGTAAGCACAATATAGCCATTAAACCAGGAAATTAACAGCACTACATTACTACCATCCACAAATCCCATTCAAGATTAGTTAATTATCCCAGTAATTTCCTTAGTAGCATTAGGATCCAGTTTAGAACCATTCCTTGAATAGTAGATGTGTCTCTGTAGCCTCCTTTAATCCCAGTGGTTCCTCTGTGTGCTCTTGACTTTTATGACCCTGGCACTTTTGAAGATTACTAGCCAGTTTTTCTTGCAGTGTGTACTTAAACTTGAGTTTGTCTGATGCTTTCTCATGATGAGATTTAGATTATAAGCTTTTGCAGAAGTGTCACAGAAAGGATTCTGTGCTCTTCTCATTGCATTCTATTGAATGGCTCAAGATTTCAATTTATCCCATTACTGAGAATGTGCATTTTGGTCACTTGATTAAGGTAGTGATTGCAGAGATTCTCCACTGTAAAGTTAGCCTTTTTCTCTTTGTAATTAATAAGTATCTTGTGTGATATTACTTTGAAATATCTTTTATTTTAAATATCTTTTTCCTTATCAAATGTCTGATTTATTCATTTATTTTTATAATAGGAACTCAGGGATTCCTATCTTATTTAATGGGTTACAATTCATTATTGTCATTATTTGTTTTGATGCCCAGATTGCCCTTGGTTTGGTTAGTGGGAGCCCCTTCAAGGTTGTTTCTGTGTCTTTGTTATGCTGTCATTCTGCATGCACTTTCTTGCTTTTTGGCTCAACAAGATATTCAAAGCTCACCTTATATTTTCTCTGCCCCAGTCCTGGTTTCTTTTAGAGGAGAACAGTATTTAGAAACCAAGATCTGGGAAACTGGGTGTGCTCATTGCTATTGAGGTGTTGCTGCTCCTAGTCCCTCCTAGTAGACAGAGTTAGAGAATATATGTATGTACACATAATGCATACACACACACACGTTTCTATAGCTATCTCTATATAATGAAAATCATTAGTTCCTATCAATACTTCTAATTCCTATCCAACATACAGGGTTAACTCTAGTTTTCTCCCTTTCCATACTTATAACTCCCTCTCTGTTAGTGAGAAATCATTTTCTCATTAGTCTTAATATATTTGATCAGCTCCCCTGTATGTAACCAATCTTTCATTGCTGTCATCCCCTCCCCTACACAGATGCTCTCCTCAACTCACTCAGGATTGCACATCTCATGGCAGGGTACACCCCACCACTCACATGGATGTCCTCTTCACAATGATGGGGTTCTTACACCCCATGCCTGACCCCCTCCCTGTGCATGCATATCTTGCTGTATATCAGATAACACCTTTAGGGTTAAATTCAGGAAGAGAAGCCATGTGACAGAACTGTGAGAGATGGTAAAGAAAGGGAAGGAGAAAAGAGGAGAGGAAGGGACAACTTGAGCATTTTTTTGAGATGAAAGAAGGTTTCAGAAAGAGACTGTGCTGATACCTTTTTTCAGATATACCCTTTACAGAAAAATACACAAATTTTCTGGGTTATTATTGTAACTACAAAAGACAAAATAAGAATACAAATATAAGGAAAAGTTTATACAGATGAGTAATTCCTAGGTCATTAATGCCTTGCAGCAAGACAGGGGAGAGCTTATTAAAATTTATTTAATTTTTATAAAAATTCATTTTTGTTTAATGAAATCATACAACTTGATAAAGGGTGACAAGGCTCATTTTTACTTCTGAAAAAATACACTAATATTTAGGAAATTGCCTAAGCTCACAAAGTTTTTCAAAGATTAGGTATCAAGTTTGGCAATTGTACTTTTTGCTCCCACTGTGTAAGTACAAAATTCTATTTATGGTTCTTGCAGAGTACAAAAGGACATGCACATTTTGTATGAACAAGTAGGAAGTAATCTTTCAAAATCTGGCTTGTATGTTCCTCTAAGTGCCTAGAGCCAAGCACACCAAAAGCAAGTGCTTTGTGTTCACAAAGCTTAGTGTAGAAGCCAAGAGAGCATATCAGGACTGACTAGAAACACCCATGGCCCATGCTTTTCTGGAGCTCTGCAGAAAAGTGTGGTAACTTGGCACCACAGATCACAACCCCTGCATGGAAGAGAGCCAGTCATGAATAACTCAGTGTACTGAACAACAGACTCCAGGCTGGCTCTTAATGCAACAGTGATCAAGATGTGATTTCAGAGAAAGAAATATTCCTAGAGGCATATCCTAATTTTGTGGGCCTGAAGCATATACAACTTCTGGAGAGTTCTTAAAATAAAATTGCAAAAACATAATTAGGTATAGGATCTTGTAAGGGACCCATGCAAGTGAGAGGCTCTGAAACTTAAGATTCATCAAATTTAGGGTAAATCTACCTCTGAGGAGGTGCCTTTCAACCTTTTTAAGGCCTAAAGTAATGGTGATCAAAAAGAGAAGGAGTGGTGGGAGTGGGTGATGTGTATGAAAGTTGAGGAGGGAGCATATTGTTGATTAACAAGTACTGTGAATCCCATTGGGCAAATTAAAAAGTAATGCTCCGTTTAATAAAAGCTCATTTAGGTTCCTATTTCCTATAGCTGTAACTTCAGATTTGGTGAACTATTAGTAACTTCCCTGTTGTCTGTACAAGTTAACCTTTATCAAAGCAAGGCATTTATAATTGGCAATGCTAATTATGCTTAGCAGTGAATTAGTTCATAGAAAACAGAATCATTTCAATGTCTTCAGCAAAAGGAAGCTCTTAAAAACACTATTGGTCCCAAGGAATAAGGGTATTTGCATAAAAGACTATGCTAAGGAAGCCAAGCTTGTGTTAGGATGCAGTTCCACTACAGAAGAAAAAACTCAGATCATCAAAGTACTTAATTTAAATACTTAAATTAACAAGGAGTCACTAATGTGAAAAACAAGTAGTCTGAAAAGGTTTCAGTGAAAGAAATTGCTTGTGAAAAAGAGGAAAATGGCAAGCGTATGTGTCGTTTAGTACTATTGTCATTAGGAAGTCTACTAATTGGAGTTAGTAGATTCCATTGAGGACACATAAAATCTCTTCATTTTTTAGTGGAAATATGATTTCAGTGATTTTAATTGCCATATTTTAAGAAAGTCTAGGGCTGTATTATCTGTTTTCTATGTAACTGCAGCTTTGTCTTTATTGCTATGTACCAGCGACAACAATAATGGCTTTATTATGGAAATCAGACTCATTTGCATGAGGCTGAAATTTATTCTGTGTTTACAGTCTTCTAAGGTACTTGTTTTAATTTTACCTTGCTGACCTTCTGATTCTAACAATTTGGGATGTGCTACTAAAACAAACTCATCAACATAAAACAAGGAACACAACTCTGGAATAACATGGATTTAAGATATTTATGGGCCTGTTTAGAACAATAGAAATGCATTATTTTTAAATAAGAAAGAAAGGTAAATTGAAAAAAAAAGGTGTAAAAAAAACTTATTTCTAAAATACGGGCCTTTATTTTGAAATTAACAGAGTCTAGAGACAAAGAAGTTTCAGTGATCTGAGTTGCTTCTTAGTGAGAAAATAGTGTTTCTGAGCTTTCTAAACAAGGGTTAACATTAATCCTACAATGCATAGTCACCCATTAGTGTTACCAGCAAATAAACCTAAATTCATATAAGCAGACAACAAGACAAGGAGCCCTGGTGGCACAAACAGTTAAGTGCTCGATTATTTTCCAAAAGAATGGCAGTTCGAATCCACTCAGTGGCTCCGTGGGGAAAAAGATTAGCAATTGGCTTCCATACAGATGATAGCCAAGAAAACCCTATGAGTCAGTTAGTCCTACTTTGTGACCTGGGGTCCTATGAGCCTAATAGATAACAAGGCACCTGTTTCACAGAACTGCCAAATCAGCATCAGGATACTGTAGGTAGAAAAGATAAAGTTTATGGACTGGGTTTGCAAATTATTAAACACCCTACACCTCATCTGGGTAGCTTGCATTTCTAATATGTGGTCACTAGTCGCAGTGGTTAAAAGGCGCAGTGGTTAAAAACTATGGCTGTTAACCAAAAGGTTAGCAGTTTGAGTCCACCAGCTGCTCCTTGGAAACCCTATGGGTCGCTATTAGTCGGAATTGACTCGATGGCAACAGGTTAATTAGGTTAGGTTAGTCTTACACTTGGTTCCAGTGTCAGAGGTTTTTTTTTTTTTTTCCACTTCATTACTACTCAACCACATTCCCAAAAGACCTCTTGAAAACCCAGGTGGTTTACAGAGAATCCACTCTAAGTTCAGTGGCTCTTGTCTCTAGATACAATTGCAAATATTTGTTGCACCAGGTTAGACTTTGTATACCTCAACACTTTATTATGTATCATGTTCTCCACTTTATTTAAACATCCTTCCTAAATTCATAATGTCTAGCAAGGACTGCCAGAAGAACGAACAAATCTGTCTTGGAAGTACAGCCAGAATGCTCCTTAAAAGCGAGGATGGTGATACTTCATCTCACGTACTTTGGACATGTTATCAGGAGGGACTAGTCCCTGGAAAAGGACATCATGCTTGGTAGAGGGTCAGTGAAAAAGAGGAAGACCCTCAGCAAGATGGACTGACACAGTGGCTACAACAATGAGCTCAAACATAGCAACAGTTGTGAGGATGGCACAGGATTGGGCAGTGTTTCGTTCAGTTGTACATAGGGTTGCTATGAGTCGGAACCAACTCGACGGCACTTAACAACAACAACAGCATCACCTTCTTTCAAATGGGCACTTTAGGGCCAAAAATGTCCAAAGATGCACCTCCATCTCTCCTGAGCTCCAGACCTCTAGTTCAAGTGGCCTGGAGATCCTCAACACATCTCAAACTGAGTCTATCCGAAGATTAATTTAGTATTCTTCCTGTCAAACTTCTGCTTCCTTCTAAGTACCAGTACCACCACTATGCACATAGATTTTCCCTGATGCCTTATTTTCCCTCATAGGCCACAGCACCAAAAGGTCAGTGGATTCTATTTTATCCACTGAATTCATCATCTATTTGTCCTTCCTAGGCAGGGACGGATTATACAATAAGCAAGGTACACACAGGCTTACTTGTGCTTACTTACTAATCTGTAGTGCACAATTTCACCTGTTTCCCCCCCCCCCCACTTCAAAGCTATGGTGAAACCATGTGAAATGATTCACTACAGATTGGTAAGTAAACACAAGTAAGCTTGTGCGTAACTTGCTTAACGTAAGCCTGTGCGTCCCTTCCTTACTGGCTAATCAACTACATTACTAGAACATTTCCTTCACTGATGCCTTCATATCATTTAGTGAGACGATTTTGACAGCCTCCTAGTTTGGGTCCTCTGCTCCCATTCATTCTCCACTGTGGCCAGAGATATCTTTTGAAAATATATGTGTATATTTATATATATGTGTCTGTACACACATTTGTGGTGGTTGTTAGGTGCTGTCAATTCCCACTCATAGTGACCCTACATACAACAGAACGGAAAACTGCCCAGTCCTTGCCATCCTCACAATCGTTGCTATGTTTGAGCCCATCATTGTAGATACACTGTCCATCCATTTTGCTGAGGGTCTTCCTCTCTTTCGCTGACCCTCTACTTTACCAAGCACAATGTCCTTCTCCAGGGACTGGTTCCTCCTGACAACATGTCCAAAGTACTTGAATCTTGCCATCCTCACTTCTAAGGAGTATTCTGGCTGTACTTCTTCCAAGACAAATTTGTTCGTTCTTCTAGCAGTCCAAGGTATATTCAATATTCTTTGCCAACACCCTAATTCAAAGGCATCAATTCCTCTTCCATCTTCCTTATTCACTGTCCAGCTTTCGCATGCATATGAGATGATTGAAAATACTGTGGCTTTGGTCAGGTACACCTTAGTCCTCAAAGTGACATCTTTGCTTTTTAACACCTTAAAGAGGTCTTTTGTAGCAGATTTGCCCAATGCAATGATTTCTTGATTGCTGCTTCCATGGGGATTGATTGTGGATCCAAGTAAAATGAAATCCATGACAACTTCAATCTTTTTTCTGTTTATCATGAAGTTTTTATTGATCCAGTTGTGAGGATTTTTTGTTTTCTTTATGTTGAAGTGTAATCCATACTAAAGGCTATAGTCTTTGATCTTCATCAGTAAGTGCTTCAAGTCCTCTTCACTTCCAGTGAGCAAGATTGTGTCATCTGCATAACACAGGTTGTAAATGAGTCTTCCTCCAATCCTGATGCTGCCTTCTTCTTCATATAGCCCAGTTCCTCAGATTATTTGCTCAGCATACAGATTGAATAAGTATGTTAAAAGGATACAACCCTGGCGCACCTTTCCTAGTTTTAAACCACACAGTGTCCCCTTGTTTTGTTCAAATGACTGCCTCTTGGTCTATATACAGGTTCTGCGTGAGCACAATTAATTGTTCTGGAATCCTCATTCTTCTCAATGTTATCCATAATTTGTTATGATCTACAGAGTCGAATGCCTTTGCATAGTCAATAAAACACGGGTAAATATCTTTCTCGTATTCTCTGCTTTCAGCTAGGATCCATCTGACATCAGCAATGATATCCCTTGTTCCACATCCTCTTCTGAATCTGGCTTGAATTTCTGTCACTTCCCTATTGATGTACTGCTGCAAGCGTATTTGAATTATCTTTTTACTTGCGTGTAATATTAATGACATTGTTCGATAATTTCCGCATTCAGTTGGATCACCTTTCTTTGGAATGGGCACAAATATGGATCTCTTCCAGTCAGTTGGTCAGGTAGCTGTCTTCCAAATTTCTTGGCATAGATGAGTGAGCATTTCCAGTGCTGCATCTGTTTGCTGAAACATCTAGATTGGTATTCTGTCAGTTCCTGGAGCCTTGTTTTTCATCAATGCCTTCAGTGCAGCTTGGACTTCTTCCTTCAGTGTCGTTGATTCTTGATCACATGCTACCTCCTGAAATGGATGAACGTCGACTAATTCTTTCTGCTACAGTGACTCTGGGTATTCCTTCCATCTTCTTTTGATGTTTTCTGCGTCCTTTAGTATTTTCCCCATGGAATCCTTCAATATTGCAACACAAGGCTTGAATTTTTTCTTCAGTTCTTTCAGATTGAGAAAGGCCAACTGTGCCCTTCCCTTTCGTTTTCCTAACTCCAGGTCTTTGCACATGTCATTGTAATACTTTGTCTTCTTGAGCCACCTTTTGAAATCTTCTGTTCAGGTCTTTTACTTCATCATTTCTCCCATTCTCTTTAGCTGCTCTATGTTCAAGAGCAAGTTTCAGAGTCTCTTCTGACATCCATTTTGGCCTTTTCTTTCTTTCCTGTCTTTTTAATGACCTTTGCTTTTTTCATGTATGATGTCCTTGATGTCTTCCCACAACTTGTCTGGTCTTCGGTCATTAGTGTTCAATGCATCAAATTTATTCTTGAGATGGTCTCCAAATTAAGGTGGGATATACTCAAGGTCATATTTTGGCTCTTGCTGGACTTGTTTTAATTTTCTTCAGCTTCAACTTGAACTTGCATATGAGAAATTGATGGTCTCTTCTGCAGTCAGCCCTTGGCCTTGTTCTGACTGATGATATTGAGCTTTTCCATCGTTTCTTTCCACAGATGTAGTCGATTTGACTCCTATGTTTTCCATCTAGTGAGGTCCATGTTTATAGTCACTGTTTATTTTGTTCAAAAAGTTATTTGCAATGAAGAAGTCATTGGTCTTGCAAAATTTTATCATGCTATCTCCGGTGTTGTTTCTATCACCTAGACCATATTTTCCAACTATGGATCCTTCTTCTCTGTTTCCTACTTCAACATTCCAAACACCAGGAATTATCAATGCATCTTGATTGCGTGTTTGATCAATTTCAGACTGCAGAGGTTGGTAAAAATCTTCAATTTGTTCATCTCTGGCATTAGTGCTTGCTGTGTAAATTTGAATGATAGTCCCATTAACTGGTCTTCCTTGTACATGTATGGATATTATCCTATCACTGACAGCACTGTATTTTAGGATAGTCTTGACAAGTTCTTTTTGATGATGAATGGTACATCATTTCTCTTCAATTTGTCATTGCTGGCAGAGTAGACCATATGATTGTTTGATTCAAAATGGCCAATACCAGTCCATTTCAGCTTATTAATGCCTAGGCTATCAGTCTTTCATGTGTTCTATTTCATTTTTGATGACTTTCAATTTTCTTATATTCATAATTTGTGCATTCCAAGTTCCAATTATTAATGGATGTTTGCAGTATTTTCTTCTCATTTTGAGTCTTGCCATATCTGCAAATGAAGGTCCTGAAAGCTTTACTCCATTTAAATCACTAAGGCCAACTCTACTTTGATGAGTCAGATCTTTCCCAGTCATATTTTGAGTGCCTTCCAGCCTGAGTGGCTCATCTTTTAGCATTTTATAAGACAATGTTCCTCTGCTATTCATAAGGTTTTCATTGGCCAATTTTTTTCAGAAATAGACTATCAGGCCCTTCTTTTTTTTTCTTATTGTTGTACTTTAAGTGAAAGTTTACAGTTCAAGTTAGTTTCTCATACAAAAATTTATACATACTTTGTTATGTGACCCTAATTGCTCTCCCTATACTGTGACAGCACACTCCTCCTTTCCACCCCTGATTTCCCGTGTCCATTCAACCAGCTTCTGACCCT
>NW_004443968.1:5878145-5904327 GCF_000243295.1 Trichechus manatus latirostris | reverse complement strand
TGTGACTAAATTCACTCAGCATAATGCCTTCCAGATTCCTCCATGTTATGTTTCACAGATTCATAGTTGTTCTTTATTGTTGTGTAGTATTCCATTGTGTGTGCATACCATAATTTGTTTATCATTCGTCTGCTGATGGGCACCTAGGTTGTTCATTATGTCCTTCTTCCTAGTCTGTCTTAGTCTGGAAGCTTCACTGGAACCTGTCTACCATGGATGACCCTGCTGGTATTTGAAATTCTGGTGGCATAGCTTCGAACATCACAGCAACACATAAGCCACCACAGTATGACAAACTGACAGACAAGTGGTGGGGGCATAGGTAAGGCATTTAATTTATGCTTATCAAATAACAGAATTGCTGATGTGACTTGGAACACCTTGCCTTTACTGCTGCTCTTTTTGTCTGAAAGTTTGTATTTCTCTTTATGTAAGTCCTAGGTGTGAGAGTCCAAGCGTGAAAAGAATGCATTTCAGGGAAAAGATAATGTGCTCTACAGAAGTTTGTCTAAGGTACCAAAACAAACAACAACAAAAACAAGCTGCTGTTGAGTTGATTTCAACTCAAGGTGACCCCATGATTGTCAGTGTAGAACTGTGCTCCATATGGTTTTCAATGGTTGATTTTTGGAAGTAGATGGCCAGGCCTTTCCTTCTAGGCACTTCTGAGTGGACTCAAATCTCCAACCTTTCAGTTAGTAGTTGAGCATTTAACCATTTGTGCTACCCAGGCAGAGGTGTAACTAAGGTGTAGCATGTAGGGCGCAAACCCTGGGTATTGCAAAACCTGAGCAGTTTCCACTGGCTATCACAGTTCCCATCGCCAGCTGGGAGAGATCATTCAGCAATTTAACACTAAGTGCCCTAGGCACTATTTTCCATAGATAGGTCACCGCACCCAGGGAATTCTTATCTAAGGTACAAGTCCTTTAAAATGATCCATGAATAGGCTTGAGCTTTGGAGTTAGATCTGCATCCAGTTTCCAATGCTACCACTTTGAACCCTGTGTGTGAGTTGCCAAACTAGTTTGCCTCTCTGTGCCACAATTCCTCGTTGACAAATATAACTGATTGTTGTGAAAGTTTAGTATGATAATTCGCCAGGCCTTCAAACCAGTTCATTCTGCTTCGATCCCCTGCTGAGAATGTGCATTTCCACCACAGACACACTGAATCAGAATCTATATTTTAAATCCCCAGGTGATTTTACATATACATAAGAACCACTATACATAAGGATCACCTGAGAATCTTGTTAAACTGTAGATGTATACACAGCAGCCACAACATGGCAAAGATTGTGAGGATGCAGGACCAGGTAGTGTTTTGTTCTGTTGTACACAGGGTTGTTATGAGTCAGAACTGACTTGATGGCACCTAACAACAACAATAATATGCATAAGAATCACCTGAGGAGCTTGTTAAAATGTAGATTTGGATTCAGTATATCTGGTGTGGAAATGCAAATACTCAGCAGGGGGTAGAACTGGACCAAACCAGTTCGAAGCCCTGTAATTCACACACAAATTTGTCAAGTATTCATTGATGTTGACAGGACAAATGCTAAGTGCTTGAGGTAAAGTGGTGAGCCAAACCATGCACATCGAGCACTTAGCACAGAGCCTGGCACAAAGCATATGCTCAGTACACATTAACTGCTATCATCACCATCATTAATATCGTCATCATCAACATCATCATGAGCTTTAGTCAAGTTAGGAAAATAGCACTTGGCTACAGCTCCCTCTTGCATATTTGAAGCTCTAAATTATCACATAGTAAAAAAACATGTTCAACTCTTTTCATACCAGAAATTCCCAAACTTATTTGGTTATACAACCCTTCTGTTTATCCTGACGTAATCTAAGAGCACACTTTGAGAAGTTTCCTCAGTGTGCAGACTCTAAGTTCCATCATGTCCGAACTGTCACTGAAAATTTCTGGTCCAACCTATCTAAAATGGGCCTCTCAGCATCTTCTATTTCCCTCTCTCTTTCCTGATTCATTTTCTTCACAGCACTTACTAACATCTAACATACTATATAATTTATATACTTGTTCCTGGTTTGCTCTTCTACTGGAATGTGAGACCCATAAAGGCATTATCTGAAGCACATAGATCAGAGCCTCGCTCATCATGGTAGGAGCTCAATGAATTAGTAGAATGAATAAATGAAAGCCAAATTCTGGTTCAAGTTCTTACATAACTGGCTGAGAGGATATGCTACAGTTAAAAGTAAACTTGAGAGCTAAACTGTATCCCCACCATCTCCTTCATACTCTCTTTAAAGGTGTAGGGAAGGGGTAGGGAGAGATGTGGACTTCACAGCGGGGCAAGGAAGGCACTTTATAGAAAGCTTTGGTTTGTGGCTTGCAGGAAAAACTGCCTATGAGTAACATTCCCATGGACAAAAACACTTCCCTGGGATCTATTTATTTTTTATGGGAGGAAAAAAAGAGAGGAAGGGAGAGAGAATGTGAGAGGTGGAAGCACTGACCATTTCCCAGAATCAGCCCACTTCATCTAAGATTTCCATAGATATATCAATTCCAGGGCCAATGAGAAGTCAGATTTACCTTAGAATAGTGACTTTCAAACTTTTTTGAACATAAACTGCAGTAAGAAATGCATTTTACATGTGAACCACATAATTTTGAAAGAAAAATTTAATGAAATACTAATAATGTATGACATCCTTTGATCCATTCCATTCCATTACCCTTAAAATATGCTGGCAATAGGAGTCACCAGTGTGTGCGTGACCCACACTTGGTAAACTTCTGCTCTAGAAGGTAATTTAAGTAGCTTGCAGATATCTCAGACAAAGGCAGGCACAGTAAACATAACCACAGTGGAGGCCTAAACCTACCACAGTCGGACACAGCTCTACTCTGACACTTTCTGACATAGGAAGGATTCAAGACTTATTTGCAAGTATCTGTGCAGGTGAGATACTGGACCTGAAGGCAGAGAAGAGAATCAACACTGGCCTAGAGTATATTTTCCAGGGGTAAAGAAGAAGCATCTGAGCAAATTCTCAGAGGAGTCTCAAGGTCTGCCGAGAACCTAAATTGCAGTGCTTTGTCAATGGCTGACTTAGGGCTCTCCTTGATGCTAAAGGACAGTCCAGTGTCAGGCCTCCTTCAAGTGTGATTTATTGGGACTGAAAAAAAATGGTACAAGCCTAGAATTATGGTCTCGCCTAGCAAAAGCTATACATAATTTTCAATTTGCAGGCTATAATTTTGAATCTAAGGAGAATAACCAAATTAGATGAGACATATCCACATGGACCTTACATGGACTGTTATTCGCACAATTCCATTTGAACCATGTACTTCAAAGTTGCCAGATAATATCCTACTGAGGGGCGTCAAATAGGTCTGTGACTATTAAGGAGAAGGTCAAATGATGTTTTCTTCTTGGGAGGAAAAATCTTTGGGAGCTATGGGGAGAGGAATTATCTTCTGGTTACATAGCCAACATAATAATTTTCTACACACTTCATAAACATTTCAAAAAATGACATTATGACAAATTTTTTTTAGAACATCAGAATTCTAAAACAAACATGAATTCAGCCAACTAAAAACTGAAGACTGGCTTAACTTAGTTTTCTAACTACATTATCAGTTACTCAGCCATTAAAGAGCTCAGAACATTCATCTCCAGGCATGCTCAGGCACCTAACAGCAATTTCCAACACACTTAGCTTTTACAATACAATGAAAATGTACAATGCCTCTTTCAATCTGCCTACATCTGTGTTTTGAATCTTACTAGATGGCCTCATAATTTTTAGAAATTAGGTTACTATGTATTTGGCTATAAATAGCCAGTTATGTTTTATAGATAATTTGACAGGACATCACATCTCAGTCATTAACATTTAATAGGCTCAAACTCAACACTGAAGTCTTGAATCAAATATAACACAATGTCTTGAAAAAATTAATATTAAAGATAACAATGTGTACAAGGAAATATTTTTACAGGGTGTTAAATATATCAGTTGCCAGAACTGTTTTCTGGTAGACCCTGTATGTCTCAGGGGCCCTGGTGGTGCAGTGGTTAAGTGCTCTGCTGCTAACCAGAAGGTCAGCAGTTTGAACCCACCAGTTGCTCCTCAGGAGAAAGATGTGGCAGTCTGCTTATGTAAAGATTTACATCCCTGGAAACCCTATAGGGCAGTTCTGCTCTGTGCTACTGGGTCACTATGAGTTGGAATTGACTTGATGCCAGTGGGTTTGGTTTAGTTTTATGTCTCAATCTGGATAAATGCCAGCTTACCCCAATAGCTGTTTTCTTTCTTATTTGTTTCTCTAGCCATCACAATACAAAACTATGACCTGTTACCTCCATTGCCATCGATCCGATTTCAACTCAAAGTGACCCAATAAGACAGAGTAGAACTTTATTTGACCTTTTTTTATTTTTATTTTTTAATTTCCTTTGCCTTGTCACTATTCTGAGAAGTCTATTTGAGTTACATCCTTTTATTTTTCTCTGTCATAGTGATTAATTGCATCTCTTCTCCCAACAGCTATCAGATCATTAGGGCATTGTCTGGTCTTAAAAATAATGTATTTTCCAAAAGCTTTGGGGATAGTCCTCACTCTCTGTTGTTAAATAACTATGTCTGTAAATAGGGAAAACTAATACTAAACCAACAGACAGAGCTGTTTTCAGCAGTATACAACAACTGACAACAAAGCAGTCTGATACCTATGTTACATAAGGACTTGCCATTATCCAACTCAACAATAGCATCGTGGTTCTCACAGGTGTGGCATGGACTTTCATGCATATGAGAGTGAACTAATATCTTACTGCTCATTCTTATTAACAACCTTGGCACTAAGCCCTTACTGAGAAAAGAAAGGGAAAAAATTACGTTAAGGAAGAAAGGCAATCCCTGGATTGAATGCCATGTGTGTGATCTAGGGAGAAAGAAGCCATAGAAAAAAAAAAAAAAACTATACTGACAATATCTGTATATTACTGGTTAAAGTATTTACAGCCAATGATAGACCATAAGATTTTCCTTCTGTATTTATCTCTTAATGTCACATATAGGCCTTAAAATTCATGAGATTTTAATTCAAGTTTTTCTTCTCTTACATGTGGAATTCCAATTGTGAAGGGTTAAACTGGTTCACAAGTGTCTGATATTGTTAGCTAATGTAAAGTAGGTAACATAGGTTTTTCGTGCCCTAGGCTCTAAGCTATGTTTCCACTTTTTTTTTTTTTTCAAACCAGGTGGAGTTTATCCAGTTTCAAAGTTTGTGAAACACACAAAAATCAACTTTCTTTTTATAGTGGCAAAGGAACTTTCATATAGCCATAGACAAAGTATTTATTTGTGAATACTCTGGCATTAGGGAAAAAAAAGGGTGGGAAGGGAAATCACCACATTTCTTGGACATTGTATAATTAAATGAGTATAAGGATCAAACATTGCTCATTTAAATTACCTGTTAATTTACAAACACACTGATTTATGTTGTCTTTATAAAACTGTACTATAGGGCTTTAAATAGCTACTTGACACCTTTAGTCTTTTTTGTGACTCAATTTTTATTTCTTTCTTGAAGCTGAGGCATCTAATTATAAATCACATTATTTGATATCTTGAACGTTATTTATATTAAATTTTACAATTTTCTTCTGTCACATTCCATTAAAATAAAAAGACGTTTTGAATATGGGCCTTCAGTGAATTAAATTAAATACACACACACACACACACACACACACACACACACACACACGCAAACATACACTGAGGTTGAAAACAGATGCCTTGGGTGTATATGCAGAATTTATTCATGGAAGAGGCAGAGTAGCAGAGTGGTCATGACCATGGGTGCTGGAGCCAGACTACTTGATGGCCATTTACTAGCTGTGTGACCTTGGGCAAGTTACTTAAATACTCTCAGACTCTAATGCCCCATCTGTAAACTGAATATAGGAGCCCTGGTGGCTAACCAAAAAGTTGGTGGTTTGAACCCACCCAGCCACTCTGCAGGAGAAAGGCCTGGCAATCAGTTTCCATAAAGATTATAGCCAAGAAAACCCTATGGGGAAATTCTATTCTGTCACATGGGTTTACTATGAGTCAGAATCAACTTGACAGCACCCAACAACAACAAAAAATTGAATATAGTATTAGTAACTCCCAAACAAGGTTTTGTGGACTCAATGAGGATTCAAGAGTTGAAATGTAGAGCACTTAGAACACTCCTATATAAACATTGGCTGTTTCTTGCTATACAAGAAATATAGTTCTTGAACATTAAGTATGTATTAGATAAAATTTCAAGCTGAAGCTGAACAAAAATTAAAAGAAGTCCACGAGGGCCAAAATACGAACATGAGTATATTCCACCTGAATTTGGAGACCATCTTAAGAATAGATTTGACTCATTGAACACTAATGACTGAAGACCAGACAAGTTGTGAGAAGACATCAAGGACATCCTATGTGAAGAAAGCAAAAGGTCATTAAAAAGACAGGAAAGGAAGAAAAGAACAAAATGGATGTTAGAAGTGACTGTGAAACTTGCTCTTGAATGTACAGTAGCTAAAGCGAATGGAAGAAATGATGAAGTGAAAGAGCTGAACAGATTTCAAAGGGCAGCTCAAGAAGACAAAGTAAAATATTATAATGAAATGTGCAAAGACCTGAAGCTAGAATACCAAAAGGGAAGAACACACTCAGCATTTCTCAAGCGAAAAGAACTGAAGAAAAAATTCAAGCCTCGAGTTGCAATTTTGAAGGATTCTACGGGCAAAATATTGAATGATGCAGGAAGCGTCCAAAGCAGTTGGAAGGAATACACAGAGTCACTGTACCAAAAAGAATTGGTCGACGTTCATCCATTTCAGGAAGTAGCATATGATCCAGAACCGATGGTACTGAAGGAAGAAGTCCAAGCTGAACTGAAGGCATTGGCAAAATACAAAGGCTCCAGGAAATGACAGAATACCAACTGAGATATTTCAATAAATACATGCAGTGCTGGAGGTGGTCACTTTTCTTTGCCAAGAAATTTGGAAGACAGCTACCTGGCTAACTGACTGGAAGAGACCCATATTTGTGCCCTTTCTAAAGAAAGTGATCCAACAGAATGTGGAAATTATTAAACAATGTCATTAATATCACATGCAAGTAAAATTTTGCTGAAGATCATTCAAAAGCGGTTGCAGTAGTGCATCGACAGGGAACCGCCAGAAATTCAACCTGTATTCAGAAGAGAATGTGGAATGAGGGATATCATTTCTGATGTCAGATGGATCCTGGCTGAAAGTAAAGAATACCAGAAAGATATTTACCTGTCTTTTATTCACTTTGCAAAGGCATTTGACTGTGTGGGTCATAACAAATTATGGATAACATTGGGAAGAATGGGAATTCCAGAACACTTAATTGTGCTCATGAGGAACCTACCTGTACATAAACCGAGAGGCAGTTGTTCGAACAGAGCAAGGGGATACTGCATGGTTTAAAAGCAAGAAAGGCATGCATCAGGGTTACATCCTTTCATTATACTTATTCAATCTGTATGTTGAGCAAACAGTCCAAGAAGCTGGACTATATGAAGAAGAATGCAGTATCAGGATTGGTGAAAGACTCATTAACAACCTGTGACGTGCGGATGACACAACCTTGCTTGCTGAAAGCGAAGAATACTTGAAGCACTTACCGATGAAGATCAAAGACTTCAGTATGGATTACACCTCAACATAAAGAAAACAAAAATCCTCACAACTGGACCAATAAGCAACATTACTATAAATGTAGAAAAGATTGACTTTGTCAAGGATTTCATTTTACTTGGATCCACAATCAATGCCCATGGAAGCAGCAGTCAAGAAATCAAACGACATATTGCAGTGGGCAAATCTGCTGCAAAAGACCTCTTTAATGTGTTAAAAAACAAAGATGTCACTTTGAGGACTAAGGTGTGCCTGATATTTTCAATTGCCTCATATGCATGCGAAAGCTGGATAATGAATAAGGAAGCCCGAGGAAGAATTGATGCCTTTGAATAATGGTGTTGGTGAAGAATATTGAATATACCATGGACTGCCAGAATAATGAACAAGTCTGCCTTGGGAGAAATACAGCCAGAGTGCTCCTTGGAAGTGAAACTCAGTCTCACATACTTTGGGCATGTTATCAGAACCAACCCTGGAGAAGGAAATCATACCTGGTAAAGTAGAGGGTCAGCGAAAAAGAGGAAAACCTTCAACGAGATAAATTGACACAGTGGCGGCAACAATGTGCTCAAACAGAACAAGGATTGTGAGGATGGCGCAGGTCTGGGCAGTGTTTCATTCTGTTGTACGTAGGGTCGCTATGAGTCAGAACTGACTCCAAGGCACGTAACAACAACAACAACAGACAAAATTTGGTGGATATAAGGATGAATTACAGTTACGTCAAGGTTCCCGGACTGGCTGGAGTTAAAGGTCCATGAACTTGAGTAGTAAGAAGAACACAGTACTATGTCATGAAGGAATCTTGAGGGCCAGATTAAGCAATTCAAAATTATTGGATAGAAAATGAAGAACCATGTAAAGTTTCTGAGAATTGGCATGACATGTTCAAAACAGAGCTTGATATCATAGCAAAGTATATGGGTTGGTGTAGAGAATGCTGGAGGCAGGAATACCAGTTAAATAACTATTGCAGTGTTCTCAGTGAGAGATAGGAGTCCCTGTGTGGTGCAGACAGTTAAGGTGCTTGGTCATTAACTGAAAGGCTCGAAGTTCAAGTCTATCCAAAGGCACCTCAGAAGAAAAGCCTGGCAATCTGCTTCTGAAAAATCAGTCATTGAAAACACTATGGAGCACAGTTCCACTCCGACACACATGGGGTCACCATGAGTCAGAAGCAATGGATAGCAACTGGTTAACTGAGAATTAATGAGGACCTGAGGCAAAGGAATGGCAGAGGAATGGCTCCTGCAATGTAAAACAGGGGATTGACACAAAAACATTTCAGAAGTGGAAGCTACAGTAGTTTCCAAACATCAGAATAACACTAGAAACTTTTTAAATACACAGATTTTGAGACTTTATCATGTTAGATCTGATTCAGTAAGTTCTGTAGTGGGCCTCATCAGATCATAATTTCTGAAAGCGTAAGTGCCTTTGATAATCAGTCAGTGTTGGCCAGCACAGATCTGGAAGTCTAAGGGTGAAAGAAATTACACTGGTTTCAAGGCTTGGGAAATAAGAAAAGGGCAAAGAAGAAGGGAGGGAGGGGGAGGAGAATACAAGACTTGTAATAGAACTAGGGATCAGAACAATTAGAACAGGCATAGAAGGAAAGTTGATGACAATTTTCATACTTTCTGAGGACAAGACATCAGAGAGAAACTCAAGTGGAGATGTCCAACAGGCATTTGAAAATGTGAGCCTCTGAGTGGAGAGAGACACTGGGCTCCAGTTGACACACTTGAAAATTACCACTATGATATTTAGAGCCATGAGACTGGATGACATTTTACCAAAGGAATACCGAGAAGAGAAAAAGGCCAAAGGTGATCCCTGGAAAACACATATATTTAAGTATTTCAGAGTTATGAGAGAAAAGAAGAAAGAGCTATGACCCGGGATTTGGTAGGAAGATAAAAATAATATAGTGTCTTGAAAACCAAGAGAGATGGCCTTTTAAGAAAGGCTAGTTATTAGTACTGATTGAAACAGAAGAATTTAAGGATAAGGATTTGAGAGAGGTCAGGAGATTGGGTATCCCAAGTTATGGGTGATGAATGAAGAGAAGAAGCAAGGTACTCTCAAGGCTTCGCAGTGAACAGAAAGCAATGAGCATAGGGAGCTAGGATGGGCTACTTTTCAAGAAGTTTATTGGTGAAGAAAAGGAGAAAGGCAGGGAAGTAGGTAGATAAAGCAACAGCATTATGAGTAACCTCTATTAGGCTGTGAAAACTGATGAATGTATTTCGACAGAGAAGCTTTCAATCAAGATGTAAGACAACTGTGGAAAATTCAATGAAACAAGTGCCATGAGAAGGAAAAAAGAAATGAAAGGCACAACTGGGAGGTCTATCTTTGGTGAAAATGAGCTATTTATTTACTTATCTAAGATGGGAGAAAAAGTGGCAAATAAGGAAAACAACAAAGAGAAATAATCAGATGAAAATAAGAAAAGTTGAGTGAGATAACATCGTGTAGTTTTCATCTCTTATATAATGAATGAGCATAAAAGGAATCAAGACTTAGGGGGAGCAGAACCTGTTTCCAAGATGATTTAAGAATCAATTAAAGATAATCCAAAGGATTGCCAAGGAGCAGCAATGGCCTCATTTATTCATGGATACTTAGAATAAATCAGTATCCATTGCAGAGCAGCACTAATTGGCTAGTTAAAAAGAAGAGAGCTGTATGGCATACACTGGACTGGTGATTGGAAAAACTGCTTAAGGAGGAAACCAAGTTTGTGAGGGTATTAAGGGAATACTGAAAATATTCCTGAAAAGTCTAACAGCAGCTTCCACATTGGATTCTATAAGGACGGTGACTATATGTATTTTAAAGTATGGTATAAGCATTGAATTATAACTGGAAACAATTTTAAATGATGAGAATGACAGTAAATGACACATGGAAAAAGCTGCAAATCAAGAGTGAAATTTACACCTAAGAACTTGGGATTTGGCCGACTAGAGAGAGCCATGGTGTATGACAGGATCATCGTGTTGATGCCAATGGTGGTGACTCACCGACTAGGTCAAGGGGGAAATACAGTATTGTCAAAGACAAATATTACAAGATAAAATAACCTTCAAAAAATGAATTTTCTACTTTATAGTGGAATGTTTTATACATTCTTTGGCAATGATCGGAATACAAATTCTAGAGAGACACATTAAAAAAAATCAGAGACTGTATTTTCATCAGCCAAGCGTTGAAAGGAAGACTTCATTCATAAATAAAAGAAAAAAGTGAATGTGTTCTTAGATCAAAGCAGTAAACGTGAACAACTGTTTTATGTAGCTTTCAAAGGAGTAGAGAGTAATGGCTCATCGGTAATTTTTCCAGGATAAATAAAGACAGATTTGATCTTTTAGAAGAAGTGAGGTATGCCAGGAGAATTGAAATTTAAACTTTTTATTAATTTGGAGAAAAACTGCAAGGAACCATATGAGAAGTTCATTTAGCCTAGGTACAAAAATTATAAACAATTGGGAATATTCTATTGAATCTCTGAGTCAAACTGAGTCATGACAATGGTATGTAGATGACAAGACATGCCAACCACACTGAGGATCAAAGAATGAAATGCCAACAACACTGAGGGTCAACGAATGTACCACACCTGAGCAACAATGCAACTGTAATGCTCTTAGATATTGATACTACACTGACCATACTTTTCACAAACATGCTACTGCAGCCTACTTATGATGGGTATCAAGATGAAAATTAATTTCCATTCCATTCTCCCTCCCTTACCACCATAAATAAAGAATTCAGCAAGCGGGAGTGAATTCACTTGTGTTGTTAAAGTCCAGAATTATCAGAAATCATGTCAGTTTTAGGCAAGGCACATAGTTGAGTATGGCTGGGCCGTACAGAGAGTTAATGTGGGGAAGTAGTGGGAGGTGGGAGGAATTTTCCTTTTATCTTATCGTCTAAGGGTTGCATTGGATGACTTCAATGACAATGATCATTTTTGCCTTTTAGAATGCCTCAATGTGGAATTGGGACAGACAAAGAGACAAGGAACATCAGTTTCAATATTGTTGCAGTGGTCTAAGTGTGCGATAATAGGGGCTATAACCCAAGAAACAAACAAACAAATCAAACCCATTGCTGTCGAGTCGATTTCAACTCATAGCAATGCTATAGGACGGAGTAGAACTGCCCCGTATGGTTTTCAAGGCTGTCATCTTAACAGAAGCCAACTGCCACATCTTTTTCTCACAGAGTGACTGGTGGGTCCGAACAGCTGACCTTTCAGTTAGCAGCCGAGTGCTTTAACCACTGTGCCACCAGGGCTCCTTATAACCCAGGAAGTAATTACGGAAAAAAAAAGGAAGGCATATTTGAGTGATATTTAGGAAGTGTTCGGAACAAAGGAGTTAAGAATCTGACTGCATTCTGCACCAATTACATATTTCAAGGGTTGTTATGGTAATAAAACACTAACAGATATTGAGTACTTGGTATATTCTAGAGAGTGTACTAAATACTGTATATGAGTTATCATTTAACCCTTCACATAACTTTATAAAGTTAAGTGGATGCTTCAGTACCATAAAGAGAAGGTAAAGTCCTCCCTGGAAATCAGAAGTTGAAGGAATAATTTTCTAGCCCAGATCACTGCTAGTTCTTTCTGGGAAATAGAGTTTAATAATTATTTTCATGGAGTTAGAGTTCTTTAGGTTTAATTTAATCTTTATATGTTATTATCAATGAAACTTTTGATAATAAAATGGTAAGCGGTGAAAAATTGGTGCTATACCAGAGAGTTTATGAGTCACCTGTTGTTCCAATCCAGTTCCACAGTGTAACAGCTTTGTGAACTTGGACTTGTTTCTGAGCCTCTCTTTGTGAACTTGGACGCATTTCTAAGCCTCTGTTTTCCTTGATTTTCTTCTCTGACATACGAGAATAATATTATTCACTTCAGAGGATTTTTGTAAAAATTAATTGAGATTATATATAAAATGCTTAGCACGTGAGGTATATGGTGAATCTTAATTGGTAATGATGATCATGATGATGATAATGACAAAGATGAGGATAACCAGAGCCCAAGTAAATTCACATCTACCACTTATATGCAGTTCCAGCCTTTTTCTCTTTCTTTCAACTCTACCATATCCATGCTTGATGCCTTCTGCCTACCTAGAGAAGAAAACTAAATTGAACTTAACAGTCTCTGTTTTATATTGAAATAACATGAATAGGCAACTACCTTTGTCCTCATCAGTGTGAGACTAAGTAAAAGACAATTCACTGAGGTAACCCACTCTATACGACAGAGTAGCAGTGCCCTATAGGGTTTCCAAGGAACAGATGGTGGACTCGAACTGCTGACCTTTTGGTTAGTAGCCAAGCTCTTTAACCACTATGTCACCAGGACTCACTGAAATAAACATCCTCGGAAAACTTGAGTTCTACAAAGGTCCAGCTCTGCTACAAATTATCAGTCCCTTATCTTCTTTGGTTACATGTATAAATCAGGGGATTAAACAGAAATTTAAGCTTTCTTTCCACTCTATGATTTTATTTTTCTTATTGATGTACAAAGTCTTAGGAAACATGTTATTATTCTGGGATTTTTTAATGTAACAATAACAAATCCCTAGTGTTTCCAGAAATAATAATTAAGACAACAAATGAACATTGAATGACTACACATCATCTTTTCGGACTCAAAGATTTCTAATTTGAATCTTTGAAGATTGAGGTCATAGCTCTAAATCCCAGCAGAGGATGAGCATCCATACGGTTTCTTTAAATATTTGGGATTTTCCCCACCACTACTGGCAAAATGTGGGAAGTTTGTCTGAATCTGTGCTCACGATGATTTTTTAAGCTCCAGTGGAAGAGACTGTTCATTGTTTAGTGAGAAGCACTGTGGTTTCCCTTAGGTCTGTAGGCATTGTTTTTTTATTTTCTTTTCAGCAATGGAAACCTGGGAGTAGACAGCAAACAAGCAGCTTACTGCCAAGGACATGTGAGACCTGTTATGTTGGTCATTCTGGCGTCTATTCAAGCATGTATTGTTACTAAGCAGGATCACTTTTACTTTGTCTTAGCTGAATCCTCAGTTTTGCTTTAGGAAAAAAAAAAATCATAGTGTGTTTGTTAAACTTTATTTATAAACCATGAATGTTTCTGCAAAAAAAATCATAGTCATTCGTTAAATTTTATTTATAAACTATGAATGTTTCTGCAAAAAATTTAAAAGGAAAATGATGTAATTTTGATGTGAAAAAAATGAGGACACTAGAACCAGAGTGTTGCAGTTATTGATTGCTATGTAATAAACTACCCCAAAATTTAGTGGCTGAAAATAACCATGTATTATTTTTCACACTTCCGCAACCTGGGCTGGGCAGTTTTTCTGTTCTGTGTGATGTCTACTGGGACTGGAACATATAAAAGGGCTACTTCACTCCCATGTCTGGAATCAGAGCTGGGCTGCCTGAAACAACTGAGTCTGGCTGAGCATGTCCCTTCATTTGGCTTTTCCACATGACTATTTTAAGATTTCTCACATCATGGTGGTCTCAAGGTAATTGGACTTCGTACATGGTGGCTGGCTTCTAAGAGAGAGGAAGCTGAAACTGCTAGCCCTCTTGAAGGCTAGTGCCATTACTGGACAGCATTACTTCCGTCACATTCTATTGGTCTATGCAGGTCCAAAGCAAGCCCAGATTTAAAGGGTAGAGAAATAGACTCCACCCTTTGAAGTGAGGAGCAGCATGCACATAAAGGGAGGGAAGTCATTGATGGTGGCCATTTTTGGAGAGTGCAACAGAGGATATATTTCATTTAGCAGGGGCTCTTTCCTTCTCCTATATTTCCTTTGGATTTCATTGAGTTTCTTTCAATTGTATTTGAAATTTAAAAAATGTCAGGAGTGAAAAACTCACTCAAAATTTAGGATGTAAGGGATTGATACATTGTAATATTCATCAAACCAAGTTTTCATTGATTTTCACAATAGCAATGAAATCTTAGTTTATATTACTACTATTGTTCACTCTAAAGATGCAGAAATGGAGCTTCAGAAGAAATGGAAGTGTTCGTCTTCAAATGTTACCAGGTAGAGGTTAGAGTCATTACAAAACTAAGAGACTCAAAATACCTCAGATTCACATTATACACTGCTAGCTGAATCAAGCCACCTTTACATTTTTACTTATCACATTGAAGCCTATGTGTGGGATTTTTATAAGAAAAGGATTTTTAATCATCTACTTCCTCTTTTTATTCAAATTAATTTCCCTTCCCTAGTCCATGAATCATTCCTCACATAAGAACTGGCTGATGAATCAGAAAGGAGCCTAAAAGAAGAGACAAGCTTATCATCGCCAGAGATCATAACCAAACCCTAAAATTACAGGCTTTGTTTAAAATGCTGTTTGAGACATTTGAAATTTAGTTCAGGGAACATACCTTTTTCATGACTCATTCTCACTGCATATCCACCCCACTGAAGGGAGGGGGAGACCACTGAATTTCATTAGGAGGCACAGGCCTTCAAAAAATTATGGGTCATAGCAGTCAGGCATTAAAAAAAGCCATCAAACCAATCTGCTATAGCTGTCTCAGGCCACTCTCTGGGGGGGAGATAATTGATGGTGGCCATCTTTCCTCTGGATTTCATTGAATTCATTTAAACTGTTTGAAAGGAAGGAATGGTCAGGAGTGAAAAAGTCACTCAAGTTTAGGGTGTAAAGGGATGATACTAGTATTCATTACAGCCAACAAATAAATTTGTTGATGTAAAGTTGTGCCTGTTGTCAGGCACATCCAGTCTGCAGAAGGGAGTGATTTGTTTAGAGAACTGTTCAATAGAAATTACTGGCGATTTCTAGCAAAATGACTGATGTGAGCTCACCAGTTATTCGAATATGGCTGGTACAGGTGTTAACTAATTGCATCTGCTCACCAAACAACACACTCTAAGGTAAATAAATAATCATAATCATTCATTAAAAACAAAACAAATAGAACAAGTAGCTTGGGTATAAAAAGACTATTCATTGACCTTTCTTCTCATAACATATCTTACTGTTAAAAAGTGATTTATAAAACAAGCAAAAAAACTCTTGACAACATTTGACCAAAAATATGGAAAATTTAGCATAATTTATAAAACTAGAAAACTGCATTTTTTTGGTAAGAAAAGGGGATTTATTGTCTACTCTTAATTTACCTATTTGAAAGTATATTTCTCCTAATACTATCTAATATACCTAAAAATGCTCCTTGAGTTTGAAAACACAGGGCAAAGTAGATTAGTGGTTGCCAGGAGCTAGGGCGTAGGGAATGAGGAGTGACTACTAACGGCTACATGATTTCTTTTTGGGATGATGAAAATGTTCTAAAACTAGATTATGGTATAATTGCACAACTATGTAAATATACTAAAAATCATTGAACTGTCCAGTTTAAACAGGTGAGCTTTATGGTATGCAAATTATAGGTCAATAAAGCTGCAAATAATAAATAAAATGGGGGGTAGGTGACACATGGGGCTGTAGTTTCTGACCTCTGCTTCATATCTTTGAGGGTCCTAACATACTTACTCAAAGTTATTTTTAGATCATTCTACTTTTATTTCTTTTTTGGATTAAATTCATGTTTGTAATCTCTGATTTTAAGGGCTATCTTTGTTAGGAAGAGGTTTTATATTGCAGCTAATCTCAAGTAGGAGTGTCTATTTCTATGCTTGTTTGTTTTTTTTTTTCCTCTCTCTCTCTCTCTCTCTCTCTCTCTCGCTACCTCTTTTTGTCTAATGGTTTTGTGATTGCCTCCACTAAGCCCTCCTGTGGCTCCTGGACTATAAAGAGGATTTATCTTGATGGCCCAGGCTCCTGTCCCCATAGTCACATAGAAATACGGCAGCTACAGTTTACAAGCTCTAAAGAGCCTAGCCCAGGTACTTACTGAGATGCTCTGCTTTCTCCTTGGGCTCTCAGATTCCTATAAGCCAAAGCCTTAGGCTACTTTAGCAGCCTTTTTCTAGGCTCCTTTTATGCAGTTACCATTGGTTTCATCCACCCATTTTGCGGAGGACCTTTGGTACCTGCATTTGGTGGTGCCCAATTCACCACCACAGTAGTTGAGATCCTCCTGAATCCACCTATTTCTGGACCCAGAAAACATTGGGTCTATGGCTTCACCCCAGTTTACTACTTTATGTTTCTGCTCAATTTCTAACCCACAGAGATGTTTAATTTTCTCTTGTTATATCTCATCTATAGCTGCTGTGACTATGGAATGGGGAAGTAAGCAAAACATGAATTTACAGTGCCATCTTGACTGGATATCTTATAGGCTAGTGTAATGGAATTTTAACAGAAATATTCAAAGACAGCATCAATGCCCCTTGGTAGAGTAGATAGAAATTTGGTCCAGAAATTTTGAATTTGAGGTAAGTGGAGCACATTCTGGTGAAGATGAGTTATATTAAGTTGCAAATAAGACATAAATGATAAGATTATCTGCAGATAAAGCTGCAGATATAGATTTGGGAATCACAGATGTTAAGGAAAAACAAAAATAGTCTTAACTTTAAAGGGATACAAAAAATCAGATCAACCTTATAAATCATTTAATTTCTACTTTTGATGATATAACAGATCCTTCTTCTTATTAATGTTATATTTAGCTTGGGTATCCATTTCTACAATTATAAGATTTTATGGTACATTGATGAATATTAATTCATTCATTTATTCACAAATATTAATTATGTTCTGCTAGTCACCGAGCACTCTGAAAGGCCCTGGGAATTCATAGACAAATAATAAATGGTCTTTGCCCTCAAAGAATTCATAATTTATTAAGGAAATCAGCCCCCCACCACACACCCCAAAACAAGTCACCACCTCATTCTAAGGTAAATGCTATAGTGGTTGTAGGCGCAAAGTGCTTCAAAGTCATAGATGAGGGAAGACTAATTCTTATTTTGTATGGTCTGTAAAGAGACAATTCCAAAGGCTTCACAGAAGAGGTAGCTTGTTGGGAACTTCCAGAGTATCTATAAAGTAATGAAAGGTATTTTATTGGAAGTAGGTTCTAAGGATCTTAACTTGAACTCTATCTAGTACACCATTTTTACTTAGGTTATGGGTTTATTCTGGACAGCATTAGGGGAGCTGATGGAGATCCTTCCTCCTTTGGCTTCTTTCACCTCTCCTTCACCCATTCACAGTTTCCCAAATCACTTAATGAGCACAGAAGTGTTGTCAACTAGGGATGAGGGGTATTACATTCAAAGTAGAGGGGTCCTGACATGAGCAAAAATGATAGCATCGGGCAGTTTTAAGAAAGAGTAAATAGACTGATGTGGCCAGAAAGCAGGATAAGCAGTAACTAATTTCAGGACGGAAAGATGGCCTGGTGATGGACTGCGAGGACTCTTGTATCATAAGCTAAAGAGACTGGACTTTTCTTTTGGGCAACGAGAGAGATCTTGAATGGTTGTAATGTTGGAGAGTGACAGGATCCAGTTTACAGTTCTGACATATAGACATCTAAGGTAATGAAATGCAGTGGGAAAAAAAAAAAAGACAAGAATCAGAGGGACCAATTAGGAAGATACTCGGAGTCCAAGCATAAGATAATGACTGTTAGATTGTATTATCAAGGGAATAACCAAACCAAAAACCAAACCAACCACCGTCGAGTCGAATCCGACTCAGAGAGACCCTGTAGGACAGAGCAGAACTGCCCTATTGGGTTTCCAGGGCTGTAATCTTTACAGAAGCAGACTGCCACATCTTTCTCCCCTAGAGCGGTTGGTCGGTTTGAACTGCCGACTTCCGGTTAGCAGCTGAGCATTTTAACCACTGTGCCACCAGGGCTCCTATCAAGGGAATAGGGGGATTAAAAATACCATAATACTTTTTTTTTTTTTTATATAGCTAAACCTAAATTTGAAAAGCTACAGTAGAATAATGCTTCCTTTGATACTTTTCTGATATTACTCTTTTTAGTCAGAAATTTCATTGCAACAGAGGTTTCCCAAGTTGAGATACAAGTGGGCTGGAACTTATAGCACTATGTTCAATGCTTGGGGGCTATATTTTTCAGATATTCAGAGTACTGTTTTTACTCTCTCAGTGATATCTGTATCACATCCAAGAGATGTAAGGGGTGATTTGGGCATGTAAAGGATTAACTCACTATGTTAGGGGCTCTTACGCTGTCATTATTGAAAATATGCAAATACTGGCACTTTTACATCACATTAAAAAAACCACAAAAAACAAAACAAAACAAAAAAAGAAGCTTATCATTTGGGTAAAGAAACAAGCAACTATTTCCTCCAAAAAAGAATACACATTTTAATAAAACAAATCTCAAGTTGAATAAAAACACGGCTTCTGGATAAAATCCATGTTCCATGAAAAAGTAGAATTTCTAAATTGAATACTGACTTTTAATTAAATAATTTAATACGAATTATAACCTTAAATAATATTTCTGTCCACACATTTTTATGCTAAATAAGAGAAAAGTAGAGAATAGCTGGCTGGAAACAGTTTTTCTACAAACTAATGTAAGTCTCTTCTCTTTACACCATGAGGAACATTCTCTTTGTATCTTCTCTGATCCAGTTCAGGATCTAGAAGGCTTTTCTTAAGTTTTATTATCACACAAGTGACCATGTCTATTGAGCTCCTAGCAGTGCATTAGACACTATTCTAGGGATTTCATATATGGTACCTTGCTTAAAATCTGAAAAGCACTTAAAATGAGAAGAATTCTTGTAAGACTGCTATTCATTTGGCTTTAGCTTTGTAAAAGCTTAGAAAAGAGGAGACTCATCTTCACTGGTCCAAAAGAGATCCCCCACCAAGGGCTTATAAAATTCTCCCTGAAATCCCAGATACACACATTGTTGAGTGAGTTTTCTGTGTTTAGGTGTGTAGTTATTGTTCCTAGTTAAGAAAATTCCGAGGAGACACTGATCTAAAAAAAGAATCAAATCATAAAAACCTGTGCTAAGTATGATTCAAAGGGAAAAAACGAGCTACAGTGAAAGCCAATCTGAGCTGGAAGGACTTGTACACTTAAGTAACCAGCCATGTGCAGCCACTTATGAAGCTGTCTGATTACATATGTTTTGTAACATCTGTCAGCAGAATCAGAGCTCCACATACAAATTATAGCACTCATGAGCATGGTTGGTTCAACTCTGAAGAAGTCTCAGAACCTGAGAGAAATAGATTCCACAGGTTGAACACAGGTTTTTACTGCTTGAGTTGAAGAAAACTTGGGAATCAGTTCCCAAAGGCTGTGACTCATTTACTTGAACATTAATATCTTAAGGACAAAACTGGAACCAACATTAAAACCTAAACAGCCTTGAAGAAAGAGATGCCAGTAAGTGCCAAGAAATAAAAGTAATTAAAAACCTATAGCTTAACTTACGGCTTCAGAACTTAAAGCTGAGCCTAACCTCACTCCTTTTTTGATAAAAAAACACTCAGTGACATTTCCCCACCATTAAAAATTTCCCATCTCCAAGTATGAATATGTTTCCTTTCAAACCTGCAGCATTTGTTCTTCCTCTGAAGACGTCGTCATATGCTTTCCATTGTGGCTTCACCTGGTAGGCATGGATGAATACCACAAACACCACCACAAGGCACATTAAAGGCACGAGAGCAGCAGTGAACAGAGCTGCATAGATGTTTGGGATGAAACACCTGAGAGAGAGAGATGAGAATGGATATCAGACATCATCAATACAAACATGTCTAAACTCAGAATATATAATTTTGGCATGTCATACTAGCTTTTTGTATCTAGATGTTGGCAATTTTTCTGTTTGAATAGAGGCTGCCTGATGAAATCTAGCCCATTCCTTCACAAAGCAGGTTTCATAGAGCATTCATCACTTGAGATGCTTATAAAAATTCAAAAAAGGTTATGGGTAAAAGAAAGTAGTGAAATGCACATTACATAAACCTCTTGGAGATTCAGGGCACATACGTATATTTTAAAAAAGGCTAAGGAAACTCATGGAGTAAGTAAATCTGGGCTCTGGAATCAGGCTCTTTGGCATTGAATCCCAGCATCACAACTTCATAAATGAGTGACTTTGGGTAAAATTCTTAACCTTTATGTACTTTTCCTCATCTTTAAAATAAGGTTTATAATGGTATCCACAACAGAACTTAGCTGTGAAGATTAACTGAAATAATCCACATAAAACAGTAAATTTTTTTAACCCACCATTCCTAGACAACTAGATCCCCTCCTTTCTCTCTCTTTCTCTCATTGTGTCACACACACACACACACACACACACACACACACACACACACACACACAGAGTCATGCTATAGGACTAGTGTCTCCTGGAACACATTTTTGGGAATCACTCACTAATCATGTCCGGTTTATTTTTCAAATTAGTTGGTGAATTCCAAGGGGATTCCAAGGTTCGTTTCTATTCCCTCCCTCTATTTAACCCCTAAAGAAGAATGCTGTTAAGGTTTATGGTCACAGGGCTGATGGTGGAATCACTGTGTCCTGTTAAAGTTTATCATGCCTGTCCAAGCCTCTCTTGACCTCTCAGGTTCCCCAGGATGAAGTGGTAACAAAGGCTGGAGCACAGAAGGAGGCCAGGGTACCTCTGCGCTCTCTCTGTCTCCTCCCCTCCCCACCTGTTTTTCTCCATTTGCATTTTTCTTCCTAAGATGAGCCTAATAGTAGAAATAAGGAATGAAGGATCATGTAACGTTAAGTATTATTTTGCCTCGCTTTTCCAGCTCCATCTTCTTTACCTAAATTTCTCTTGGAGACCATATGAAAGAAAGTATTATTTGAAGGCAAATTTGAGGATTCCCAGGGCTCCATTCTGTCATCTTCACAATCTTGTTTTTGAATGAATGACACTTTTGTCATTCCTAAGCTATACATTTCTCCAAGAGTCATTTACTCTCTTGAAAGTTATACTGCACAATTGTATCTATTATCACTGGAGTTCACATAGAACAATGGAGACCAAGGGAAACATATTTTTTATTTTTTTTGGCAACACTGACATTCCAAGAAAAATGGTTTTAGAGATTTAACTGAGAATAAATTTTTATTCAAGGGTCATAAAGTCCTCTTGTTCTTTACATAAATATTCTACCAAAAATCTTAAAATGGAGGATTATGAAATAGGTTCTCAGTATCTAAAACTGTGGCGTTGATGTATTCTTATAAAGGATACCAGTGCAGCTTTAAGAACATGATGCTTTTAATTAACAAGAAACCTTAATAATAAGCAGTGTCTCTTCAAATATCATTTTACCCTAACTTCTGTCTCCTTTTTTTTTATGTGCAATATCTGCAATCCTGGATTATAACACAGTCACAAATACTCATGGATTTTGAAAAAAAAAACCCAAAAACATATAGTCAGTTTAAAAGGAAACCTCATAACCCCAAATATAGGTAATCAAGGGAAACATACATTCTTGCAATTTGGGAAAATAGTGTCTCAATTTTATATTTAAAAGGAGACATATTATTAAAGGCTATCATCATAAATTATTTCTAATTAACATAATCTGCCACAATGTACCTCTCATGTAAACAAGACACATTTCAAGAGATATTTCAACACACGTTTTGCATCTGTAAAAGAGATGTCAGAATGATGAATTTCCTGGCTTTTAGAGTTTAATTTGGACAGAACAAAGCCTGCATCTTTCCCTGTACATTATCAGTACGCAGACCTGTATCTTCCAGGTGAAATACATACGATTAAACAAAACAGGCAAACATTAATGTCCTTGATCTTGAATATATTTCTGCACTACAAATAGTGGTCGTGCTGGCTACTGAATTACGAATCCACTGACATAGGCCTAGAGGTTCTTACACAAATTCAGATGCTGACAAACGAACACACACAGGCTTCATTGCCTCATTTTTACCTTGAAAAATGCCATCACAGTTCAATTTCAGGCTGTACAATGGGGTAGTTACTGAATCGATTATGAGCTGTTATAGGCGTATAAACGCTTTGTACAGAGTGCTATGGTAAGGTATGACTCTCCAACATCCACACTTTCCAGTGGTCGACCACGTTTGGTTCTCACCTCTCTGTCTGAAGCACTGTCCTAAAGACTTTTCTTCACTTTAAAGGATAGCCTTGGAAAGTAGAACCCCCACTAAAGGTGCACCATCTTGGTTGAAGAAGAAAACAAGTGCACCAAACTTCCTGGAGGTCTGTGTTGCCACTTAGGAAAAGAAGGGGATTCCCTAAGTGCTATTGCTCTTAACAATTTCCTTTGTAATTCTCTCAGCTTGTATGATTTGTATGACTTGATTACAATGGTACGTTCTTTCAAAGCTGCCTAATCCTAAAGCTATTCCCATTTTCCCCCTGTTTCTTCAGGACCCACAAGTGATGGCCTCTTATAAGTACTGGGCCACTGACAATGGCTTGAGCTTGTCCTCCACAAGGTCAGTATCGGGCCAGATCATTAACTAGGAGGCTCTGGCCCTACAGCATGCCCAGTTATTGGCAGGCCCTCCAATCTCTGTCTACCTAAGGCACTGCAGTACTGCAGGCCCTCCCCTTGCACATTCCTGCCCACCTGTGACTCCATCCAAGTCTCCTTTGAGTGAAAACTACCTGTCTTGGCACTAAGTCATAGGGACTTGGGAGGCGGACAAATCTTCTGAAACACACTGCAAATGTGACAAGACTAAAGGAAAACCAGTTGCCTTGAGTCAATTCCAACTCATGGCGACCCTGTGTGTGTCAGAGTAGAACTGTGTTCCATAGGGTTTTCAATGGCTGATTTTTCAAAAGCAGATTGCCAGGCCTTTCTTTCAAGGCACCTCTTGGTGGACTCAACCTCCAACTTTTGGGTTAGCAGCTGAGTGTTTTAATCATGTGCACCACTCAGGGACTCCAGGGCTAAAAGGGTAACCTGCAAATGCAGATAACAGACAGGGTCCCCACTAATGTGAGGACTGAGGACTTCAGTTCATGGAAAGTAGGTGGAACAGGCTGGTCATTCCACCTCCCAAATCATACCTCATATACCTAACATCTTGTTTTAAATTCTCCTGATTTAACTTTTCCTTTAAAGCTAACAGGTATTATTCTAATATTCTGATCAATACTGTCTGAATGGAATTTCTTCCGGTGTATAAGAAAATTTCCCATATCTAACTAAAAGTGCCCAAGATACATGGTCCAATCCTTAAAAAAAAAAACTTTACCAACCAGAATTTCCATCAGTCCAACTGAATAAGATGTACAGGCTCATCCAGGTAGTTTAAGGATTAGATCACACAAAAATGATGCAGGGAGTTTGGAAACTGTGACTATCATGGTAGAATATTTTCTAAAATAAGGCCGGGAACAAATTCTTGGAAAAATTGAGTGTAATGCAAGAAACAAGCAGACCGAATGCTATGCACACACGAAGGTTAGAGAAGTAGTTGACTAACGTGCTGGCAGTTAATTCTGTATCAAGAACAAAGCTGGCAGACACCACAAGATGAGGCAAAGGCCATGTGGATTTGATTTCTTAAAAAGGGCAAGGAAAGTGTGTTCCTTGTAATTACCAGCTCATCCAGTTTCAAAGTTCTTGGGCAACCTTTCTCTCTTTGGTATTGAACACTTTTGTGTTCTTGCAGTCACATGACTAATTTCTGCTGTTCCGTTGTAAACTTTCCTGGGTAAATTTTCTTATTACAACCCACAGACAATCTTAATTTATTTCAGGACTTCGGTCTTTTCTCTTGTTTCAGACACATAAAACAAGTAGATGCTGTTTTATTGCCTGCAGGTTTTACTCTTCCAGGTCTACCTTTGGAGCATTCACAGTGCTTTATGTCACTTTCTAAATCAGTAAGATTATTACCTTCTCACCGTAGCACTTTATACTTACTGAAGTGTCTTCACTTGCACTACCTAACTTTTCAAAAAAACGTTTGTGCAGGTGACATGCGGTAGTGCAGTTTCTTTATTTCTGTACAAAATCAGTGTAAGAAGGAGCTCAGAGGCAGAGGAGTCTAAGAGAGACACAAGTTCTACTTAGAACTGCTGAAAATATTGGGAACTCCCTGTACATGAGATTGTGATTTGAGTCCATTTAAATCATATTTTAAAGAACAAGTTGACCCTGGCAAGCTGGAGGACTTGAAGAAATCCCGGCAGCTGACATGTGAGTCACATCTGGTTACACAGATAGTGAAAAAAGACCTAGGAAATGAAACAATAATAAATGTTTGTTTCCGTGGCTTTCTTTGTAGGCGCTTTTCCGCAACAAGACAACAATAATTGTTAGGATTCACAGGCTCATGCGCCAACATCCCTGCGGTACGTCTTCTTAGTATTTCTTTAAGGGTGGCATCTATTACATCAAGAGCTACACTTGTTGCTTCAATCAACTTTTTCTTTTCCACATGGAAACTCATGGTGATGCTCTACTTTATCTGGGGAGTAAGGGGATGCTCTGTCAGTTTTATTCTTCAAATTTATTTAATATACAATCAATCAAGCATTGTTCATAATTTATTGCAAACTGGTTTCTACTTGCATAGAGAGTACAATATATCTGTTCATTGGCCCTATTAAGTTGAAGAATACAGATGTTATTCATTATGATATGCTTATCATTTATATATAAAATATAAGCCAATACTTATGATTTCAATATTCCTTCCATTGCGTGCCTGATTTACTTTCTTTCTAAACATAATGCTCTTATTAACATACATTTTAGATTCACCTATGACTTTATGTATGTATGTGTATGTGCATGTGTGCATGTGTGCATGTGCATGTGTGTGTGCATGTGTGTGCGTGTGCATGTGTGTGTGCGTGTGTGTGTGCGCGTGTGCGCGCGTGTGTGTGTGTGTGCGCGCTGGAGTAGTTTAGAGAAACACTTTAAGCATATTAATTTTTTTTAATGAATATATTTATAAAGACATTAGAGTGAAGTGAAAATAACATTTTGGGTTTAACTGGCTTCAAGGTGGGAAAATATATCCTTCTATATACCGTTTTCTGTTCCACCACATACAGCAGTTTTCATGCCAAGGGGATTCAACGGAATTCTAAAACTGACATTTTAAACTTTAAATAAGAACAATTTTAAGACTAAATTGCAGATATACATTTCACAAAGTGAAATGAAACATTAAGATAATATATGAATTTTAAAGGGAGAGAACTGAGGGGGAAGGGGTAAGAAAAACAAAGTATTTTCCGAAACTGAATTAGCTGGATAATTGTGAGTATTTAAAATATTACTACTATTATTAATACTATGATGATGTACTACTACTATTACCAAAAAACAATAATCATACCACACACACATACCGATTGCCACCAAGTCAATTCCGACTCATAGTGACCCTATAGGACAGAGTAGAACTGCCCCATAGGGTTTCCAAGGCTGTAATCTTTACAGAAGCAGACTGCCACAT
>NW_004443968.1:5807328-5878045 GCF_000243295.1 Trichechus manatus latirostris | reverse complement strand
ATAGGACAGAGTAGAACTGCCCCATAGGGTTTCCAAGGCTGTAATCTTTACAGAAGCAGACTGCCACATCTTTCTCCTGCAGAGTGGCTGGTGGGGTCATAATGTCAACCTTTTGGTCAACAGTCAAGTGCTTAACCACTGCACCACCAGGGCTCTAAAAACAATAATACTAGCAGCAAACATTTACTGTGTGCATAACTCGGGCTCAGAACTCAACTCTGTACATACATTATCACACATAATCATCACAACAACCCCATTAGTTCCATGGTGCAAACGGGGAAAATGACACCTAAATTACACAAGGTCAAATTGCTAAAAGCATAAACAGGCTCATTCGCCTTCACTACTACCTTTACAGTTCCAACATTATTTTCACAATTCCAGCAAAGATATTACAGTTAGTACATGTTACATATTACAGTGGTAACCATGCCAGTGTTCCTCTTGAGGACAGGGACTGTAATATTTTCTTTGTATTTCTCCTAGTGCTTTGCACAAGCAGACTCTTAAGAAATATTTGTTGATTTCAGTGATTTTTAGTAATTGTTGAAAAAACACTTAAAAAAAAAAAGAAATAGAAAATTCTGTATTTCATTTGTGCTCAGTTCAATCAAAACCAACCAACCAACAATTGAATATCACATACTAGGCATGGTGCAGAAACCCTGGCCACACAGTGTTTTAGAGCTGCGGCTGCTAACCAAAAGGCTGGCAGTTCAAATCCACCAAGCGCTCCTTGGAAACCCTATAGGGCGTTCTACTCTGTCCTATAGGGTCGCTATGAGTCAGGATCAACTCGATGGCAACAGGTAAGGTATGGTGCTGGACATGGAATGACATATGAAGATGCCTAAAACATGGTCTCTTCCATCGAGGAAAGTACATTTACAACAAATGCACAGCATTTCAGAATCCAGTCTCCAACTCAGGGTTGTTCCTAGATTGACAGCATCATCCCCACCACTGGCAGCTAGTTAAAAATGCAGAATTTTAGACCCCACCTAGGGCTTCCTGAATCAGAATACCCGTGTTTTCAATGTGCATTAGAGGTGTGAGAAGCCAGCTTTTAGCACACTCTAAGCACATGGTGGAGCCCTGGTGGTGCAGTGGTTAAAGAGTTCAAGCTGCTAACTAAAAAGTCAGCAGTTCAAATCCACCAGCTGTTCCTTGGAAACCCTATGGGGCAGTTCTAGTCTGTCCTATAAAGCTGCTGTAAGTCAGAATCGACGTGACAGCAATGGGTTTGGGTTTGTTTGTTTAGGCACGTGGTGGTGCAATGGTTAAGCACTTGGCTGCTAACCAAAAGGTCAGCAGTTTGAACCCACCAGCTGCCCTTCGGTGATCTGCTCGGGTAAAAATTTCAGCCTAGGAACCTATGGGGCAGTTCTACCCTGACCTATAGGTTGCCTATGAGTCAGAATTGACTCGACAGCATGCAACAACAAGGCACATACAGTGGCCTTTAACATCAGGTTAACAAACTATCAAATCAACTAATCTTTATGTTTCTTTGGCAGTGAAGCCTGGGGCCTCTGTGACCCCAGGGAGAATCAGACGCAGAAATTCCACAGCACATGATGGTGACAGCAGCCTGAAGAACGAGTGAGAAAGAAAAGTAGCAGGAAGCAAACAGGAGAGAGAAGCAGCAGAAATCTGTGATTTTTGGAAACCTGAGATAAGAAAATGGAACATCCTGACTGCAGGAAAGAGAAAGCTAGCAATAAAGGGAGAGAGGACATAGACCTGTAGACTGGTAGACGAAGATGGGAAGTGAAGTGCTAGGGTGCGGTCGTATGGGAATGGGAGTTAAAAATTTAGTTATACTGCATTTAAAATGAAGCATTAGTGGTTCAGTGGTAGAATTCTTGCCTTCCATGTGGAGACCCAGGTTCAAGTTTCAGCAAATACACCTCATGTGCAGCTACCACCCATCCGTCAGTGGAGGCCTGCATGTTGAAATACTGCTGAACAGGTTTCAGTGGAGCTTCCAGAGGAAAAGAGACTAGGAAGGAAGATCTGGCGATCAACTTTCAAAAATCAGCCGATGAAAGCCCTTTGGATCACAATGGTCAATCCACAACCAATCATGGGGAAGGCGCAGAACTGGGGCTGTGTTTTGGTCCGCTGTGTGTGGGGTGGCCATGAGCTGGGGGATGACTTGATGGTAACGAACAACGAAACTGCCCTTGAAGGAATGAGGTTTCTGTGAGTATGAGTGTGATAGGCATATTTCACAATTGCTGGTACAGCTCAAGCCTTCTGGAAGGGGCAATCCCGTATACAACGTAACTCTATCCCCACTCCCAGCCACAGGTGATTAGCTGGGAGATGGAAACCCTTCCCAAAGACAGCCATTCTTCTGACTTGCCCCTTACGTAACTTGGTGACCCTGCTCAGGAATTTGAGCGGAGCTAATTAGCTTTTCTCTCTTGAGAAATAGTTGCCAGTTAGTGGTAGGTACTAGAACTGATGTAAAGTCATATTGAGTAAACACAATGAATATCCAGAAGAAACTGACAGAGAAAGGCAAGAGGGAGAGGAGAGAAAAGGGGAATAGAGGAGCACAGTAAAGTGGGAAGTGTCTGTGGTCCCTGAGAGATGAAAAAGTGTGGATTTGGTTTCTAGCATTCCAATTCCAGATTCTATGAGGTTTAACTATATCTCACTTTCTGCCTTTGAATGTCCATAAGAATGCCAGTGACTCCTTCTATTAACTCCTCTTAAAGTGGAGTCCCTGGGTGGCATAAACAGTTAACACACTTGCAGCTTATCTTTTGGCTCGCAAGAAAGTCCCAACAATCTACTTCCAAATAATCAGACATTTAAAGCCCTAGGGAGCACAGTTCTATTCTGATATACACGAGGTCACCATGAGTAGGAATCGACTTGATGGTTACTCGTTACTTAAAGTGGCTTTACTAGGTGTTTAATGCAACTATAATGACCACAACTAAAATACAGCTAATGAGCAAGTGATAAAGAGAAAAAGAGTGAACACAACAATTTGTACTGTTCTTTCAAAAACATTGATCTTGAAAATGTAGTAGGCTATCTCTACCATGTCTATCTGTTTTAGAGCTCCCTATATGCCACAGTTGGAAACCCTGGTGGCATAGTGGTTAAGAGCTATGGCTGCTGACCTAAAGGTTGGCAGTTTGAATCCACCAGCTGCTCCTTGGAAACCCTGTGGGGCAGTTCTACTCTGTCCTATAGGGTCACTATGAGTTGGAATCAACTGAACAGCAAGAAGTTTGGTTTAGGTATTTTATATAATTAGTTCTCAGTGAATAAGACCAAGTTGCCCACATCCTGACTCATTAAAAAGGTAAAATACATTTACAGATAAATTTCAAAGATGAAAAATGGCCCAAAGTATTAATAGGTTAGAGACAGTTAATGAAAACAGTCTGAAAATCATGACGTGCAAATGATTTTTTTTTTTTCTCTTGCCCTTTCAAGAAACTTGAGTCTGAGCAGTCTGTTCCCTGAGCCATTTGATGATACTGTTGAAATCAGTTTCCTGGACAGTGTTTGCCAACTTTGTTCCAGGTGGGTTCCAGTGAATCAAGCCCCTTCAGAATTTAATCAAACTAAGGTCGGTCTGACTTGTTACTTCTTGCATGTGCTAATGCTCTATGTTCTCATAAAACAAAATTGTTGGTACTGGAAAATATCATTGTCCTAGAGTATGCAAAGGTGTCCTGTCCTTACTTCTTGCTCACCAAGCCTCTGAGTAGATGGTTAAAAATTGTTTTCTCTTTGTTATCACCTTCTTGTATCTAAGGATAGTAAAACTGTAGGTTATTTACAGAGGTGATCATGAGAATACAAGACTAATGTCCAAAAATATATTCCATCTTTTTGCCCTGTCAGAATTTACTGATAGCACCTGTGTACAATGGTCCTCAGTGTATGACCATGATTAGGAAAACAGCTTCAGGTGAGGCTAATCCGTCATCATACAGTCTGGATGCAGTATTAACTAAGCTTAGATTAATGTTAGAGATGCTATTATTATTTATTTATTTATTTTTTAATCTGGGATTCCAAAAACACAAAACATTTAGTAACAGTTTAGAAGAAATTGGAGTACCTGAGTGGTGCAAACAGTTAATGCACTTGGTTGCTAACCCAAAAGTTGGAGGTTCAAGTCCACTCAGAAGTGCCTTGGAAGAAAGGCCTGGTGATCCACTGCTGAAACATCAGCCATTGAAAACCCTATGGAGCATTGTTCTATTCTGACACATGTGGGGTCACCATGAGTCAAAATTGACTCAACAGCAGCTGGTTTTAGAAGAAAATGGGAGTCAGGTATCATAGATCAGCATTAGTGTTATTTACTTTTCTTGATAAAGAATTTGTAGGCTTTGAAATGTTCCCTCCGTAAATACTCTTATAATACACTTGCATATACTTCATTTATAGCCCATGAAAAATGTGAGAAAGGTAGAAGTATAGGTCCATGTTGACACGGTGTTACTGTGGGCCACTCTATTAATGGTGTAGCTGTTTCGAGTGTCTCTGACAAGGCAAAAATTTCTTATAGCAAAGGTGAAGATTTCTTGAAGGGGCAAACATCACTTTGGAGGCGGATGCTTCAACTTTTCATTATCTACCACAGTTCCTATGGATTTATGTGAAAGTTGCAAATGCTCCAGGAAAAACACTCCGGAGCATTCACTGCAGGGGTGAATGCTCAGTCATCCCCATACTTGTGCCATCTATAGTCATGTTAACATTTACAGCACATTTCAGTAACTGATGTTCCTAAATGATGACTTAGATTCATTAAAGAATCGTTAACTGAAGTTAGTCCTACTCTGCTTAAAATGTACCATACATATCCTTGCACTATCAGTAACATTTTAATTTTTAAAATCCTGCAAAAAACAGGGTTAAGTTTCAACTATTAAGAAAATGAGAATAATTGAGTACCATATTTTCACAAGCCCATGTAAATAATGCACATGTGCGCGCGCATGCGCGCACACACACACGCGCACACACAATGCGCGTAGCGTGCCTAGGAAAATAATGCCCGAGGGGGTTGTGTGGTTGGCAAAAAAAATATAATGTGCACGTTATGTGTGTAAAAATACAGTAGGTGGGCTTTTATATCAATCACTTTAAGGTCATTGGCCCAGGTTGCAGATAACATACGTCGTTGTGGCTAAACTTTAACTCTGATTTCAATCCTGATGTCCTGAATTTTTTATTGGACAAACATTTAAGGATATTGGTCTTTACTGAGTAATGGGTTAGCACATCAAAAATGTGTTTTAAAATATCTAAACACTTTTAATATGCTCATAGCAGATGGTTGGTCTATGACAATATGCTCATAGAGTTGGTCTATGACAATATTATGAATTAGTATTTATTGAGCATTGTTTATATGTCCTGCAATCTTGCAGTTATAGCTGGAAACTTAAGAAATATAAAAGGATAACTACTTCCCTCAAGGATCTTGGAGCAAAAATAATACAATGTAATAATGAGAACATGATAAATTTCTAAATACACTGACAACATGTGAGGCGTATTTAATAAACATTAAAAGAGCTCAGAAAAATGAGCCAAAATAACTGGGGAAAAGCATGTGATAAGGTTTATGTGTTTATTTCAGGAAGGGAGAATAAAATTGGAAATAAAAATTCTAGCCACCTGTCATGGACTGAATTGTGTCCCCCCAAAATATCTGTCAACTTGGTTAGATCACAATTCCCAGTATTGTATGATTGTCTATCATTTTGTTATCTGATGTGATTTCCCTATGTGTTGTAAATCCTACCACTATGATGTAATGAGATGGATTAGTGAGAGTTATATTGATGAGATCTACAAGATTAGATAGTGTCTTAAGCCAATCTCTTTTGAGATATAAAAGAGAGAAGCAAGCAGAGAGACAGGGGGACCTCATACCACCAAGAAAGCAGTGCCAGGAGCAGAGTGCATCCTTTGGACCTGAGGTTCCTGGGCTGAGATGCTCCCAGACCAAGGGAAGACTGATGACAAGGACCTTCCTCCAGAGCTGACAGAGAGAGAAAGCCTTCTCCTGGAGCCAGTGCCCTGAATTTGAACTTGTAGCCTACTACACTGTGAGAAAATAAATTTCTCTTTGTTAAAGCCATCCACTTGTGGTACTGCTGTTGTAGCAGCTCTAGATAACTAAGACACCACCCTACAGGAAACACCCAATTTTGGGGGAAATGACACATCTCATTTTTCTTGAAGCTTTGAAATTTTGAGATTTGGATCATACAGATGTAGAAGCAATATTTTAAAGATCTCAAGTTGGACAACCCTACTCTAGATACCAGATAGATAGGTACAACGTGATCTTTTTATGATTTATGTAAAAAGGTTCTCAGAAGAAAATGATATTGCTTTTGAGGGTATTATATATATGTCGGGGAAAGGACAAAGTGCGGCAAAGCATTTTACTTGTGGATTATGGTAACAGCTCTTACAAAAATAAAAAAAGTATATTAGTTAAGAATGACAGTCTGGAGACAGACTATTTGGATCAATCCCATGTCCACCTCTTATTGATTATGTGACTTGGGCCAGTATTTAACTTCTCCATACCTCAGTTTCCCCAGTAACACAACAGGGGAGAACAATAGCATCTACCTCATAGGAGGGAGTGAGAACTGAATGAGTCAATACATGTTAAGCTCTTGGATCAGACTCTGACATGCTGAAGGTACTCAATTAAAGATAGCTATTATTATAATCATCATCTATTACCAAGCCCCAAATTCTCTTACTTATATACATGACTTAACCTGTATTTAAAGAAAAAGAAGTTACCACATAATAGAGAGGGAGGTATAACATTCATCACATTTCTTCATGTGTCAGGGAAAATGCTGTCTACCTGAGTTCAGTGAAAGAAAAATCTTTCAACTGAGGTAGTCAGGGAAGCCTTCATGGAAGAGGTGGGATTTGAAACCAGCTTTTTCTCCCTCAAATTCCTTACCAATCAGCAGATGCTTACTATGATTCAATCATGCAAATAAGATTATCGGCTGTGTCTACAGCAGCTTTGTATGAGGGAAAGGAAGAAAACTTTCCCTTTGCTGCTTTTCCCCATGACTCATGCATGTTTCCAAAAATCTGTTGTTGCAACTTAGTTCACAGGGGGATGGATCTTTCCAATTTGAAAGTCAAGTTAATTATGGGCCATTAAAAAACACACAGGTAATAATACTCAAAGATGTCTAACAACACATGATCACACCACCAAAGGCTGACAAATCAGGCTGGCCCAGAAGCAGTAGACTGAGCTGTTGATTCAGGGATTCTCTAAAGATTCAAAGGAAGGTTCCTCACCTGCCACACTCCAGTCTCCCCCCATCCTCCTTCCATCATAAAGTCTCAAAGAGAGGGCCCAGGGAAAAGGCTGATTCGCTGATGTTTTTCTAGAAGACCGAGTGTTCTCGCCTCTAGGAAGCCTGCATTCTGTCTCAGGTGCCTGCTGCAGGATCCCTAGTGTTGATTGTTAGAAAGCAGGGCATTATGAATGTCCCCATCTCAACCTGAGCTGCCCACCAGAAAGATAACAGCACTTCTTCCTTTCATTAAAAAAAAAAAAAATTTTTTTTTCATAGAATCTTAGAATTAGAAAGGAATTGTAGAGTCCATCCCATCATCCCCCTAGTTTTATCCAAGGACTTTTGAGGTTTGCCCAGAACCCCATGGTCCAAACTCCTAGGTCAGTGCTCAAACTGAGGCTCCAAGGCATAAGTCAGACTCAACAGAAAAATAGCCTAAAATGTTTTCAGGGGCTATATTCTGCCAATAATCTAAAACCCCTTTTTTAGGAAGTGTTCTAAGTGCTTTATTTTACTCTGCATATGAATTCCTGGGGGCTAGGTAGCTATTGAATAAATCATAGAATGAAACAACAAACATGCATATTTCTGAGCATAATAATCAAAAGTAATGAATCGAGCAGCTTAGGCCTTACTTATTCCTTTTATGAAACAGTTCTTAATGATACTATGTATTAAATTTTTTGCAAAATATAAAAATTCATACAAAATAACAAATTGCATTCAGTTAGAAATATGACGCAGATATGAGGAAAGGGAAATTAATCCCAAAGGGCATTCTGTTATTTACAAGCCCCTCTCACCAATGCCCCTCTCTCCCCCCGCCCCTCCAAAAATTGGCTTCAGTTGAATCAATATTTTATCATAAGGAATTTATTTTTGTCAACAGGATGTTCCTGTTATTTTCGAGTCCTGTAGTTTGAACAACAGGATTTCAGGGCAGTAAAATAAAATGGGAACAGCAGAGTAATATTAATTTCTGGGGGTACTCACAAATGTGTGAGGAAAATCCAAATAGGCCAAAATCTGCTTTAAAAATTTAAGGCTGTCTTTTTCATGAACTTCGGAATTTCTTCTCACAGGGGAAAAAAAAAAAAAAAGATCTTATAGTCAGTGAAGATTTCTAGCTGAAGTTCTTAACTTCATAATTGTAGAGCTGGGCTAGCTAATGTCTTCAAAAGTTTCCCTTTATGATGGTGTGCTAATTTATTTGTTCTTTTCTTTCTTCAAATAAAAGTTGCAAGTGCCACAAGATGGAAATAATTTTTGAAAGACACTGAAATTTCAAGTGTGTGATATGCATGCAATCTGGGCAGTATCATGTACTTTTCAATGATAAAATCTTACTAAATGTCAGGGCTGTTCTTTGTAACTCATTTGGAGGCCTGTTATCCAGGTGTGTGGAGAGGAGTCAGGAGAAATCAGCTCCTCTAAATCAATCAAACAGCTGCTCGAATATTCGGCTGCCTGCTATCACCAAGAACAGACTAATCTAACTGGGTTTGATTATAGGTGAAAATATAGCAAACCCACTACTGTCTGGGACATTCGGAATTGAAGAAAGGAAGAACAAGATGATTTCACAAAACAGGGAGCAGAAGTGCCTACAGACGTAGATTCTGAATCAAACAGGCCTGGCTTTGAACCCTGGCACTGCCATTTGATAGCTGTGTGACTCTGGGCAAGTAAGTTACTCTATGAGCCTCAGTATCCTCAGCTGTAAAATAGGAATAAACTATTATTTTTTTAAATATGTAAGTCTACTGTGAGGAATAAATGAGATAATGCACAGTGCCTAACATAGTAAAAAAGCCCACTGCCGTTGAGTCGAGCTCGACTCACAACAACCCTATAGGACAGAGCAGAACCACCCCATAGAGTTTCCAAGGAGTGGCTGGTGGATTTGAACTGCTGACCTTTTGGTTAGCAGCCATAGCTCTTAACCACTGTACCACCAGGGCTCCAACACAGGGTAAGGACTCAGTAAATGAAAGCCCTTATTATCTTTCACTTTAGCATTTGACTTGGTTTAATTACTTTGTGGAAACACTGGAGTGCCTATTCATGTACAGAAATCATACATGGCATTTAACTGTACTCATATTCCATTTCATATGACACCCAAACACTTGGTTAACACCACTGATTTTTGCAACAGTAGGCTTATCAGAAGTCTCAATCCATAAAGCCATCATAACCTCTAAGTGGATATCTAATACCATTTCTCAAAGGAGCAAGCATTTTCTTCACAGCAGCCATAGCAGTGACTTAAATATAAAAGCTCTGGGTCAGTGTTGAGTCAACTGAAAGCAAAATGACATACAGTGTTTTCAAAATGCGTGTTGAAATCTCCATTTGGTTCTGCCAAGGTAACCCAAAACTGGCTACACTAAATCCCAGATTTAAAATCACAGAAAGATCAGGTGGTAATTCAATCCTCATGCTGGGATGTAGATTACTTAACTACTGAGAGATGGGTTTCTCTATGGTTGCTGTTTTGAAGGGTAGGGGGAACACACACAATCTCAGTGGCCTCCTGTATTTTGCCTAAGCTGCTATTTTCATAGCTACGTTACTGTACTTGGAATCCTGAAAGAAAAAAAAAAATTCTTCTTTGGCAGTTGAGGCAGTTTTGTTAAAGGTTACTACAACATTATTTTAATATCTGAGCAGCAGTAAATCGCATCTTCATGATTTTTTTTCCAACTTTCCTCTTCAGTGAAGAGGTTCTAGATCCTAAATGAGTTTTAGATAGCTTACAAAGACACATACTCTACATAAGAGAAAATAAACTAAAAACGAGGCAAAGAAAAGTAAGGAAATTAAGATGAACTAGAAGTGTGTGCTACTTGCTAAAAATAGGCTATACATTCAGTCCAGTTTGTTTTCTGTAGTAGCTGTTTCAGACATGCACACACACACACACACACACACACACACAAGCACAGAGCAGTCCAAGAGAAGCACGATTCTTTCCAATATGAGAGCAGCTTGGTTACTCTATTGTGTAATGGATAATGTTCTTGACCTTATATTCATGAAAAATCCAGCACTGACTTTCACACGACTGCTATTAGTTCATTTAACATGCATTTCTAAAGCAATAACTATGTATGTGCTATTTGCTATGCTCTAAGACATGTCTCCTGACCTGGAGAAGATCAGAGTCTAGTGTGGAGGAGAGGCTCATGCCAAATCTTAATGCAATGTGTTAAGTGTGGTAGCATGGCCACCTGGACCTTGGCGGGAGCTCAGAGGAAGGAGTGAGTAACTGTGTGCAGGGGAGTTAGACGATGAAATCGTATTTGCTAAGAAAGAAATGAAATGAGAACTGAGGGTAACACTTGTTACTTAAATGACCTGATATGCAAATAAATTGGACAGTCTTGCGAGAGCCTTTTCTCGGACAATGGCAAGGAAAGGGCAATGCTCAAAAAATTTCTCAGCTTTGTTTCCTGTTGGTCCAGGAATCATCTGTGCTCTTAAAAAGGGAAACATGGTTTGAGATTTTCAGGAAGATAACATAATTCTAATTAATCTTTGTTCCTCTGGGGCTATAAAACCTTCAAGGTCAAGGATTTGTGAATGTGCTTTGGTTGGCAAGTTGAGGGAGGAGGCACTAGGACTTACTAATCACACGGGATTAAAATACAGACTTGATTGGCCCAAAAGTACAAGGCCTGTGTATTTTACTAAATTTAAGAGAAGCACTTACAGAGAAAGAGAGACACATCATTTTATAACCCCTCCAATACAGTCCATATGGGGATAATTATGGAGGAAAGCCCAAGAAAGCTACCATATAAGAATTTTAAAAGAGCCCCAGACAATCCAAAATCACAGCTTCATCAGGAAAGAGGCAGTGACTGAACCAATGCTCCCTTCTTAGTAACCTTCAGCGAAATGAAAATGACAAGGTATGACCCATGAGATCAAAGCTGATGGAGGGAGTGGGGCTGGGGAAGCAGAGTTGAGGTAAATTCATTCATGACTCCCTGAAAAATTCCACTTTCTTTTGTTAGCCTGTAAGGAGCTCTGGTGGCGCAGTGGTTAAGCTCTCTGCTACTAACTGAAAGGTCGGTGGTTCAAACCCACCAGCCGCTCCACAGGACAGAGATGTGGCAGTCAGCTTTTGCAAAGATTTACAGCCTTGGAAACCCTATGGGGCAGTTCTACTCTGTCCTGTCGGGTCGCTATGAGTCGGAATCAACTTGACAGTAATGAATTATTAGCCTGTAACTAGAAAAAGTAACATCTTAAGAAAGTACCAATAGGATAAAAGCAGGAGGTTGAAGAACACTGGAGAAACAATATTTCTGGGGGGAGAAGGCCTTTTGATACTGCATTTTTTCCACATCCAATATAAATTTATCCTTTCTAATAAATAAAAATTCCTCCTAACCTATAGCTGGAATCTGACATACACATCTTAAACAAGACACAAGAGATTTAAGATGGTTTTTGGATGTTGCCTGCTAGTAGCATAGCTGTCAGCATGCAGATATTCCTGTAAAGAAAGAAACATGGCAGAGTGTCTCATTTTTTCAATGCTATACATAAAAACAGAGCACAAAACACTATAATCCATTCAAGAAATGCCACTAAAATGCAATTTTGAGAAGTTAGATTCAAAAATGCATCTTTTTTAGAAGAAAATTTCAAGAAAATGTATAGGCTACCAGGCTATCGAAGGAGCCCTGGTGGTTAAGTGCTCGGCTGGTAACCAAAAGGTTAGCGGTTCGAACCCACCAGCTGCTCCTCAGGAGGAAGATGTGGCAGTCTGCTTCCGTAAAGATTTACAGCCTTGGAAACCCTATGGGCAGTTCTACTCTCTCCTATAGTGTTGCTATCAGTCAAAATTGACTCGATGGCAGTGGTTTTTACCAGCCCATCATGCAAGCTAAAATCAGATGTCTTAAACATCCTTTGTAACTGCCTGTTACGGACCGAACTGTGTCCTCCAAAAATATTTGTTGGAATCCTAACCCCTATACCTGTGGATGTAATACTGTTTGGAAATAGAGCTTTATTTGTTCTGTTAATGAGGTCATACCACATTACTTTTTTTCCACTGATAAAGAGTTTTATTAACGTATCTCCAAAATATTCAAAATATTCTCAGTAATTTCTAATTGCTCCAGAGGCCCCACAATGAGGCACATCAGAAATAATTACACCTTAAAATAGATCATCCTCTAGGAAAGATGAATGCATTTTTAATATGTCAAAAACCTTTAACAGCTTTTTTAGAAAATTGCAAGACAAGTATTAACTCCATGATACATTCCTTCATTCAACAAATATTTATTGAACACTCACCACATGCCGGGGACTGTTCAAGGCTGTAGGGATAGAGCAATAAACAACTACAACAACAAAAAAGTCCTTGACCTTCTGGAGCTTACATTATAGTGGATACTTTTTTTAAAAAATAATTTATTTTATTTTTGTTGTTGAAAACACACACAGCAAAACATACACCAATTCAACAGTTTCTACGTGTACACTTGAGTGATACTGATTACATTCTTTGAGTTGTGCAACCATTCTCACCCTCCTTTTCTGAGTTGTCCCTCCCCCATTAACATAAACTCAAACTCACTGCCCCCTAAGGTTCTTATCTAATCTTTCGAGTTGCTGTTGTCAGTTTGATCCCATATAGATAGATCTTAAAAGAGTATAATGCTCAAGGCAGACATTATTTACTAGTTAAGCTAAGCTATTGTTTGGTTTTAAGAAGATGTCAGAGGATATTTTGGTTTTAAGGTTTAAAGGTTATCTCAGGGCAATAGCTTCTGGGGCTAGACACCGATTTTTTATTTTTATTATTCTTTTCAATCTAAACTCATCCTGAAGCAAAGTTATTAGACATTAAAAAATAAAAAAAATTCTTTACTTTAAAATGGTAAACTTTATTTTATGTGACTTTCACCTCAATAAATAAATAAAAATTTCTCTTTAACCACAGTTGGAATTTAACATAGATACCTGAAACAGAAAATATGCAAATATACAAATAAATATATACTACATCTGATAGTGATAATGCCATGACAGAAAGTAAAATAGGATAAGGCCACTATGAAGTGTTGGGAATTGCTAAATTTACGTGATATGGTCAGAGAGGCATATGTCTCCTATTAAGAGGAGAAAATTGATTTTCTAATACCAATCAGTGAACTAGACCATAGATGTCTCTTTCAGGACAATAGAAAAAGATACAGCAAATTAACATTCCAGAGTTCTTACCAGCATGCTGTTGTCCAAAAAAAATTAATGCTAGTCTTAGAATGGCAAGCTGACACCCAGGCAATACCTCACCCAACTGGGAAAAAAATCCCATTACTTTATTTCTAAAATTTAAAGACCTTGTATACACCTGACCCTCTATGTACCCAAATAGGTTATGATTAATTATTTTTCTATCTCTTTGTCCGCAGGATCTGGAGGAGGACATCTGGAATTGTCCCTGGCAGGTGAGCACATGACTCATGTCAGTGGAATAGTTGCACTGGGATACCTGAGAAGTCTGTACATTTTTACAAGATGTTTCTAGACCTCATGTATTGTATTGTTCTTCCCACCTACACCCAGTTTGTTTCTTTCACCTAAGTAATCTCCCTTCAAAAATAATCAAAAGACACTGGTGATTCAGACTTTGAATTTGACTGATGCTGACTTTTTTTTCTCTCTCTTATTAGTCTATTTCATTTGAGTATGGTCATTCCATTAATCCCAGTATTGGCCTAAACACAAGCTATCAAGTAATTGCATTAGAGAATAAAATTTTCTACAATTCTGAATTAATATAGATGGCAACAGTTGTCCATAAGTGGCCATTTGGTGTCATTGTTTTTATGTTGTTAGGTGCCCTTGAGTCAGTTGTGACTCATAGCAATCCCATGTACAACAGACTGAAACACTGCCCAGTCCTGTGCCATCCTCATGATCATTGTTATGTATGAGCCCATTGTTGCAGCCACTGTGTCAATCCATCTCATTGAAGGTCTTACTCTTTTTCGCTGACCCTCTACCAAGCACTATGTCCTTCTCCAGGGACTGATCCCTCCTGATAGCATGCCCGAAGTATGTGAGACCAAGTCTCATCATCCTTGGCTCTAAGGTGCATTCTAGCTGTACTTCTTTCAAGATAGATTTGTTTCATTTTTCTGGAAGTCCATGGTACATTCAATATTCTTCGACAACACCATAATTCAAAGACATCAATTCTTCTTCTGACTTCCTTATTCATTGTCCAGCTTTCGCATGCATATGAGATGATTGAAAACATCATGGCTTGGGTCAGGTGCACCTTAGTCCTTAAAGTGCCATCTTTGCTTTTTAACACTTTAAAGAGGTCCTTTGCAACAGATATGCCCAATGCAATGTGTCCTTTGATTCCTAAACTGCTGCTTCCATGGGCGTTGATCGTGGATCCAAGTCAAATGAAATCCTTGACAACTTCAATCTTTTCTCTGTTTATCATGATGTTGCTTATTGGTCCAGTTGTGAGGATTATTGTTTTCTTTATGTTGACATGTAATCCACACTGAAGGCTGTGGTCTTTGATCTTCATCAGTAAGTACTTCAAGTCCTCTTCACTTTCAGCAAGCAAGGTTGTGTCATCTTCATAACTCAGGTTGTTAATAAGGCTTCCTCTAATCCTGATGCCTCATTCTTCTTCTTATAGTCCAGCTTCTCAGATTATTTGCTCAGCATACAGATTGAATAAGTATAGTGAAATAACACAACCCTAAGGTACACCTTTCTTGACTTTAAACCACGCAATATACCCTCGCTCTGTTCAAACGACTGCCTCCTGATCTATGTACAGGTTCCTCATGAGCACAATTAAGTGTTCTGGAATTCCCATTCTTCACAATGTTATCCATGATTTGTTATGATCCACACAGTCGAATGCCTTTGCATAATCAATAAAACACACATAAACATCTTTCTGGCAGTCTCTGCTTTCAGCCAGGATCCATCTGACATCAGCAGTGATATCCCTTGTTCCAAGCACTTTTCTGAATCCAAGTTGAATTTCTGCCAGTTCTCTGTCGATTTACTGCTGCAATTGCTTTTGAATGATCTTCAGCAAAATTTTACTTGCCTGTAATATTAATGATACTGTTTGATAATTTCCACATTCAGTTGGATCGCTTTTCTTTGGCATAGGCATAAATATGGATCTCTTCCAGCTGGTTGGCCAGGTAGCTGTCTTCCAAATTTCTTAGCGTAGATAAGTAAGCACTCCAGTGCTGCATCCATTTGCTGAAACATAGAAATTGGTATTCCGTCAATTCCCGGAGCCTTGTTTTTTGCTAATGACTTCAGTGCAGCTTGGACTTCTTCCTTCAGTTCCATTGGTTCTCAATCATATGCTACCTCCTGAAATGACTGATCATTTGGTGTAGCATACATGTATTTACTTAGTTATTAATTTGATTTATTGATTCCAAATGGACTGCATAGTCCCAAGTAGACTACCATAAGAAAATATAAAAATCAGACTTGAAAATGCTGGAATAATGCGTTGTGATCCTAAGTGTGAAAAGTTCACAGCCTAGGCTTCAAAGTTTCTTCAAAAGAATGGAGGAAAATTCCTGAATCATCAGACAATGCACTTAAACAGAGCAGTAAGCATGACAAATCCATAACAAACACATGAATTTTGGGAATCACACTCAGGCAACACGAGCATGTGGAAATATGAGTTGGAGGAAAATGGAAAATCCTAAGCATTCCACTTGCTAGAAAAACCTTCTACCCTCCACTGCCATTATCAGTGACATGTTATTATCATCTCAATGAGTCATCTTTGGATGAATAATTAATGGAAATTAATTATGTTCTACTCATTACTAATCTTGAATGCACAACAAATCATGAATGTTTCTCTTATTTATTATGCCATCTCAATTATTTTATAAACATCATAAATATAAAACAAACTTTCAAGGTCTTTAAAAGATCTGCTTATGGTTTCTCTCAACCCAATTTGCCTGCTACATTCTTCATGTTTCACTACCAATTATTCACATAGTTTGGTGAGGTGAGTTGCAGTATTATCATATGCTTTCAAATAGATAAGAAGTTGAGGATAATTTAATTATTGTTTTATATCAAGGATTATGGGGATAAACCAGGGGTGTGTCATTTTAATATGAAGGTAAGTGAGAAAAGCTTAATAGCTTACTTAGAAATTATTCTTAAACTTCTAAACCATTACCACTCTTCAAATTGTCTTTGTTAACATGAATAATTAGTAACTGATTCAGATCAGTGGCCTACTATTTTTTATGGAAAAGCAAGCTGTAATGTGAAAGCCACATCAATAAGCCTGGCTTTTTGAATGAGGTTATAATCTAGTTACCCTGGTGGTGCAGTGGCTAAGCGCTCAGCTACTAACCAAAAGGTTAGCAGTTCGAACCCCCAGCTGCTCCGCAGGAGAAAGATGTGGCAGTCTGCTCCTGTAAAGATTTACAGTCTTGGAAACTGTGTGGGACAATTTTACTCTGTCCTATAGGGTCGCTATGAGTCAGAATTGACTCAGTGGCAATGGGTTTATCATCCACTTGGAATTGCAGGTCAAATTCCTAAATAAAATAAATTACCATACGTATTGGCTAAATATTGAAGATGCAAACAAGTTATTTTTTTTTGTGCATGTGATTTTCATTTATTTAATTCAGTTTACAAAAGTACCTAGATCATGATCTTAAAATAGAAGTCTTAGTTAAGACCCTAAAGTATTGGACATCAAAGTAAATTGGAAGACAGAAAATATTGTAGAATTTGTGAAAATATGTGGCTGAGAATAGGCTAAATTTCTCTTCACATGTCAAAGGCAAAAAGAGAAGTCAAGAAAAAGGAGTTATGGTTGTTTTTTTTTTTTTTTCTGATAGAGAGAGTGAACACATACAAGCCAACTACAATTGTATAGCTACAAACGTGTCCCTTGGAGGATGAAGACTTCTGGTGCTGACTCCCACTTGGGAAATCTAAAGGTGAGAGACAGGCTGGCTTGCTGGCTTGCTACTCTTTCACAGGGCTAAAAGAGATGGTTGAGTTGGGTAAATCTGCACTTCATAAGTTCATTGGGTCAAAATGTGTATTCATGTTTCTCTGATGCATTGTGCAAAAGACAGCTGGCATGAAATTATTCTACCTCTTGTCCAATAGGACCTCCTAGAGGGACCAATAGGCCTCAGCAGAGAGAAGCTGAAGTTATTTCTGAGTTCCTAGATACTGTGAAAATAATAAGCAACTAGCCAAGGACAGCAGCCAATTTATGACAGTACCAGTTAAATAAATATGCTAGTCTTTTCCTGCCTCCCTTTCCTTTCCTCCCTCCACATGTTCCATGGAGGGCCAGAAACAAAGATTAGCTAGCAGAGGTGAAAAGGGGAGGGAAAGAAAGAAGTCAACCACACCCTCTTTCCTGCATGCCAACTGTGCCTTATCAAGTCCTTGCTGTGGGAAGGGTAGTAGTTCTAAGGGAATAAAATAGCAACTTTGACAATTCCATCCACCACTTGTCTGTGAGTTTGTTGTACTGTGCTGGCTTGTGTTTGTAGTACTGTGTTGCCTTGTGTGCTGCTGTGATGCTAGAAGCTATGCCGCCAGTGTTTCAAATACTAGCAAGGTCATGATGGACAAGTTTCAGCAGAGTTTCCAGACTGAGATGAAGGAGTTGGCAATCAACTTTTAAAAAATTTGGTCAGTGAAAACCTAATGGATAGCACTGGAACATTTTCTGATATAGTGCTGGAAAATGAGCCCCTCAGGTTGGAAGGCACTCAAAATATGACAGGGGAAGAGCTGCCTCCTCAAAGTAGAGTCAATCTTAATGACATAGATGGAGTAAAACCTTCAGGGCCTTCATTTACTGATGTGGCATGACTTAAAATGAAAAGAAACAGCTGCAAACATCCATTAGTAATCAGAACGAGGAATGTACAAAGTATGAATCAAGGAAAATTGGAAGTTGTCGAACATGAAACGGAACACTTAAAGATAGATATCCTAGGCATTAGTGAGATGAAATGGACTGATATCAGCCAATGTAAATCGGACAATCATATGGTCTACTGTGCTGGGAATGACAAATTGAAAAGGAATGACATCACATTCATCATCAAAAAGAACATTTCAAGATCTATCCTAAAATACAATGCTGTCAGTGATAGGATAATATCTATACACCTACAAGGAAGACCAGTTAATACGACTATTATTCAAATCTACACACCAACCACTAAGGCCAAAGATGAAGAAATTGAAGATTTTTACCAACTTTTGCAGTCTGAAATTGATCAAACGTGCAATCAAGATGCACTGATAATTACTGGTGATTGGAATGTGAAAGTAGGAACCAAGAAGAAGGTTCGGTAGTTGGAAAATATGGCCTTGGTGATAGAAATGACGCCAGAGATCCATAATGGGAATTCCAAAACACTTAACTGTGTTCATGTGGAAACTGCACATAGACCAAGAGGCAGTTGTTCAAACAGAGCAAGGTGATATTATGTGGTTTAAAATCAGTAAAGGTGTGCTATAGGTTATATTCATTCGCCATACTTAATTCAATCTGTATGCTGAGCAAATAATCTGAGAAGCTGGACTATATGAAGAAGAATGTGGCATCAGGATTGGTGAAAGACTCATTAACAAGCCACATTATGCAGATGACACAACCTTGCTTGCTGAAAGTGAAGAAGATTTGGAATACTTACCAATGAAGATCAAAGACTACAGTCTTCAGTATGGATTACACCTTAACATAAAGAAAACAAAAATCCTCACAACTGGACCAATAAGCAACATCATGATAAACAGAGAAAAGATTGAAGTTGTCAAGGATTTCATTTGACTTGGATCCACAATCAACGCCCATGGAAGCAGCAGTCAAGAAATCAAATGACGAATTGGGCAAATGTGCTGCAAAAGACCTCTTTAAAGTGTTAAAAAGCAAAAAGGTCACCTTGAGGACTAAGGTGACCCTGACCCAAGCCATGGTATTTTCAATCACCTCATATGCATGTGAAAGTTGGATAATATATAAGGAAGACTGAAGAAGAACTGATGTATTTGAATTATGGTGTTGGTGAAGAATACTGAATATAATAACATGGACTTCCAGAAGAAGGAACAAATCTGTCTTGGAAGAAGTACAGCCAGAATGTTTCTTAGAAGCGAGGATGGTGAGACTTCATCTCATGTACTTTGGACATACTGTCAGGAGGAACCAGTTCCTGGAGAAAGACATCATGCTTAGTAGAGGGTCAATGAGAAAGAAGAAGACCGTTAACGAGATGAATTGATACAGTGGCTGCAACAATGGCTCAAACAGCAACAACTGTGAGGATGCAGCAGGACCAGGCTACATTTCATTCTATTGTACATAGGGTCACTATGAGTGGGAACTAACTCAAAGGCACCTAACAACAACAAAAAGTATTCAGTGGAAAACCAAATAGATAGGTGTACGGATCCAGTCAGAGAAAGGTGATATTTATATTTATAAGGTATCAGTCAACTGACAACATATGTTCTGGCCACTGGATGATCTCTGGTTCAAACCATCTACTCTGGTCTGTCTTGTCTCCATTTTAATCTTCACTCAGGCTATGCTTCATACATGGAATGTCCTCCCCTCCTTCCACTCTACCTACTGAAATGCTTCTCATCTTTTAATACCTGGCTAAAGCATCATCCTCTAGTGAAATCCTTCTCTGACCATTTCTACCACAATGCTCTCTCCTGCACCTAAATTTCTGAAGCACTAATGATGTACAGATCTATAATTATCTCTTACTGCGTTTGCATCTTATTTTTCGAAGGAGACTATAACCTTTTAAAAAAACAGGGAGGGCTTCATTTATGTGTTTGTTTGTTTTTTTTTAAATTCTGCTCAATGCTAAACATACTGGCACATGATAAAGGCTGAAGAAACAAGAAACATTGGCTATTTGATCTTTATGGTGCTGCCAGTCTGTACTTAAATGAGATTTCAAAAGGCAAAGTCAATTTGTTTTTATTTGAAAATATTAAAATAACAATATCAAAGCAAGTGCAATTCTAGTTTGGGTTAGGAGGTCGTCCATTTTTCTGACATCCTCATTTTTACTTAACTTGCTTAAATTAAAGAGCCTGTGAGTATTTTACCCTGTGGTATAGTCCAAAGCAAAGCAAGAGCTTAATAATTCTCTGTTGAATTATTCAAAATTAAAAATAAGAAAATATTTTTAATGGTAATACTTAAAAAATTTTAAAAAAACATACTAAGTGATTACTGCTTAAAAATCTGACTCTCTATCAGTAATAAAGTATTGCCACCTTTATATCTTAAATCTTTAAACTTGTACCATTTTTCTTTTCCTGTTTCAAGTATGTTAAACTTCATGGATATTAAAAACAAAACTGACTTTGAGAAATTACACTAAAAGTTTAGGCTTATGTTGTGAATCACTATAGACATTCTTGTGTGTTGGATATAAACTTTGTTGTTGTTGTTGTTAGGTGCCCTCAACTTGGTTCTTACTCATAGAGACCCCATGCACAACAGAATGAAACACTGCCCATTCCGGCACCATCCTCACAATCATTGCTATGTTTGAGCCCATTGCCGCCATTGTGTCAATGCATCCCATTGAGGATCTTGCTCTTTTTCACTGACCCTCAACATTACCAACCATGATGTCCTTCTCCAGGGACTGCTCCCTCCTAATAACATGTCCAAATGTATTTAAAATGTAACCTAAAAGCAGGATCTGATTCATGCTGGGGTAAGTGTGATTATTTTGTGCTCTAGGGAATTTTGATAGAAAGATCTGTGTAGCTATAGAAATGCATTCTAATGTAAATATCCTTTTATAATAATTTCTCCACTCATTCATTCATTCATCAAATATTTATTGAGTACCCACTATATATGTATATATACTATACCCACTATATACATATACACATATATACACACACACATATATACCCACTATATATATATACACACACATACACACACACACACACACACACACACACACACACATATATATACCAGGCACTGTCCTAGACCTTAGGGATATAGTGTTACACAGAAGGCTTCACTGAGATTACATTCATTTCAAGAAAACAGACAGTAAAAAAGATAAATAAACATAAATCACAATAGTAGGTGGTGATCAGGGCCATAAAGAAAAAATAAAGCAGAGAATAGGGATAGAGTGAAAAAGAAGGCCAAGAAAGGCCTCTCTGAGGAGAGACATTTGAATATAGACCTTCACAAAGTGAGAAAGCATGCACTGTGAATATTTAGAAGAACATTCCAGACAGAAGGAACAGTAAGTGCAAAAGTTTGAAACAAGAATAGCTATAAAAATATCTAACACATAAGTATTGCTTACGAAGTGCTGAGCACTGTTCTAAGTAGTAGCTTATAGTAATCCATTTAATCCTCACAAGAACCCTTAGAGGTAAGTATTTATATTATCATCCTATCTTACAAATGTGGGAACTAAGGCACAGAGAGGTAAAATAACTTGTTCAAGGTTAAACCCCAGGAAGAGGCAGAACTGGAGTTTGAACAAAAGTAGTCAGTCTAGTTCCAGTATCCCCTCTCTAACCACTAAACAACACTGTCTCTATGTACAAGGGGACAGCTGGGGCTGGCACTGAATAATTTCTCTTTACAAAGGTTATAGCAAGAACTTCTGTAGCCACAAAGAGTATCATCAACCAGATAGAAGGTTTTTAGCCTTAATTAAAAAAATTAAGGTTTATTAACTTGAACAAATATAAAACACCCATTGCCACTGAGGTGATGCCTACTCATAATGACCCTATAGGACAGAGTAGAACTGCCCCATAGGTTTCCCAAGGCTTTAATCTTTATGGAAGCAGACTGCCACATTTTTCTCCCACAGAGCGGCTGATGGGTTCAAGCTACCGACCTTTCAGTTAGCAGCCAAGCTCTTAATCACTCACCCAGGGCTCCTTGAACCAATACAATACTCAATAAAACAAGATCTGGCATAGAGATTCCTCTGGAAGAATAATGAACACAGACAGATTTGTGTCCAGGCTATGGACGACTCTACTGTACTGTAGTCAAGAACACACCATAGGTTAAGTTCTTTGATTTCATCTGAAATAATGAAGCAGAGATGGAGCTTTGGTGCCTCTTCTTGTAAGAGTTACATCTGGTTTTCCCAGATGGTGAACAGGAAATTGCAGATACACATTGAACTGTGGAATAAAGCAACCATACAAGGCTCAGGCTGTTGCTGAGCAAACATTAATAAAAATGCTTGGGGTTACTACTCGCTCAAACTATAGCTTGTTTGTTCTCTTGGGAAGGAAAGAAAAAGCCAGAAATCAAGTTTTAAGGATCTCAATAAAGAGTTGGAGCAAAACAGTGAACCCTTTCAGTGCTCTGAATCACATGTAAAACCGTCACGGAGGCTGCTTTCTAGTGTGCTTCCTATTTATGGGTCTACAAGCAGAAGTTTGTTAAAGCTCTGACATACAAAACTTAAAAACGGCATAAAGGAAACAAGAGAGAGATTGTTTGCTAACGTGTAGGGTATTTTTTTTTTTTTAAAGACTGCCATATTTTCTTATACTGAAATTTTACTCAGATTAAATTATCTTGATTTAATATTTAAAGATAGATCTCTGAAATGTGGCTAAAACCCAAAATACATCATGCTTAAGCAATGTGATATTTGTTCTAACATAAGAGGTGTCTCCCAGTGTCCAAATGGACGGCTCTGGTTGAGCGCGAATGAAACAAAACAGTACACTTGTTGCCACAGAAAAGGTGGTATTTTTGATAAACCAACTACAGTGTGATATTTAGTAAATTCATAATCATTCATGGTGACTCCCGACAGCATAGTTTCTTTCTTTCTTTTTTTTTTTTAATTTAAAATAAAAACAAGGATTTTCTCTAGCAAAGAACCTCGTTTTCATAATGCATTAACTGATTATACAGAAGCTCAGGAAGGGCTTGGGAGGTCATCTTCAAAACTGAATGAGCATGACTGTCTAAGCCAGTGGCCTATGGATTAGAGTAATTAGATCACAGATGAACCAGAAAAACTGATCAAGAGCTCAAACTTAAAACATCTGTGAAGCAGTGCCATAACTTCCAAATTATTTCATCCTTGAAACTACTTCCTAGGGGAGAGCTCATTTTATAATCACATCAGCTAGTTCTCCTCAAATCAAGAATTTTCCTTATATATAAGGAAAAGGAAAAACAAACACATTAAGCATGTGTTTAACTGCATATTTACTGAATTTATTTTCATAGCATCATAAAAAATAAAACTGCAAATACAATTAAGTCTCATGGTGATTTTAAGACAGAGATGATAACAACCAATTAAAATTATTTTATGGTAAGATACAGAATCCAAAAACTTTCCTCTAGCTTCAGGAAATTATTCTCTTTCACGTGGATTCTAGTCCAGGTTCTACCTTAAAGAGGTCATTTCACATTGGGCAAGCCACTTAACATAGCTAGGCCTCAATTTCATTATCACTTCAACAATGAAATGACTAGAAGAGAATGTTGAGTAGAAGATGGTCCTCACATTTCTTTACTGAACCCAAATTCTATTGCTCAATTCCATTTTGACCTGGACTCAATACTGAGTCCATTCATAAAGGTCTTATGGCCATGAGTTTTGTCTTCAGTGTAACTTATGATACTAATAAACTCCATCTTTCATAATTACTGCTAAAGTGAACTCTTAGTTGTTGATGGTAATAATAGATGGAAACAATGGACCAGATGATTCAACATTGCAGATAATCAGAACTTATTTGTATCAGTATTTCACTGTCATTAATCTTTGACTTAGATTAATACCACATCCAGATTCTATTCACTGTAAACATGGTAGCTTGAAAGTTGGCGGTTTAGGACTCTGTTATGTGTGATGACAACACCAGCATACGTATAACATTTGTTTGGCAGATTCACAAAACAGATTCCATACACAGAAAATTAAGAATTGGGAGTATATAAATTAACATCAACACACATTCACTCAGCAAATATTTAAGAAACTATTAAACTCCAATCTCTAAGATTCAAATTTGCACACCATGTGATTTCTGCTCTTGTGAAGCTTATAGTCATCTAACTCATCATTCTACCTTTAAGTAGTATAGTACTTACACTAGTCCAACACATGAGTAGGAACTCTTTTAAGAGATCCCAGGGAAGGCACACAATTCTTTCCAACACATATTAATTCCCAATTAAGAAAAAACCGTCCCTATTTCTAATCCAAATGTTTCAGGGTGTTTCTTAAATTTCTTTTATTCTGTTTTATCTGAGTACAGACTCAGACAGAAAATGGACACTTCTTCTGTATCAGAATCATATATGTGAAAGCATTAAATTGCTGTTTTACTATTGCAATAATTTTACTTCTTTTATCCTCCTCACAAGACTTTATTTTGAATAGACAAAGCATTACATATATATTGATTTTTACATTTTATTTTCTAACCATTACTCATCTTTGTGGTACTCTTCTGAATCTTTTCCAACTGTTTTTGTCTCTTTCTTTAGCTGAGAAGTCCCAACTTAGATACAAGGAGATAATTTAAGGGTAGTTAAATAGTAAAATTAAATCATCATTCCCATATTCCATACACAGTTATTATTCATCCCCATTTTCCTTGCTTTTAAAATGTTGGTACCTCCTAATTCATAAGCAACACACTATAGTCTTTTCATCTTTTATTTGTATTATTGCACAATTACTTCTTTATCTTAGTCTATGTACCTTGTTTTAGTCTTTGAGGTCTGCAATTCTACATTTGCCATTATGGAAATCATCTGTGGTGTCTCAGCACTTCCCCAGTTTACCAATTTGATGTAGGCATCTATTGTTTGTTAGTTTGTATGCCCATCTATCATTCTTGCCCATCTTCTGGAACCATTCCCCTGTTTACCATATAATTCTGGTTAGGCTGGCCAAGGTGAGCAGGTGATCCAGGTTGGACAATCAGTGCTTTTTCCTCTGGCCCCAGTAATTGGTTCATAGATGGGTATATAACTCAAACTGGGCCAAAGACAGTCTTCCCTATTTTTATGTTGGGAAAGTGACATAAGTTTTCCATTGGGAAGCCAGAAGGACAATGTAGGCCTAGAGCTACCAGTAGCCTTCTTTCCTGCCTCATGGAGAGAGCCTGCCTAATAATACAACAGAAGAACCCAGAGCTGAGTCATGGAGTGAGAGAGAGCCCTGATGATATCTTTTGTATCCAGAGCTATCTGAATCCTACCTGTGATCATTAAGGTTGTATGTCAGCTTGGCTGGGCCATGATTCTCAGTGGTTTGGCAGTTATGATGTAGTTTAGTAGACATATGGTGATGTGACCACTTCCATGATGAGATTTTATATAATGTGATCACCTCCATGATGGGATCTGCTGTGAGTAGCCAATCAGTTGAAAGGGAGTTTCCTTGGGCCTGTGGCCTGCATCAAATACAAGCGGACATTCTGGCAAGGCTCGGGGGCTTTTGCTCACTCTGGATCCTGCAGCTGGCTCCTATTTGTCTGACCTCCGGTTCTTGGGACTTGAGCTAGCAGCTTACCTGCAGGCTTGCCTGCTGATCTTGGGGTTATCGATCTTCAAAGCCTGTGAGCAAGAGTCCTGCTGTCTGACCTGCCAATCTTGCGTTCGTTAGCCCCTGCAGCTACGTCAATCAGGAGAAGCCTCTATCCTGACCCACAGACTTGAGATGTTCCAGCCTCTACAATAGGTAAGCCATTTCCTTAATATAAATCTTTCTATATATATTTATATGCTTTACTGGTTTTGCTTCTCTAGAGAACCCAGCCTAAGACACTATCCTGCTCCTAGGTTTTTACTTACAGAAGCCATGCTTTTTCTTATGCTAGTTTAAGTTGGATTTTTGGCAACTGTATTTTAAATACTCTATGAAGATGCTTCCAGGAGTTTCTAAGGAATAACTTTCACATTGGGAATATCTGTCTCAATACTTCTTTGAATATCTACTAAATAATTCAGAAAGTTTGTGGGCAAATAAGACAACATGATAAACGGACATAAGCCTCAACAGAATGAACACATTGGGAATTCAAGGAGCATTAATCATGGCATTATACCCTAATTTAAATTGTGCAGTTTGAAAGGGAGTCTAATTCTAGGAAAATCTGAGGTGCGACTAACGGGACAAGGGTATTATGTCTTCAGTGATTTCAAGCAAAGAGAGCTGTATATTGAGGTCAGAAGGCACTTGTGACATCTCAATTCCCTACAGCTCATCTTTCATCTGCACCAAAGCTAGCTCTTAAGAGCTCTGGAGAGAATCAGGTTCTCTATGTATATATAACTAAAATAATTGCTGTCACTGAAACAGAAGTGAATTTATGGGATAAAGCCCCAAGAGGTTAGGTAATTCTTTCTAGGCACTCTGCCTGCACAGTTGCCCATGCCAGAAATCTGAGAATCATCCATGACTTTCTTTCTCTCCCTCTAAATCAAATCAGTCACTCAAGCCTGACAAATACAGTTTATAAATATTTTTTAATCCATTCATTTCTCTTCATCTATACTGTCACAGTCTATAGTACAGATCACTATCACCTCTTGCCTGGCCTATGGCAATAAACTCCCAACTCCACTGTCTGCACTGACCTATTCCCCTAGGACCTGTCCCCTACACAGAAATCAAAGGGTCTTTTAAAAATGCAAATATAATCAAGTCATTCTCTTTCTTAACCCTTTGACGGCTTTGCATTGCCATTAAGATCAAGTCCAAAATTTAATCTGGCTCCTGATTATCTTATTCTGCTGTAGTTATCCTGGCCTTTACGTAGTTCCTCCGGTAATCCAGGCTTCTTCCCTCCAGTTGGGTTCTCCTTCTACACAGAACACTTTATTCTCTACTCTTAACTTGGTAACTCCTACTACTCTGTTACACCTTTTTTTCAAATGTTACTTCCTCAGGGATACCTTCTTTGTCCTCATAAACTAGACCAAGTCCTCCCAATATATAACTTCATACTTCTTTTTATTATTTCTGGTAGAATTTACTAAAATAATCATATATATCTAGACTGTAAACTTCCTGAAGATAAGCCCTATGTATTATGTATATTTTGTTTCTTTCTCATCCCTCCTATTATAGTGAAAAGATCATTATTTATCTATCCATCCATATAACTAACTTTACCCCCACTTCCAAATGACAAGTGCTTTCCCCCCCTGACTTGAGTGGACAAGTGCTGAAGATAATTATCCAAGGGTCTTCTTGTTTCTGCGTGTTTTGCAGCAGAGGAACTGAGCTTTTGTTCTGGACTATCTATTCAAGAATGTATAGAAAGCTTTGGAAGATAGAGATAGTGCTTTCCTCTGGAGCAGAGGGCATTCTAGTTTACTACCCAGTATAATAAAGATAATGTACCCCTCCAGAGCACAAGTCAGGCAGGTTTTCTTATAGTCCATTATTAAAGATTGGGTTTTCCTAAACTTGAGGATCCTCAGCTGTGATATAAACCCACTGTGTATGCAGCATCCACCTTGGTGATGGCTGTTTGGGGGCAAAGGGAACTGATGTGAACATGAAGCTGTGCTGCTTGCTGTGCCATGAGTAGTAAGGTTTTTTCATCTCTGACCCAGGAGTCTCATGCCATCTGTTAGTATCCATAAAACTGGCAGGTTAACTTGTGAACTAGCAAGGAGGGTAAAACCTCAGATACATCAGAGTTCCTGACAACAAGCTCATCTTTGCTTTGTAATCCTTAACATTTTTATTTTTAAAAATTTTTTGCACCTAATTTCTTTCTATTTAAGCCAGGAATTCTTAACTTGGGGTACAAGGATGAGCTTCATGGGCATCGTGAGCCCCCTGTGTAAGAATTTTAGTGTTAACATAGTTCTTGAGAGGGTATATTCCTTTTATTGAATTTTCTACACACATACACACACAAATTAAGAATCATTTAAGAGTGCATGACTTGCATCGTTTTGAATATTTTAGAATTTCCTAAATAGAATATAGGAACATTTTGAGGATATTAGAATAAATATAAACATCATAATTTCCTCAGTAAGCATATTTTTAATGCCAGATTTCTGAGATACTTAATCTAAAACTGTAAACTGTCAGCCTCCTTCTATACCTGTTCTCAACTCCTTGAGATGATATGTGTGGTATGAGCATATGAATCTTAGGTAACGTGTGTGTATAGTGCTTAAAGGTGCTAGACATTGTTCTAAGAGGTTTACCTATATTAACTCATTTATTACTTATGATGTCTACATAAAAAACAAACAAATGAAAAGAAAAAAAAAAAAAACAAAACAAACCAAACACATTGCCATTGAGTCAATTCCAACTCATAGTGACCCTACAGGACACAGTAGAACTTCCCCATAACGTTTCCAAGGATCAGCTGCGGACTCAAACTGCTGACCTTTTGGTTAGGAGCCGTAGCTCATAACCACTTTGCCACCAGGGCTCCCAATATTCATATAAGGTAGGTATTATTGTTACTGGATGTTAAAGGTGAGTTAACTGAAGAGCAGAAAGGTTAAGTAACTTGTCCAAGGTCACATAGCTAGTCAGTGCTGGGCCAAGATTTGACACTAGGCAGGCAGATATATTAACACATCTATGATCTTAATGCCCAGGCTACACTGGCTTCTCAATTTGATAAAAAGTCAGTATCTTTTGGGGTTTCTATTGTTGTGGAAACCCTGGTGGTATAGTGGTTAAGAGCTATGGCTACTAACCAAAAGGTCAGCAGTTCAAATCCACCAGGCACTCCTTGGAAATCCTATGGGGCAGTTCTACTCTGTAGTTTAGGGTTGCTCTGTTTCAGAATCGACTGGCTGGCCTCAGTGTGCTACTAAAAATTTTTTTTTTCCTTACTCAATAAGGCTACTAAATAATATAAAATAATAATAGCTTACCCATCACAAGAATTATATTCCTGAAAATGTCACTGTTAGTAATATCAAAGCATTTCAGAAAATTAAGGTTAGGCAAAAAGTTGTAAAATTGTTCTAAAACATATGTTGGGGAAAATAATATTATTTTGAAATCCAGTGAAGCAGAATTCCTCTCAGGGAAATAGATTGTTTAGCAAAATTCCTTAATAGACCATTTGGAAGTAAAAGCATGAGCCTCGAGAGAAAGAAAAGGTGAGAGCAAAGGAAAGTTGATTTGCTTTTCCAAATAAAATGAGAAAAGAATTGGTTCCTTTCCTGGGGGATCCCAAAAGAGAGGCAGTAAGAGCTGAGGAAAGAGGAGGAGGTAGGGGACAGAGAGCCTGTGGTGGGCTAGATGGTGGAAGGACAGGGCTGGAAGGGGAAATATGGCCATTGAGAAAGCCGCTGTGTTGCAGATGATGAAGGGGAAGAGGGGCTTTAAAAATAAAGATACTGAACAAAATGTCCATTACATTGTTTTGTCTGTTCCTTACCCTGACTTGTGATTGCAGAGTTTGGCAGGATACAAAAAAACAAAAGGAGTCTGTGCTTCACATCTGTGTTGACAAGGAACAGAGAGAAGAAAACACTGGAAAAGGAGCTAGATGCAGAGTGGAGAGGGAGAATTCAGGGAAAGCAGGAATTCAAAGCATAAGTTTCCATGGAGAGACCAGGGATGACACCATCCTCCCCACCTTTCCTGTGATGAAGAATCAGGCAAAGCTTTCAAAATCATTACATAGAGTACTTTAGAAATAAAAGTTCTAGAAGGCTTTCTTTTCTTAAAAAAAAATTAATTGGTGTTAATAATCTACTGTGACACGCTACCCTTCTTGCATCATCTCTTTAAATATTCACAAAACTCATTGTAGTTCTGTCATCTACTGAGGCAATCTTCCCTGAGTTTTATGTTATGCAAAGTTTAACCTGCTTAAGGTTTGTAAAACAGACACTACTGGACTGAAATGTAATGTGTTTTGTACTTAGATTGACCTTGATTTGTTTCCAGAAGCCTCAGCAAAATGCTTAGGTCACCTCCTGGCCTATCCTGGACTTGGTCTTCTAGCTACATTTTGGAGGATTTAGAGAACAGAGAGCAATCACTGTTTCATGTTTTTAGGATGATTCAACCAAATGTTAAATAACCAAACTAAACCTGTTGCTGTCGAGCTGATTCTGACTCATAGCAACCCTAAAGGACAGCGTAGAACTGCCCCATAGGGTTTCCAAGGAGCAGCTGGTGGATACGAACTGCAGACGTTTTGGTTAGTAGCTGAACTCTTAACCACTGCGCCACCAGGGCTCCAAATGTCAAATACAAAGTTTAAAAAGTTTTAAGTTGTGGTATCACATGTAACATCAAGTTATCATAAAACTGTAGTTAGAATTTCTGCACACTAAACTCTATTCACCTTAAATAAAGGAATTGAAATATTTGGTGACCGGAAACAAGAGGAAAAGAATTTTTAAATGAACAACGTCTTTGAATAAGACAGCATCAGAAATATGAATCAAGGATCTGATCTGAATATTAGTTTAAAGTAAAAATGTGGAGAACTTCAAGTCAATATGGTCAATTGAATAGGGTCAATATGGTACATGAATCTCAATTCTGCTCCACACAAATAAAATGCTAAAAATATAAAGAAGAATAATAAAATTATAAATACATAGTTTAACCCAAAATATAGAAATACAAATCTTCATGCGCCAAAAATAAAGTTGGAACTCAAAGTCACATTAGTGAGTAGAGACTGGAGCTCAGTGGTTCATAGAGCAATCTGAACTAGGGAGGCCTGGGTTTAATGCCTGTGTAGAGGTGGCAGGGCCCTGCCTGCAGGTTGTTAGGACTGAGTGACATGTAGACATCTAGGAGCCATGAATGGCTGCCAAGCTCATGAAAGTAGAACCAGAAAAATCTTTGCTCACTGCCCTGGGAAGCGACAAATCATTCCCAGACAGAAATTTGAACTCCAAATCTTGCCCCATGTAGATGTAGCATCCAAATCCACACTATTCATGTAGATCAGGAGCATCAACCTGAACAATTAAGATAAAACTCGTCTGGCATCTATAAATTGTGTAGCACCTAATTGAAAGGTATAGGGAATTCCTATAGAAAACAATGCTTCTCTAGCTGAGCTCACAATAAAAAATTGCAAACTACCAAGGAAATAAAGACTCTTGTACCATTCAAGAAGAGGTTAAATATATTATTAATATATTTTTGCTAAGTACATGTATTTTAAAAACTATATAAAGTAGTAAACAAGAAATATTACTATTTAGTCTAACAAATACAAAAAAGAAAGTAATGAAGCTAACAAAATGCTTGATTCATAGAAAATAAAAAATGAGTTAGTAAAAATTACTCAAAGTTTGTCAACAATTACAATAAATATAAATATATTAAACCCACTAACTAATAGGTTTGCAGATTTGATTTATACAAATCCAGATATATGTGACAAGAGATTTACCTAAAAATAATGACCCATAAAGTTTAAAGTAAAGGGTCAGAAAATGACACATCAGAATAATGAAAAGAATGCTGGTATAGTAGTACTGATACGAAATAAAATAGAAGTTAAGGCTTGTAAGCATTATCCCTAGAAGATATGATCTGGGACCTATGTGCCCCGAACAAGATGGCCTCAAAATACATCTTGTAAACACTGATAGAATTAGGAAGTAAAATTGGCAAATCCACAAATATAATGGGAGATTTTGCATCTTTCAGAAACTGATAGATCAAGTTCACAAAAATTAGTACAACAATAAAAGAATTAAACTACGTAATTAAGAGACTTAAAAACAACAATTAACTCTTAGTTACCAGAGCTAAAAAGATTAAAAAAAAAAAAAAAGTTGATTGTTCAACTAAAGAAAGCAGAAGGAAGACAATAATAAAGATATAAGCAAACACTAGTGAACTAGAAACAGCAGAGATAGAAAACTCCAACTTCCTCTCTGCTCCTCCATGGTTATGACCTTGGTCCATGTGATCATCATCTCTTGCCTCCATTATTGCAATAACTTTCTAACTTCTCTGCCTTCTCCATTAACATTTGAAACTGTAAATCAGACCATGTCATCCCTTCCACAGTCCTCTATAAATTCAGAGTCCTTACAACCACCTGCTTCTCTGACCTCTCCTCTTCTCCTCCTCTACCTCGCTCTAATTCTATTCAAGGCACACTGGCCTCTTTGCAATCCCCGGATGTGCCAGACATGTTCCTGCCTTACAGCCCTTGCACTGGAGATTCCCTCTGCCTGAAATATTCCTTCCCAGATATCCACATGGCTAAATTCCCGGCCTCCTTTAAATTTATGCTCAAACCTCATCTTCTCAATGACACCTGTCCTGTCCACCCTCTTTAAAATTGCAAGCCATCTGTCCCCTCTTGCACCCCAGCACTCCTGATCCCTCTCATCTGCTCCATTTTTTCCATAGCACTTATTATCTTCTAATATCCTACATAGTTTATTTTTTTGTTTATTATTGTTTTTTATTTGTCTCTGCCTTATAACCTACACAAAAGCAGGGATTGAGAGTCCGCCCCCCATCCCCACCCCAATCACACAGCAAAAGGTCTGGCATACAGTAGTTACTCAATAAAAATTATTGATTACATAAATGAAAAATAATTGTTTACAAAGCTATTTTTTTGAAAAAACTTTAACAATCTTTGGCACTACTGATCATTAAAGAGAAAGAAGGCACAAATAAACAATGTTAAAAATGAATAAGGGGACATAATCTTAAATGTACAGATATTAAATCATAAGAAAATAATATGAAGAATTTTAAGTCAACAAATTTGAGTACTTAGATAAAACAGATGATTTTTCAGAAAAAAATGTAATCTCAAAAGTACTCAATAAAAATACAAGATATGAATAGACCAAAATTATAAAAGAAATTAGAGTCAATATTCACCGTATAACTCCAAGGCCCCAGGAACCAAAGTAACAGGGTTTTACAGGTAGATGTGAAGCAAACCTTCATGGAACAGATTAGGCCATCTTTTGTTTTTTTCTGTCAGAAAAATAAAACTTCTTCACCCAGTTTTTTATGCTACTGTAACTTTAACACTTAAAACAAAAATGCAAAAAATATAAATTAAATATTAGCAATTTGAACTCAAGAGTGGTTTAAAGTAAAGTGGGGCTTTGATTTCAAAGATGATTTAACATTAGGATATCTATCAATATAAACTCATCATTAACACATTATAGGAGAAATATCATACAGTAGTTAAAAGAGTAAAAGGTGTTGGTGAAATAAGATCCTTAGTTGAAACTACTCAAACAAATACATTGCAACAAATATTTAAGTGTAAGAAGTCAAACTTAAAAATTTTAGAAGGCAATATAAGAGATCATTTTATGATATCGAGATAGGTAAGGATGCTTAAGCAAAGTACAAAAACATAAATGTTAAAATATTGGTTAATCTGACTGCATCAGACTTAAATAGATCATTTGATGGACAGAGTTTAAAAGACAAGGGAAGGACTAGAAGTAGATATCTGCAACATATTTAACTGACACATGATTATGATCATGAAAAAGTTATGTAAAACTTCTATAAAGTTAGAAAAATGGGCAGCTATTTGAAAGGACAATTCATCAAGTGTTGGCAAAGCTGTGGGGAGATTATATTGGGAAGATTATATTGATAGATACCCAGTGTTAATGGCTGCTGGGGACATAAATTATTGTGACCATTTTGGAGAGTAATCTTTTCAATATCTACTAACATTTAAAAAGGAGCCCTGGTGGTGAATGGTTAACTGAAAGCTCAGTGGTTTGAACCCACAAGCTGCTCCGTGGGAGAAAAAAACCTGGCAATCTTCTCCTGTAAAGATTACAGCCTAGGAAACCCTACAGGCAGCTCTACACTGTCAGACAGTCACTATGAGTCAGAATCGACTGGACAGCACACAGAAACAATTAACATTTAAGATGTGCCTACATGAGGTCCAGCAATTTCTTTTCTAGTTATATATTTCAGAGAAGCTTTTGCACATATGCATGTGGAAATGTGTTCACTAAAGCACTGTTTATAAAAATGAAAAAATTTGGGAAAATCTACATGTCTATTCTACTGATAGCTAATAAATTGGAGAAATATTCATAGCTTGGCATTCGGAACAGTTAAAATGAGTGAACTAAAGGTGCATGCATGATCTTGGAATAACCTCTAAGACAAGTCGACTGCAATAGGATAGGTATATTTACATAAACCAATACTCTATATAGCTCAGAAAGAGTATAAAAACATGGATTGAAAAGATACTTGCCACCCTTCATAATATGAAGAAAGAGAAGTTGACCTGTACCTGTGATATATTTCTAAAAAAAACAAAACAAAAAACAAAAAAAACACAAACACCTAGTGTTTTCACTTGCTGGACTTTGGCTCACTCATGTTCGATGACATGGTAAGTCAGCCTGGAAAAAGTTGTGTTGAGACAGGCTGGTTCTGAATGGTAGAGGTGTCCTACACTAGAGCAGGGGCAAGGGATTACCAGATAATTAGGATGGATCTAGGGCATTACATAAGTCTAGTCATGTATAAATGGGTGTTATTATTGGGAGACTAAGTTTAGTGTCAGGGTGTGGTCTGGGTCAGACAGACAAAGGACAGAATGAAATGATACCGAAGTCCACTGCAAGGATATCAAAGCCTGATGAAAGTCTATTGGAAATATGGCCACAAGTAAATAAACAATTATGAAGGAACAATGAAGCAGATCTCAGTTAATGAAATTTTCTTGCACAAACCAGGAATGTAATCCAGGCCAGCCCTGGCTCTGTTTAGAACTCTAGGGTCTATGGGGCCAGGCTCTCTATCTGGGTTTATGGGGACTGGTGGGTATGAAGGATAACAGGGAATAGTAGAATTGGTTCACAGTTTCAAGCGTTTTGGTACAAATCCTTTCCTATACCACAATTCAGATTGCCTCACACAGATTCAGAAGCAGGGATGTACAGCTCTATTCTTCACGCATAAATCTATCTTTTCTACCTCTTTTTAAAAAGAAACAAAGCACAAAAAAAGTTGAAATTCAGCCATTCATTGGTTTATAGAATTAGGGGAAAAAAAAAAAAAAATTGGACCTGAGTAGTATGTCTCTTGTGTCGGCTAGCATATGAAGCCTGCTATTTAAGAAATTCTGATTTAGAGAACAAATTCCATTAACAACAAAAGAAAGTCAGCTGGCTTAGTAAAGCTTACAAACCAGAAGGCTTTTTAAAAAGTTCACTGTAAGATTCAGTATTTACACTACCAACAATATTGTCAATAAATTAGACTTACTATTGTATAACACAGGAAAAAGCAATGTTCCTTGTTTATCTTTGGCTGCTATTTACTTTTAGCTTTGCTGTGGGAAAAAGAACTCAAACAATGCTAAGCTTTTCCTTAATGAGATCCTGATTAGACAGTCTGGATCAATGTGTAAAGCACAGTATACTAAAGCAGGAGAATAAAAATAAAATCTCACTCATCCACTCCCCTGCAAGCCAAACTGTCAAGTCATTCCAGTTTGTCTTCAGCATGGCAGCAAAGCCTGTCTCACTTCCACGACCTCCACACTTTCCACCAACTAGCCGCCCAATAGCCCAATGGACTTGGCTTATCCAGCTTCTTGACTCTCATTCTCATACTCTTCTAATATCTTTGGCTGGTCTTGCTTTACTCCCAAACAAGGAAATGCACCCATTGCATCTCAACTTGTCAGCCTTATGAATGCACAAAATCACCAAAATTAGGCATTGTAAAGAATTTGAGGGGTTTAATCCACCAAGTTTTTAATATGGCTTTTAGTGGCTCAAGAACTCCATGAATTTATGCCTGCCCATTTCTCAAGAGACAGTTCTCAGTTATTAGATTATCAGAGGGGTTAGCAACCACTGATGTAGTCCATTGATTGTTTCATGGATTGGCAAATGAAAAATTGGGAGATTACTCTTTCCCTCAGTTAGACACAGTGGCATCACTAGGGTTGGTGTCACCCAGTGTGGTAACTCATGGTGTCACCCCTCACCATATGGACCTCCTCCTGTACCAGGCCATACAGAATCCTTAGTATGTTTATTATCAATTTTAGTCATAGAATAATATGTGATATAGTTGTAAATTGCATAAATGTAATATTTCTCAGATTATATGAACACTAACAACAGAATTGTTTTGTAAAATCTTTCTACACTGAATTAACAACATTGTTACGTTATCAGTAACTGAGCAGAAGCCTTTTTTGAGTTTTCTTCTTCTTTTCCTTGAATTACTACTTCATTGTCAACAAAGTTATTGATATAGGTTCACAAATACTAATTACCACAATATTATAGCTAAAACATCAGAAAATTTGACAAAAGTCAGCGACTAAAAACAATGGCAGCAACAAAAACAACAGCACGTCAGATGAAACCACGGTATTCTAAGTGTCATTGTAACTGGGTAATAATAACAATTCTGACTGGAGCACATTAGAAGGTTCAAAAAGTTAGTCAGCATAGAGTTTTAGCCTTGTAGGTATACTGATACTTGTAAGCGGAGTTTATAAAAAATGTTTTCATTGTTATAACTAACTACAGGGGTATTTTTATAAAACATAATAAATTTCTGCTGAAAAACTGCACAAAAATTTTATAGACAGTCATTTTGGTGTCACTCCCTCTGACAGTGTCACCCAGTATAATCCGCACCCCCGCATCCGCAGTGATGCCACTGGTTAGACAGCTTGTTAACGGCAGAGCTAGGACTAGTTTTTGGTGCTGTGGGCTTCTTTCTGCTCCTATCCTCATCACACTATAAAAGCTGAGGTTAACTGTTTTTACAAAAAAAATGAGTTCTTATTGATATCTGATGCATTTTACCTGAGGCCTTCAGTGTTCCCATCTCTGTTAGCTGCCAGGTCTTTTTAGCACTCCTGTAAAACCCACCCACTGTACAGACGGCTGTGCCTCCTATGAGTTCAGGAATGTTTGTGTTCAGAGTGTTACTAAACCTCTTTAAAAGTGTCACCGTTGAACATTTGCCCTCCATAAACTTAAATCCAAGGAGACACCAATCCAAAGTCATCCCTAGTTAATAGTATACACTTATTTCCTTCTAATCCTCAATATCGAGCACAAGGTTTATGCTTAAAATTTTCCATTTTTCAGGACCTGTGTTGGAATGTAGTGAAAGGGAATTGTACCAAGCTAGAAAACAAACATTATTTCACAATTAAATTGTAGGATTTTAAAATAGTGGTTTGATTAATATTTATAAAGCAACAAATGATTTTCACTGTTTTATTTTTTAAAAGGCATGATTTTATGCCTTGTTCAAATGAAATATTTTATACTTCACTTGCTGGCATCACATCTATTCTGCTTAAAATATTTGCAAATATATAATCTTATTTATAGTGTCCCTGGTGGTGTGAATGGTTAACGTGCTTGGCTGCATAGTTCTACCCTGACACACATGGGGTCACTGTGAGTCGGGGTCGACTCACCTCAATGCCAGCTGATACCTAACCTTGCTTACAAGACACAGAAAGGTTCTTAAAGGTTAACAGAACCGTAGGCTAGTGGTGCAAAGCACTGATCCTAGAGCAGGTTCAAATCTCAGTTAAACCGCTTGCTAACAGTGACTCTGTACAAGTTTTATGTAATTATTGTGCCTTGGTTTTCTCATTTCTAAAATGGGGATAATGATAATAATAGTATCTACTTCATAGTAAGTACTTAGTAGTAGTATTGTTAGGTGGCATTTTCTTGGTTTCTGTCTCATAAATGTACTGTGTCCAAGTCTTCGAATTTGTTACTTCTGCTTTGTTGAGAGTTAAAGAGTTTCCATGTGTTAAGGGTAACCTGCCAAGCTTTTCTTTGTACTGTGCCTTATTCCTAAAAGAATATCCAGAGTTCTTGGACCTATTACAGTGGAGCGACAATTCTAAAACTGTTTTGTCTCAATTCCCTGTTAGGGTTATGAATGGATGTAATTTAACTAAATGCAATGGCCCGTCATGGAAATGAAAACGTGTGGTTTTTGTGGTCACTTTTAACTGTTGCTGCTTGGTGATGCCATATGGTCTTTTAACTATTGCTGGGTGATGAATGCCCCTGGCTCCCAGGCTGTCATTCCAAATGTGCTGTAGAAGGATGGGGACAGGAGCACCCTACTGACTTTCTCTTCTCCCCATGCCAGTTCATTGAGAGAGCAGTGGAAACAAATCATTTAATCTGAAAGCTTGCCTTTCCTCAATGTCTCTCAATCAGAAAGAAGATCCTAGACAGTCAATGTTAATTCTACCCGTTGACACACTGTACATCCACAAGGGTCACTGATTTTCACACTAAACTCTGTGTTCTTTTGGGTATTTATCCATCCATTTTGATAATTTGTATTAAAATGCTTAACTATATAGTTTAAGTAAGACACGGCCCCAAAACTTTCCTTCTGCCTTTAGGCAAACTTACTGCTTCTTCAATATGCTAGTTCCTGACTTTGCTTTTAACTGTGTGATTTTTATGCAAGATTTATGCAAGATATTTAAGGCCTACATGGGGAAGAAGGATTAAATGGAAGAACTGAACAGCAGAAGAGCAAGGATATTTTAGAGAGAAGAGAGGAGAAATTACACACAATGGAAATTATACTGTAATTCAATTTTAGTGGGTCTTCTACTTTGAGGAATCAAGAATGGTAGGAAGGTTGCCAAATCTGGGCAGAGAAGCTTACGACAGGCAACCAACTTTCCCAATCTAATGAGAGCACAAAAAGCTGCAGTTTCTAACTCAAAAGTAGCAATGGAAGTTCTACAGCCTTTTATCTTGGCACAATTCCCAGGGAAGCTGATGGGGGACCCATTGGGTATGAAACGATTCTGTGCAATTTGGCGCTTTCCGTTTGGTAGAATTTTGTTGCCAAGGCTATATTGCATCAAGTTACTGAAATCTTAGTGGATATGAATTGTCTCGTCTGTCACTTAGCCTGGCAACAACAACAAAAAATTTAAAGGACATGCCTTTTACTGAAAGGAAAGATTTAACCTTTTTAGCCCATTATGCAATAAGCAGCATTCTAAACCTATGGGAACCTCTCACACTGTAGTTTGTGTCCAGGAAAGCAAACTGATTTTTTTTTTTTAAATCAAAAATAAAAAGTTTCAGTAGAACCTAGAACCCCTCATTATGAAATATGCACATATTCTGAGGCATTTCCATGGATTGGGAATTTCACTTTAAATCTTTATTACTAGCTTTTGTAGTTGTTCAGTTCTTTAAAACATGTATGCAACTGAAGGCTGCTTTTAGCTAAATCCCAGGAAAAAAAATAGTGCTGATTTATAGAGGGTGTAAACAAGGGTTTAAAGTTTTCAAATCCTAAAGGCTGGCAGAGTAAAGAGAGTAGTTAATGGAGTAATACCTTAGAACTTACTAATATACTAAAATAATTCAGGGGATACAGAGATTGATTCATAAAACAGGATATTATTCACACAAACTTCCTTCATTTCTCTAGGCTGAAAATGCCCAAATCTTCAATGTCATTGCCATTCTTCTGTGTCTCAAAATCATCAAGTACTAGACAAGGCTGGTAATACAATGGAGGAACTGGCTGAGATTACCAAGAGAATAAACAGCTGAAACAACGCCATGCTGCTAGCCTGCCTACAGTGAAGGAACACAATCCTGGCTGTGCATTAGAATTAGCTGGGGAGGTTTTACAAACTACTCATGGCTGTGCCTAGGCCCTAGGCCTGGAAATTCTGATCCAGTTGGCTTAGGGTGGGGCCCATGCATCAGTGCTTTTTAAAAAAAGCTTTCCAGGTGATCATAATGTGTATTTAAGGTTGAGAACTATTGGCCGATAAGATGAAAACCATGAAGGGATAACCTTTATCTGCAAAGTTTAATTGTGGGTAGTTACTTGTTGGTTGGTTGTTAGCTGCCGTGGAGTTGGCCCCCAACTCATGGCGACCTAGTGCGCAATGGAATGAAACGCTGCCTGGTCTTGCACCATCTCCGTGGTCCTTGTGGACCGGACTGTTGTGATCCATATGGTCTTCACTGGCTAATTTTTAGAAGTAGATCACTAATCTTTTTTCCCGAGTCTATCTTAGTCTGGAAGCTTCACTGAAACCTGTTCAGATCATAGCAACATACAGGCCTCCATGGACAGAGAGGTGGTGGCTGTGCATGAGGCGCACTGGGTAGACATTGAATCGGGGTTTCCTGCATAGCAGTCTAGAATTCTACCGCTCAACTACTAGTGCCTTCAATAGTTGCTAGTTACTATATATGAATGACTATATGCAGGTCCTAAAAGGTGAACAAACAAAAATGTTTTTAAGGGCTTTTAGTAACTTTTTTTGTTTTTATCTTCTTTCTCCCATTAAGCCACTTGCACTTTTCAAAAAGAAAATGTAGCTCTAACGGCCTTGCTCATGGCCCCAGGAAGAAGTACTGCCAGGACTCTGGGTTCCCCCAAGCAAACCACCCCTGGACCTTGGCACCCCAGTATCCTTTTGACATTACGAGAGAGAAAACATGGGTGGGGCTATGAATTATATTCCCAGACAGGACACCAGAAAACACTTTCAAATGACTTTCACTCAGTACTCTGGCAAGTAAACCTGAAACAGCTCAGGGAAATTAATCTTAACTTAAAAAGCAAACAAAAGATAGGGAGACGACACATATGCCTTCTAATCTGAATAGACAACAGTATCTCTGGTATCAGATCCTTGCTTTCCATTCCATTCCCACTGCATCCCTATATTAGGTCTTTATCAGTACAGCTTTTAACACCTTCTTAGACTATCACAACCAGTTAACCAGTTGCTGTGGAGTCAGTTTTAGCTCACAGCAACCCTATGTATGTGCTCCATAAGGTTTTCAAGGCTGTGACCTTTTGGAAGCAGACTGCCAGGCCTTTCTTCCAAGGTGCCTCTGGGCAGGGGCAGATTACCCAATAAGCAAGGTAAGCACAGGTTTACTTGTGCTTACTTACTAATCGGTAGTGAACAATTTCACATGAATTTCACCATATCTTTGATTGTGCTCTTTTATTTTCAATTTCCTTTATGGGTTCATCTCCCAAATCCACATGGGTTTCACCACATCTTTGAACAATTTCACATGGGAAGTTGTGAAATTGTGCACTACAGATTAGTAAGTAAGCACAAGTAAGTCCATGCTTACCTTGCTTACTGGGTAATCCATCTCTGTCCAAAAAAAAAAAAAAAAAAAAACAAACCTGTTGCCATCGAGTTGATTCCAACTCATAGTGACCCTATAGGACAGAGTAGAACTGCCCCACAGGGTTCCCAAGGAGCGGCTGGTGGATTCAAACTGCCAATCTTTTGGTTAGCGGCCAAGCTCTTAACCACTGTGCCACCAGGGCTCCTGTTTGGGGATTATATATTTGAAAAGAGGCTTTGTTTCTGTAGGAAAGTGCTGTGGGGTTGGGAGAGAGATGCCAGCCATACCTAGAAGCAAAATCTTTGGAGTGGTGAAAGAATGTGAAATTGTTCACCACAGATGATTTGGTAAGCAAGGTTAACTTGCCTATTGGATAATCCACCTTTGCCTCTGGGTGGGCTTGAACCACCAACTTTTGGTGATTAGTTGAGCACTTAACCATCTGCACAAGCCAGGGACTCCCAGACTATCAGAAGGTCCTCCTAAGTGATCACCTGCGTTCTGGTTGCCCACCTCTAATTCAACCCAGGAACAGCTGCAGTTGAATCTTCGTGTTCAGAGTATTTAGTGCTTGTATTCATTCACTCACAAACTTGTAATTTAACCACACATTATGGTGTTTTTAATCACAAGAGTGTTTTTAATATTTAAACACTGTCTTCGTTAACTGTAAACCTTGAACATGTAAGTTTGTTTATAAAGAAGGATTTCTGTTTAAGCATTAATTCCCTTAATAGGTCTTCAAATTTTTCTGTAAGATCTTCAATAAGGAAAAATAGATCATTTCTATTTTAACTCACACAAAAGGGAAGTAAGACCTGTGCAACTGGGAGCTTAAAAACTATAGAAATATGCATAGGACCCTAAATTTCCTTTCAAAGTCCCCATAACTTCACACATAAAGTTAGCTATTCTTAGCTCTTTTGTCTCCTTTAAATATGGCATCTTAAAATAGCAACACTGAAAGCTGCAGGCTAAAACTATAACTTCTAAACCTGTTGGAACAAATTCAGCCCTCACATTAAGTAAAGCTAAATTACTGTATTCATTTCCCAGAAATTGTTTCCCCGCAAGTAATCAAGTTTATCTGTGACCCAATTCTAGCCACTCATAGTGGGGGTGGGGTTCCACAAACACAGATTGTCGAAGTCCTTGAAGGATTTATGAGCCTGTAAATGGGTGTCAGCCATTTCAAGAAAACATAGTCCAAGCCAAACTCTTAGCTGTCTATTTAGTCTTGATTACAGGGGTTAGACAAATAAGAATAAAAGTGTAGTCAAGACTTAGCTGCTTAGAGGTTTTACTTTCCATAAATCTTAAAGCACTGGGAGCACCCTATATCAAACCTCTGAATCAAATCTTTTAGTTGTTTTTTTTCCTTGACTATTTTCATGCTGGCAAAAAAGAAAAAAAAAAAAAAAAAAAACGTTTTGAGGAGACAACAGAAAATTTTTAAAGCTAAACTAGTCAACCTCACCTGGGCTCCAAGGACACTTTACAACCAGCTAGGATGCACCTAAGCTTAAATTCAGTTTTAGAATAAATATTATGTTTACTTGGCTATGAATTCTACTCATAAACAGCTGTCATCATAGAACCTAGACTGCCCTAATATAATCAGCACTTGCTATGATTGATAGGAACACTGGTGGCACAGTGGTTAAGAACTGGGCTGCTAACAAAAAGCTTGGCAGTTCAAATCCACCAGCTGCTCCCTGGAAATCCTGTGGGGCAGTTCTACTCTGTCCTATTGGGTCACTATGAGTCAGAATTGACTCGATGGCAATGGGTTTCATTTGGTTTGGTTTATGATTGAATCAGGAGTTCTGGTCGCACAGTGGTTAAGCGCTCGGCTGCTAACCAAAAGGTTGGCAGTTCAAACCCACTAGCTGCTCCTTGAGAGAAAGATGTGGCAATCTGCTTCCGTAATGATTTACAGCCTTGGAAACCCTATGGGTCACTTCTACTCTGTCCTATAGGGTCGCTATGAGTCGGAATTCGACTTAAGGGCAATGGAGTTTTTTTACGATTGAATCAGGCAGATAAGGCTAGAAGAAAGATAATGATTATGCAATTTTAACTAGGCCAAAATGGAATTGTTTTGAAGATCATGATTACTGAATCAACAATTCCACTGTTTTGTTTTTTCAATTTCAGGAAGTTTTTGAATTGCATGCTATGTCAGCTGTTTGTATGATTTCAGAATGTGTGTCAACTTACTCAGCCACTGAAAACCCTGTGGAGCACAGTTCTACTCTAACACACACGGGGTCATCATGAGTCGGAATTAACAACAGCAACTGGTTTGCATCTTTGTTTTTGGTCAATATATTCATACCTTCGCTTGCCATCTTTGCTGACTGAAGAGTACACTAATAATTGTGCTGACCCATTCTCATAGGTATGTAATCATTTAAAAATTGGCTTTCACTAGCTCTTCCCTGGATCTACGATATCTTTTCTCACATGAAGGCAGCCCTTAATTCCAAGTGTTTCAGCTGTTCCAGATGTAGATAACAGTATGCCTTCTAATACCTAAACACATCTTATAAAATAAAATTCAGATCTGCCAGGACAAGGATCACGGTAGGTCTGTGGCCACACCAGATGAAAAGATTTGGGGAGTGAAACCACATTATCTTTCTTCTAGTCTTATCTACCTACGGCCATCGTTTGAGGATAGCCACTGTGATTTACTTTCACCTCTATTTTGTAAAGACTCGCATGAAAGCTGACCACGTGGAACAGGACTATTTCACGTAGGAAATGCGGAAGAAAAGCAGCCTCTAACCTGGTTCTCTGTGTGGGCTTAATTAGACCTCTCACTCTTTCATGGGCACAGAACTTATAAGTCTCAGCTTTGATTTCCCACCTAATATAAATAAAGCTGATTTCATTAAACCATTTGATCTGCTTCCAGCTACTCATACTGGATTTTCTGTATTCAACTTTGTAAATACAACATCATGAGGAAATTAAGGGAAAAATAATACCACCAATGGATAGGGAGTAGGCCTCAGTTAGAATTCAAGTCATATCTTGCTTACAGATGAATGAAAGCGACAACTTATGCCTTTTCACAGCATAGCCCTTCAAGAAGATCAGTTACAACAGTTGTTACTGACATTCTTAAAATGAGATGAAAATGAGGTTAGATAAAATATTTTTCTTTATTTTCCTTTTGTGATTCAAAGTAAGTCCCAACAATAAGTTAACTGACTTAAAATAATTGCTCTTAGGAATCCAAACCATAGAAATATTTGCCTTAAATTTACAGGTGAAAATAGATACAAAGGGCTCAAAAGAAAAAGCAAATTCTTATTTATGCACTAATAAACTTGAGATAAACAAGCTTGAAAGAATTCAAAATTAAACATTATTTATTTAAAATTAAGTGACATTTAATGAAAATGTTTCTTTTATTTGAATTGTGATTTAAACAGTGCAAGGACAAACTTGTACCCAAAGTTAGTACTTCTTCAATCATATTCCAGAGATTGAGATGGCAGTGCAATGGCCATCAGTAGGTTCAATGTCTTTTACAATGTCGCCTACCAGTTAATTCCTTTTCCCAGTGTCTCCTAAGTGTCTCAATTTCTGACAAGCCCCTATGCCTTCCCACTTAAATGCCCACCTATTCCTTAGCCTCACAGCCTTTCTGATGGACACATATTATGGCAATGGGTCTTTCACACATGCTGAGCTCTGTTTCACAGCCTGCAAATGCCAGAATGGATTCTAGGCAATGGCAGGATGGAAAGAACACAGGTTCAGTCCAGACTCAAAGACATGACTGTCATTTCTTAGTTATGTAATCTTGGGCAAGTCACTAAATATCCCCAAGCTTCATTCAAATATAGGATAATAATACCTCAGCTACTGTGAGAATCAAGTGGGTAATGCACATGAAAGTACTTTTTAAAACATAGGGTCATATGCAAATACAAGCTGTCTGACAAGTTCTTTTTTCTGTGATCAGCTGATTAGGTAACTCAGGCCAGTGAATATGTCAGTACTAAGGAAGCTGCATAGTTTAGAAAGCTGAGAAATGGAGCCGGACACTTGTTGGATTCCTAGTCCCATTCCTTGGGATCAAGGCCAGCGTACAAAAGCACACACCAGTGGCAGCCTGACAAGAATGATCACTGGGACCTGCCCAGAAATAACATAAACCAGCTAACACTACATAGACTGTAGCATCGTATGCAATCTATGAGGAAAAAGCCATAGCCATCCTGTCATAAATACAGGCCACAAAAAATCATAATTAGAAATATTATCGTATTTCGTCTAAAACTTTCTTAAGCATGACATACTTTGATCACCAAGACCTAGACAGGCCCTATTATTTGCAGTGAAAATTTAAAAGTTGCAGTTGCTCAAATAATAATTATAAAAGGAGAAAGCATTAGAGGACTTATAGGTGAGAAACGAACGGAGAAGAGGAAATAACTAGACAAATGATCAAGGAAATGCAATTAAGGTCTTCTCTATGACAGAGGAATTAGAATTCTCTATTATATATTTAAATAGTTATGGTGACTCTGAGAGTTAATTAACTGTGAAGAATTGAAAATGTTCATTTTTAAAGGCCATGTGGTTGGACTGCATCATTTTTACCAACACCATTTTATTTAAATGGCATCGATTACTAAGAACCCTAGGAATTTTATAATTAAAAAAATAATGAAGCATTTTCCTAATTACCAGACTTATATTAGAAGAGGAGGGATCAAGTGGCATTATTTCTAATTTCCCCTCACATAAGAGAAGTAACTTAGGTAAATTAACGATACAGGCAGGTCTGGAACTAAAGGTGATACTCAAGCTACCACATCTGTTACCATTAGCCAAGACTACAGAGGAGCAATCTTATTGTTGGTCTTGTTTTGTGGTAAAATATAACATACTTATCAAACAGTTTAAGGCAAGAAGAGATGGTTAAAACTATTCTACCCAAGAATGGTCATCTATACTAGATCCCAGAAGGAGCCAGCAACTGGATGGTTGGATGTTAACAAGCTCATTGCTACTTTCCTTGCCTTCCCTAACCCCTAGGATTATATCCACGTAGGCTTTTACATACTGCTTACTTACTAAGATGTACCTTTGAAACAGACACAGATGCTAGTTGCCTGCTCAGCATTTATTACCCCTTCTTCTGGTAAGAGCACTTCAAACTTTCCTTTGAGGTTCATGTGATTTGGCAATAGTTGGTTTCACTCTCCATTTCTCTAGGGATGGGCGTATGACCAGGTTGATCAGTATTATCTGCTCCTTTGTCCACACTGGTATGCTCAAGGATGGACACTGGCTCTGTGAAGCCAGTAAGACTCATATTTAGGACTCTTGTTGGGACTATAGAACATTATGACATCTCGAGCTCCTTGACTCAACAATACCTGAAGTCAAGCCAGTCACAATTGATTTACATGAGCCTTAGGTTTTTGCCATGCCAGTCTGCATTGGCTTTTTGTCATTTGCATTAGCATGGATTATGAGAAATATAATTTTGCTTCACAAAATGTGGGTATTTTAAAAACAAGTTTAAATATGCTTTAGAACACTGCTTTCTAAAGGAATTTACATGTGACTGTTTCAATACCAAGCCACATTATTTTCAATTGTCATATGCATGCAAAAGCTGAACAATGAATAAGGAAGACTGAAGAAGAATTGATGCCTTTGAATTATGGTATTGGTGAAGAATATGGACTATACCATGGACTTTCAAAAGAATGAATAAATCTGTCTTGGAAGAAGTACAGCCAGAATGCTCCTTAGAAGCGAGGATGGTGAGACCTTGTCTCATGTACTTTGGACGTGTTATCTGGAGGGACCAGTCCCTGGAGAAGGATGTCATGCTTGGTAAAGTAGAGGGTCAGGGAAAAAGAGGAAGACCCTCTACAAGATGGACTGTCACAGTGGCTACAACAATGTTTTGTTCTGTCGTACACAAGGTCACTATGAGTCAGAACCAACTCGATGGAACCCTAATAACAACAACATTTCATAATGGGATTTAAAATTAATTTCTTGATTTATTTGTATGAATGCTCAGTTGCATTTTCCCTTTTAATTGATTCAAAGCAAATATGAGATGTAAGGCTAGAGTGTCTTTACTTTTTAGAAGGGCAAAAGTTGCCTTTCACACCTAAGAACCTTAAAGGAAACACTATCTGAGGTCAAGATATTGAGTAACATAAATCTCAGCTTTTCTTTCAACACCTCTCTTGAAGAGGCGCTGCCAAAAACTCCATCCTACTATGCTGCTATGTAAATCTCCCATATCTAGTTTACTGATGGCATCTCCCATGGAATCTCTGGCCAGGCCCTGAGACAGCAGAAAGAACTGTTCGTGAAACTCCGCTGGCTACAGGGCTGTCTGGAGCTTAAATTAACTCAAAGTATTTAAGGTCAGGGAGAGCTGACAGAGTATGAAACTGCATTCCAGGAAGCCAACCTGACTTGGAGAATCTATGCAGGACATCCGGCTCGCACAACAGACAAGGTCAGAAGGGGAAGGAGACACTCAGAGGCTTGCAGAAAAGGTTATTTCCTTTTCAAGACCAGGTTCTTTATTAGGTCTGTGTATTGTTTTCTTTTTCTGAGTGAATATGAAAGACTCAGAGTGCACTTGGTAAAAACTTGGTAGGGCAGATTATGAATACCTTCAATAAAAAGTGTTTTACAGTATATCATATATAGTCTGTACTTTTGCACATGTGATAGTTGTAATTGTATTACTACTAACAATATGGTTATATGAACTGATGGGAGATTCTTTTCCTTCTAGGTTGGTAGCTTTCAAACATCAATTTCCATTAGAATCCTATGAGGACTTGTTAAAAGTGCTCTCAGGCCTACCCCAGACTTGAGGAATCAGAATCTCTGGAGGCGAAGCATAGGAATCAGACTTTTCAGGTGACTCTGAAGTAGGTCACCTGAGAAGCACATGTTGAGACACATTTTCCTGGGTAAATTCACATCCAAGGGCAAAAAGTCATGCGTACTTTGTAAACCTAATTAACAACAATTCACATCACTGCTGCCAGGTCTACAACTTGACGCTTTTATCATCAAATCCTATTTATCAAGAACCACAGAGTTAAAAAGAGTATGAAATATTGCTCTACCTTGTTGTTTTGTCTGTCATCACCCCCTATGTTCATGCCACGGGAGGATAAAGTGTTCCTGCCTCACCACTGAAGTGGAGGCACAATATAAACAAACAGCTTCGGCTCTCCTTCAGAGAGCAAGATGGAAGATATTCCATAGACCTCTATGGACCTACTGATGCCTTTTAATTTAAAAATCTCACATGGATTTTTTGTGTGTGTGTTCTCATTTTCTACACTACTTTTAAATATGGAATCACTAGAAAGTGCCTGACTTATTTATCCTTTACACTGTAACACAGGTTGCTAACTGTGGTCTCAATGCGGTTCACATGGTTTGGCAGCTGGTCTCTCAGGATTGCAGGAGAGAACAACGCCTTTTAATTAAACATAAAAAAAAAGTACATATATCAAAATTGAAAGTTTAGTAACAATAGATAGAAGGTGGCTCATGAGTCACATATTTCCATTTTGATAGCCATACATATTTGAAATAATATATCAATTCTTGTGGACTGCTAGGTACCATTTAGTGCAATGGAACAATAGTTTCACAAGTGGTTCTCCCATTGGAACTCCTCAAATTATATTCTGAATATCCCCAGGTTTTACAATTATATGATAGTCTAGATTAATATTGAAGACTCCTTGGTTCCTCTGTCCTTTCTTCATTTTCCTTTATCCATCCCTGTATCTTCTCTCTTCTTACTATTGCCTGGATTAATGGCAGGCACTATTTTTATTACCATACCTCTGCTGTGTACTAAAATGCTTTACACCTAAAAGGTGCTTAATAAACATTGAATGAATGACTAAACATACTAAACAAGTTTCTCTTCTTTGGTTACTTTTTTTTTTTTTTTTCATCTTAACTTTACTCAGTCTGTTCAAGCTAAAGAAAGCAAGAGAAATCTCATTCTCACCATTTGCCACAGGATACCTAAAATTCATCAACCTGGCCTTTGGCAGGCTTATAGGATTGATGTCAGCTTCTTCTACTAATGATCCTGGAGGACTGAGAATGACTTTTATGAAATACTGGTCAGCATGGAAACCCTGGTGGCATAGTGGTTAAGAGCTATGGCTGCTAACCAAAAGGTCAGCAATTTCAATCCACCAGGTGCTCCTTGGAAACTCTATGGGGTGGTTCTACTCTGTCCTATAGGGTTCCTATGAATCAGAATCAACTCGATGGCAACAGGTTTTTAGGTTTGGGTACTGGCCAGCATCCTTCCTCCCTCCAAAGTCTAGCCGTTTTCTCTTTTTTTAAATTAATGATTAGCTTAAGGAAATTCAGATACATAAAAGGCCAAGAAGGAAACCTGTGTAATGAGTATGGGCCCAATGTATGTGGAAATTTGTCTCTGGGTTTGTGTGTGGATGTGTGTGTGAGGCTTGCAGGTGCTAGAGTGTGATCAAGAACATTTCAGGGTTTGGCAGTTTCTGAAGAATTTCCCATCATGCAGTTCACAGCACCAAACAGATGATCAATAAATCTTTGTTGGATAAATAAATAATAAATAAAAGATATTGTTGTTGTTGTTAAGGTAAGCATGGATCTATATTAGCCAATTTAATGCCGATTAAAATGAAAACAGATGTAGATTTGAGCTGTATATATTTATATGATTATATATTTTAAACATCTATGAACATGAACACATCCTTCCCCATACCCTGTTCTCAGTCTTGGACTGATTACTTCTAGTTTTCCATTGAAAACTCGGTATCTAGCACAGTGCTTAACAAAAAGTAGCTAAATAAAGTAACGTAGAGAGAAAAAGCCATATAAGTGATGATACAAGGAAATATGTTGTGTCATAGAAGTGTTTAAATAAATATTGAAAGCTGTCATAGATTGAATTGTGTCCCCCCAAAATATTTGTCAACTTGGCTGGGTCACGATTCCCAGTATTGTATGATGGTCTACCATTTTGTAATCTAATGTGATTTCCTTACGTGTTGTAAACTCTATCACTATGATGAGGTTATACGTGATTTTCTTACGTGTTGTAAACTACCACTATGATGACATTATACTGATGAGGTTTACAAGATTAGATAGCATCTTAATCCAACCTCTTTTGAGATATAAAAGAGAGAAGCGAACAGAGACACATGGGAACCTCATACCACCAAGAAAGCAGTGCCAGGAGCAAAGCGCGTCCTTTGGACCTGAGGCTCCTGCGCAGAGAAGCTCCTAGTCCAGGGGAAGATTGATGATGATGAGGACCTTCCTCCAGAGCCGACAGAGAGAAAGCCTTCCCTTGGAGCTGATGCCCTGAATTTGGACTTGTAGCCTACTGGACTGTGAGAGAATAAATTACTCTTTGCTATCCACTTGTGGTATTTCTGCTAGAGCAGCACTAGATGACTAAGACAAAAGCTGTTCAGAGGAGAGAGCACACGCCTGCCTGCATGATGAAAATGAAGCAAAGCTTTCAGAAAGTCATGGAATTTAAAGCTAATCCCAAAGCTAAGAAAATTTTAAGACAAAGAGAGGTGGGAAAGGAGAACCAATTGTGATTTTTTCAAAACAAATGGTATAAGCAAATGGGTAGAGAAAGGAAGCTGTAAGTTGTACAATAGGAAATAACATGTAGTCAAACTAGACTAGAACAAGCAGAATGTCTAAAAGATATAGACCAAGCTGAAAAGGTATCTAGGGGCCTTGAAAGTTAGGCTAAGGGAAATAAAATTTTATTTGGGAATAAGTAGGAAACCTGTCACCAAGTGAATGGCAACCACAAAGGTAGGTCAGCCTGGCCCATTGTAAAGAACAATTGAAGGGGTCAACAAGCTACTGAAATACTTTCTATTTCAATGTTTCATGTCATGATTTTAAATGGTAGTAGTGGGAATGGAAGGAATAGGTTAGATGTGAGATATACCTACTCTGAAGGAAGAATCATAAAGAAGGGGCATTTTATTAGATGTGAAGAGCGGAGGTTGGGGAATGGAGTCAAGGTAAGTTCAGATGCCTGGGAGAATTCTCAGCATTGAAGGAGACTGTGGCTCATTTCTCAGGGAGAGAACTGTTTTAGTGAAAATGGATGTTAGTTAATTGCAATTACTATTAATGGGATTCAATTCCAAGCTAATAAAGTAGCTTTATTAGATGTGAAATCACGTGTGTACACTCAGTGTTTTTGTTTTTGCTTTATCAAATCTAAACAGGAAAAGCCTTTGTGAATGGAAAGCAAAAGCCATAGCATAAACAGATAAACTGGTAGAGACAAGAGGATTGCAAGAGAAAGAACTGGGAAATTTTAAAGTCATCATTTATTAGTGTTTTGGATAAAGAATTTTGTATATTTACAAAATACACTAATACACTAATACAGCTACTCCTCACTTATCCACTATCTTTCTTAACCAACATTTCACGTTTACAGTCTGCTATCTGATTATTTTGCGCAGTAACAAGGAGCCAAGCCAAGCCAGGCTGCACGGGACGCAGGTTTGGTTCCTATCACCAAGGTTGGGCAGAGGAGCCGGGCTGGGCGAACGCAGGGCGGGAGGGTGGCGTGCAAGAGACTGGGGCAGCAGAGCCGCGGGAAGGTGGTGGGATCCGGGCCGCAGGAGTCAGGCGGGGGACCTGGACCAGGTGGCCAGGCCCCACGTGCGGGCACAGGAGTCGTCCACCAACGAGGCCCATCTCCAGGGCCATGCAGCAGGAGGTGGAGAGGCGAGGTGCGGAGGACTGCTCGGAGGCTTGGGGCGTGGCCACGTGATGGTGGGTCCCTGCTGCTCCAAAGGCTGCAGCGGGCAACCCCTGACCCCCCCCCCACCAACGCCCGGGGACTCTGCAGTGGTGGGGAAGGGGGGCCTGCCTTGCCATGTGCACCCCCAGACTCTCCAGGGGCGCCCAACAGGCAGTGGTGGGGGGAGGGGAGAGCAGGCACTGTGGTGAAGGCGGGGTGACTCTCGCATAATGCCGATTTTCACTTAACGACCTGGTGTTTTCAACCTAACCATGCTGGTAAGTGAGGAGTGGGTGTACATATAAAGGGTCAACAGAAGTAAATGTTCTGAACATAACAGTGTTCCAAATGAATGAGGGAAAAAATGTGGAGTGGTGTCATGGATTGAATTATGCCCCCCAAAAATGTGTGCATCAGTTTATCAGTTTGGCTGGGCCATGATTCCCAGTAGTGTGTGGTTGTCTTCCATTTTGTAATTGTAATTTTATGTTAAAGAGGATTAGGGTGGGATTGTAACACCCTTACTAAGGTCACATCCCTGATCCAGTGTAAAGGGAGTTTCCCTTTTACAAGAGATGAAGGGGAAGCAAGCAGAGAGTTGGGGACCTGATACCACCAGGAAAGCAGCACCGGGAACAGAGTGCATCCTTTGCGTCCCTGTGCCTGAGAGGCTCTTCAAGCAGGGGAAAGACTGATGACAACGACCTTCCGCTGAGAGAGAAAGCCTTCCCCTGGAGCTAATGCCCTGATTTTGGTCTTGTAGCCTACTAGACTGTGAGAGAATAAATTTCTCTTTGTTAAAGCCATCCACTTGTTGTATTTCTGTTACAGCAGCACTCGATAACTAAGACAAGTGGATTCTCCTAGAACTTCAGCAGAAGGGTTTTCTGCCACTTAATAATGTGGTGATGACTAAATGAGGAAACCAAGAGCTGTGAAAGAACGGGAAATGGACACAGGACTGGGAAGAGAAGCCAAAAGCAGCAAGTCAGATAGGAAATAGAAATGACATGTTTTTAATTACAAAAATACTCACATTCAAGTTCTCTTCCTCAGAAAACAAAATAAGTGGTAACATAATTTAGTGACTACTCCAGCATAAATGTAGTAAGAGTTATATATTTGCCAAGATTTTCTATCTACAAAGTTTTATGTGTCACTTCTTTTTGGCCTTAAACATTTTTATTATGAAAGTAGCAAGTGAAGTTTGTGATACACACAGTCAGAAGAATACAAAGCAGAAAGTAAAGGATTCCAGATCTCTCTTCCACATCTCATCCTCTTGAGATAACCACTGTTAGCAGTTTGCTGCATATAGTTTCAAACTTGTTCTATACATATTAATGTTTGTAATATAAATGGAATTCAATTAAACATGCTGCCATCTCTAAGAAACCATTCATCAGATACTTAGTATGAATATACTATGCTGAGAATCCAAAGTCAAATAACATTTGAAATTTATTTTCAGGGAACTTAGTGGCAGCAAAGAGAGGAAGTGAATCCATTATTATAAATAGAGCACATTGTACTATAAGAATCATAACTTTAATGATTATTAAATAATGTTTTGAAATTTTTAGAAAGTTTTCAGAAATTAAGATTAGCATACTCCAATGGTATGAAAAGTGATCTCTAGGATGTAAATCTAAATCTATTTATAGATTTATAGAAGGTTTTTACTGCAAACACATGAATTGGCAAGGCATTTTCAGGTAAGTGTATTATAGGTGTTTATCATTCAAAGTATTCATTTTCAAGTGGCTATAATACCTGAAAATAAATTAACCATTGTCCCTAAATTTTTCATTTTATTTTTAGCCCATCAAAAATCCATTTGAACATCTGTTTGAGCACAGATTTCCCTATTTCCAAATATTTTAAGTTCAAATTAAAACTAAACTTCACTTATAACTCATAAATATGCCTGTACAGGCCAAACAAGAGTCAATGGAAAGTGCCACGAAGATAATTTGATCGCTGAGAACAGAACTTGTTTTTTTTTAATCAGAGCCTTTGTTTATAGTCAAGCATTTCCCCTTGTTTTAGAAGATGGATAGATATGTGCCCATATTTAGGTGGTTCTTTTGATCTGCCCTAGGAACTGCACATGAAACCACCACTTTTCAGAAATGCTCAATGCAATCATTATTCATTTCTTAGGAAGTCTTGTGTGTCATATTGTATTTAGCTTTCATGTATCCCCATTCATTTTGTTCCCCTGCTAACATCCACTTCCTAACCCACCCATTTTTTAGCAATCCATATTTAAAGACTGTTTTGTTTGTGGCCTACCATAGACAAATTTATGAATGAGATACAGAGATGCTGACAGTATTACTAGGGTGAACCTGATTTAGTCAACGTCCATTTGTTTCTATAACACCTTAATCGTTACTCAGAAATTAAATCAACTTCTGGTGTTTTGTAAACACCTGAAATATGTATTTATAGTTCATATAACTGCACTAAATTTATCTAAATATATTTAAATGCATACCCTTAGTTTTCTGTTTCTCTCCTAGACTCCAAATACCTGAAGGACCACAATAGAGTATTTTGAAACCTGCCCAATTTAGTGCTATAGGCACTGTGGCACTACTTTATAATAAATATGTATTACATAACTTTTGTTCATGACATGACTGATTTGCCTCTCTTTGCCATTGTAAAATGAAAAAGAAAAATTAAAATGAGCTTCTTTTATTAAAATCATACTGAAAAATTATAGCATTAACAAAAGAAAACTTCCAATTACTTGGCTCTATCTGTCCCACAACAGATATGTATTACTGTATGACAAAGCAAACATCAGAGCTATGAACATTTTAAATAAAAAATAAACTTCATCCTGAAATCTCCCAGGAATATCTTAGTTCATGTCAAGGAAAAGCCAGCAGTAAGTCATTCTTGGGATATGCCAGAGTTGTATTATTCCTCTTGTATAGTTTCAGTTCTCTTCAACAAGACCAGTACAATCTCAGGATTTGTAGCCTGTTTACAATACTGGGCTAGGGAGAACCCATGTTTCCCTTATCAGAGGATATACTGAAAGTTCTGGATATTACATCATTCTATTCATCATGAAAGATCATTTTTCAGAGATTATGAGGGTGTGTCGCTGGGTTCTTTAGAGAAGCAAAATCAGTAAAGCGTATAAATATATATAGAGAGAGGGATTTATATCAAGGAAATGGCTCTCTCAGTTGTAGAGGCTAGAATGTCCCAAGTCTGTGAGTTAGGATAGGGGCTTCTCCTGATTCACATAGCCGCAAGGGCTGGCAAACCCATGATCAGCAGGTCAGAGAACAGGGCTCTTGCTCGCAGGCTTAGAAGATCTACGAATACCAAGATCAGCAGACAAGACCGCAGGTAAGCTGCTAGCTCAAGTCCCAGGAACTTGAGGTCAGACGAACAGGAGCCAGCTGCAGGATCCAGAGTGAGCAAAAGCCCTCGATCCTTGCCAGAATGTCCACTTATATTCCGTTTAGGCTACATGTCCAAGGAAACTTCCTTTTAACTGACTGGCTACTCACAGCAGATCTCATCATGGAGGTGATCACATCATCACATGACTTTCAAACTACATGATAACTGCCAAACCACTGAGAATCATGGTCCAGCCAAGTTGACACACAACCATCACAAGTGTGGAAGTTCATAACGGTTCTCTTTCACCTCATACCTATACAAGGGAAAAAGTCAAGCTTGTAGGGAACTTACCAAATGGTCACTAGTCTTCTAGTTACTCTGTAATTTGCCCCTATGGATTACACCTTCTGAAAATTTTTATGATTGAAAGAAGTAGTGAATCGCATACAAATGCAACAGACTGTCTGAGGATAACCTACCAGACTGAGTCAGTATTAGTGTCCCTACTCCACTGTGAATCAGATTTTTTTTCCCCCTCAAATTCTCTGAATGTGATTGTTATGATTTGTCAGCATTCACTTTTTGCTGTGTTGGAGCTGGCTTACACAAACTCATGATAATTGATTGTTAAATCTTCAGGAATTGTGTAAGTCAGTTGTTAAACACGGGCATTATTAAAAAATAAAATTATATACACTTACACTTGAATTAATTATATTAAAATGAAAGTAATAAATACTAAAACTCACCCTGTCCTAATTATTTTACTACATTTTCCTATTATCCAAACCCTTGAGGCTATTTTCATCTATTGTATCTATCTTCTGGAAATATAACTGTGCTACATAGCATTTCTTCCTAATTCTGTGATGTCATACTGGTAGATTGAAACTGACCATGGCAGAAACATTGATAATGTGGAAAACGATTAATGCTACAAATCAGTCTCCCCACCTTGTCCCCAACCCCAGAGTTGGTTGTTAAACATTTACCAGCACATCCAATGACAGGCTAGATTCCAGGACTACAAAGGAGAATATAATCTTTACTTCATAGATATTATGATCTTATTGGGAGATAGGTAAATAATTATGTCTTATAAATGATAAAATAAGGGTAAAAGTGTTACAGAAGAAGACATACAACTAATTTTACGTGAAGTGTCCAAGAAGATCTCATTGAATGAGTGAGGGCTTGAAAGTTGAGTAAAAATTCATTATGCAGAGAAGGGGGGGAAATGCTCTTCTAAAAAAGAGCAAAGGGTGAAATATGAAAGGCCTTGGTATGTTCTGGATAGGGTCAATAATTGCATATGTCTAGAGCAGTATTTCTCTAACTCTTCCACTTAGAACCATTAATGGCAAAGAAAAGTGAATGGATACTTCTGGTGATCTAAAGCAGCAACTTGAAAAGATTTCATGCTAGGATAAAATTTCTTTAATTTTATTCTGTTTCATCTTAAAAATTCATGGGAATATTTCATTATCCTTCTTATGTATTTTCACTTTTAATAGGGTTCTGTCCCCTTCACCTTCTTTTTTTCATCTCAACCTCTCCACTAGATGGGAAAATGTCTTTTAGCACATCAAAGTTTCTTAAGATATGAGAGAAAATTATCAAGGGAAACATTTGTGTATCTTGTATATGCTCTGCTCTGAAGATGTAATGATCCACCAGTAACCTCCCAGGGTAAGGACAGAAATGGACATCCTTTGTCAAGACCACAAAAGTAGCAGGATGGAGCAGGGCAAAGGGGATAGGAAAAGAAGTAGATAGGGAAGCCAAAGGAAGAAAAACTTCTTGGAATGACTCTAAATACTGGAGGCTAACTACCGGTGTACTAAAGAAATCTTTTATACTATCTTCTGGACTCCAAATATATTCATGATCATGTAGCAGTGGAGTGTAGTCTTTCTCATAATGAAGCAGAAGTAGATTTACCATGAAGCTAATGAAGCTTAAGCTTCAGGGCCACTCACTTGCATTTGTCCCTTCTGGGGCCCTGGGAGTGGTCATAGCAATATGTTCATAAGTTTTCGTAAAATTCACATAACTAAGATATTTTAATTACAATCAGTTAAGACCGCTGTCTTTTCAATTCCAGCTTCCCTTCTGTCACACTTCCTCTTGTGTTAGGTGGTGCTGGAGTGACTGGCAATTTTGGGATACGGCTAAGGGGAAGTTCAGATGGGAATACATTTTGCTAGAAGTGTGGGTTATATTCTTGTGGTTTGTGGTCACTTCTACTTACAGTTTTTTAGGTTATTGCTAACCATCATCCACTGTACACCTAATCTGGCTTCAGTTACATTGACGTGCAGAATCAAAGGTATATGGCAATATGAAAACGTCCTACTGAGTCCATCCACAGAAGAACATGAAGGAAAAACAAGTTTTGGAATGTAGGTAGTCAGAAGCTGGTCTGCAGAAAATGCTTTCAGTTATCAGATGTATAAAATTATAAGTGGTAGATCTGGTTCTCATTGACCCCTATCCCTCTTTTGTCAGAAATATATCCAGTGTAGAAAATTATGAATGCTCTTGCTATATATTTTTAAGTTAAATATCACATGTAACAGAATTTATGGGAATTCTTTCTTTGTTGTGCACAAATCTGTAGTGGTACTACAAACAGTGAGAGTATCTGTGTGATTAAATTTCAATTAACTGTGCTAGAGAAAATACTGATATATCATTCAAGTTTCTCTACAGAAAATATTACTAATTGATATCATGTAAAGCGGTCATCAAAAACTATACAGCCAAAAGTTATAGAAAAAATATTATAGAGGAATGTCAGACAATAATAAAGCTATTTTTATTTTTGGATTTTATATGTTTGTGGTGTTTGTCAGATCTTTTAAATGTAAAATTTTTTATTTTTTTTTAATCTCTATAAATAAATATTCACTTTTGTACCTAACTTTTTATTTGCAGTTTTGCATTCTTTTTGTTTAAGGTCAGTTCCTCAAATCATATTGCTTCAGGCCCATGAAAACCTGGATCTGCTCCCGTAAGGCTCTTTTCCTGTATACAAATTCAGATGCTGCAGGGCATAATATTATGGGTTTAATATAAAAATTCATCACCTGCTTGTCAGTTTGTCAGACTCTGTGTGGTAGCTTGTGTGTTGCTGTGATGCTGAAAGCTAGTAGGCCACCAGTGTTTCAAATACCAACAGGGTCATACATGGTGGACAGGTTTCAGTGGAGCTTCCAGACTAAGACAGACTAGGAAGAAAAGCCTGGCAATCTACTTTTGAAAATCAGTCAATGAAAATCTTGTGGATCACAACAGAGCATCGTCCAACTCACTTGATTTGGACATGTCATCAGGAGGGATCAATTGCTGAAGGAGAACATCATGTTTGGTGATGTGGGGGCCAGCAAGTGCATGGGAGACCCTGGGTAAGAAGGATTGCTCAAGTCAAACACTCCAGTGATCCTGAGGATGAGGCAGGACTGTTGTACATAGGTCACCATGATTCAGAGTCAACTCTATGACAGCTATCTATCTAACATAAAAATAATGTTTTTAACTTATTTACCCACCCAACTACATATTTTTACCTTGATATTTAAATAAAATTAAATATCCAGGAAGATGAGCCATGTATGCCCTGTGGTTTATGACTATGGGGCACTCTACAAGTACCTCAGTTTGAAAAGTAGAGATCTAGGACTTAGCATGCATAAGAAATTACTGAAGGCTGGAAATATATAGTTTGGGACCAATGCATTAAGGGTGTCGTCTACTGTGCATAGGTGTTTGAATTTTTTCCAGAGAGTACCTGAAGGGTTTTAAACAGGTCTGTGATTTAGAAAGAACTTTGGTGATGGTATGGGGGAAAGATTAACATGGAGAGTAAATGAATTGATAACTGACTGTCTTAGGCTGGGGTCTCTAGAGGAGCAAAACCAGTGACGCGTATATATAAAAATATGTATACAGAGGGATTAATTTCAAGGAAATGGCTCATGCAGTTGTGGAGGCCGGGAAGTCCCAGATCTGTGGGTCAGGTGTCAGGCTGGAGGCTTCTCCTGGCTCACGTGGTTGCAGGGGCTGACAAACCCAAAATCGGGAGGTCAGATGGCAGGCTGCGGGCTCACATCCCAAGAACTGGAAGTCAGAGGATGATGAGTTGGTTGCAGGGTTGAGAGGGTAAGCTTTGCCATAACATTTGTATGTATTGGATACAGGCCACCCTTCTAAGGTAACTCCCTTTCCAACTGATCAGCTGCTCACAACAGACCACATCATGGATGGTGATTATATCTGCTGAACCACTGAGAATCATGGCTTAGCCAAGTTGACACATAACCTAATCATCACACCGACTTTGAGGCTCTTGCAATAGACTTGGTTCAAGATCATAAAGCACTGAACTAGGCCAGTGCAATAGGAATGGACAGGAGGCAACAGGTTTTAAGTGTTATCAAAAGGATAAATAGTCCTTGTGACTAACAGGATGTGGAAAGTAGGCGAGAGAGAGCTGCCAAAGATGATTCCAAATGTTTGAGCTTGAGCACGTACAGCAATAATAATACTGATAATATAGTTGGAGAATGCAATATAAGCAGATTTTCCACAACATAAATACAGATGGCAAACAAGTTGAAATTGCTGCCTTAAAAAAAAATAAGTTTTGAAACAATTTTAAAATACATTTAAAGAGTAATGTTAATTTTTTTCCTTTATATAAGTATCACTTGAGTTGTCATTTTTCTTGGGACAAGTCAATTTTTGGATTATCAGTTATCTTCTAGGTGCTATTTTAGCCAACAGGGGCCCCTCATAGAGCATGCTGAATGTGATTGCAACCAATGTCACAAAACAATATGTGTATAAATTTTTGAATGAGAAATTAACTTGAGCTATAAACTTTCACCTAAAGTGCAATAAACAAAACTAACTTTATTAAATCAATACTCTTTGGATACATTTATTTAATCAATAACAAAACAACATAACCATATTCAGTCCATATTTTATCATTTTGTCCTTAAGAAAATCATGACAGAATTTGTCAAAAATTATGTCTATAGCATTTCCCTGATTATACTGGTAAGTCTCTTAAAAATAAAGTTGGTCTAATAGTATGTGTTATCTTTTAGTTGATCACCACTTCCTTTTTCTAAATGCGTCTAAGGAATTAATTTAATAAGACATCTTGGGAAATTTTCAGGACCAGGAGGATTCAGAATCCAGTTTATGAAACTGGGGACAATATTTGTTTGTTTTCCATTTGCCCAACTATCCTGCTTATCACATTCCTTGATTTTGGTTTATTGGATTATCTCCTATTTTAATATTATCATGCATACAGAAGAGAGAAATGTGAATTTTTTTGGAACATTTATGTGCTCTCCCACTTCTCTGAGATTTCCAGTCTCTTACGGTAGCTCTTCCCTTCGCCCTCTCTAAAGATTCTTTCTATTTGACAGAGAAGATCAAAGCAAAGTAGGACTTAATTATCTTTTCTTTTTCTATTACTTCTTGTAGTGGATATTCTCCTCACTATTGAGTACATTGTTAATGTGAACATAAACTTTAAATCGCTTCTTCTTTCCTCCTGGTATCATTTTATCATTTCTAGCAAGACTCACTTCATTTTAGGTTTATGCTTCCGTTTCTTACATTAGTCATTCTTTTTCTATTAATGATACTCTCCCTTTTCTTTCATTATACCTGTCCATCTTATGCTTGAGTCCACCGGAGAGAGAGTGTCTTGGTGTTCTTAGTTGCCATTGAGTTGGCTCCAATTCATGATGCCCCTATGTATAACAGAACAATAAGCCGACAGGTCCTGCACCATCTTCATGATTGTTGGCATGTTTGAGTCCATTGTTGCAGTTATTGTGTCAATCCATCTCATTGAAGGTTTCCGTTGTTTTCACTGACATTTTGCTTTATTAAACATAATGTTTTCTTCCTAGCAATTGATCTTTCCTGATGACATGTCCAAAGTAAGCTAGCTGAAGTCTTACCATCTTCCTTCTAAGGAACTTTCTGGTTGTATTTCTTCTAAAAATGACTTGTTCATTCTCCTAGCAGTCCATGGTATATTCAATATTCTTTGCCAACACCACACAGTGAATGCATCAATTCTTCTTATACTCATCCTGATTTTCATGACTGTCTCCCCTTTCCTCCCTTATTAAAATAATTTCCAAACATTCTATCTTAATTTAATTTTTTCCAACTTTCATTCCTCTGGCACTGTCTTTACTTTCACAGTCCCTGCCCATGGAATATTATCCAATGTTTGTCTCAGTGTTTCAAAATTGGTTTCCCTACATTTTAATATGCACAAATATCTGATTATGTTCAGGATTTTCCTTCCTGTTTTTCAAGGGCTCAATGAGGCGAGGGTTGTTTTCTCCTGAATCTTGTCATTTCTATTTACAGAATTGAACAGAATTATGTCAAGTAGTTTGTCTCACTGCTTCTACTTTCTGAGAAATTTTCAGATTTTCAAATCAAATTTTATCAGTTGCTCTATTTTAAGCAGATTAGGAATTTCCGTGTATGTCTGGGAGCAACTATGCATCTGTGGACAAGACAGACTGAGTTTGAATTCTGGTTCTGCTATCTATAATTGTTGTAACCTTTACCTCTTTGTACCTTTATTTCCCATGAAGAAAAGAGTTGCCCGATTGTTTATATGGTATTCATTCAGCTAAGAAGAGCCAGGATCTCTATCAACTAGAAAGTTGGACAGCTCACGAGAATTTCTTTCTGAAACAGCCAGACTTCTTTTCCTTCTGCCAGCGGTACATGTCTCCTTCTGCATTAATTGCCTTCATACATTGTTATAGAGATTCACCAAATCCACAGGAGTGGCAAGAGTAAGGGGGACTGTGTTAGTACTTGAAAATCTGAGAGCTTGGTTTCGAGGAAAGATATATTAGGCAGACACGGACACAGGAAGAACCCTGGTAGCAGTCTCTATTGGGGGCTGACATTTCTCATGTATTTCATTTCTTTAAAGTGTCAGAAAACTAGGAGATGTGGGTAGATGAAATTGCTGCTTCCATCCTAAAGGCCTTTGGTAGGCCAAGGGAGAACCTAAATATTCAATGTTGAGGAACGGTTAAACACATTATGATTGATTCTATTATGGGATAAGATAATGTGAATCCATTAAAGAAAAGTATTTGAGGCACATTAACAACATGGGAAATTCTCATGATATAATATTAAATCAAATAGAAAAGAGATGAAACTGTGTGATCCCAATTTTGTACTACAAAAACAAAAATATATAAATATAGACACAAACAGAAACCCATCAATGATAAGTGTTTATTTTTTAATGATAGGGATACATCTTATCTTAATTTTTAAAATTATATTTTCTCTGTTTTAAAAAATTCATAAAATATTGATAACGTCTATAATGACAAAGAAAAAAATTTTTTTCCAAGAAAAAGAAATGGCAGTCAGATCCCCTGCTTCTGAGAAGCTCCAAAGTAGAAAATACAACCCAAACATCAATTGTCAGAAAATTCATTAGAGCTAAAAATGGTTTTCGTAAATTGCACTCAGTCCTGTTTAACACCCTAGAGGAGCACTGGTGGCACACCAGTTAAGTGCTCGACTGCTAACTAAAAAGTCAGTGGTTCAAAACCACCAGCCGCTCTGAGGGAGAAAGATGTGGCAGTCTGCCCATAAAGATTTACAGTCTTGGAAACCCTATGGAGCAGTTCTACTCTGTCCTATAGGGCTGCTATGAGTTGCAATTGACTTGAAGGCAGTGGGTTTGGTTTTTGGTTTATCTTGTTTAACAAACTGTTTATATGTGTGGGCATTTCCTTTTTCATTAGAGATGTCTTCAACAGAATTTACCCTATAAATAACTGATTTGTTTCCTATGTTAATACACTCGACCATTTGTGGTTGTATGAACTTTTCCAGTATTCCAAATGAGAATGTTTGAGAAATTGCAAAATACTGTGTAATACAGAGCTTCTGAAAATGAAAGCTGACCAAATTTTTCATTTTATTCCTGAAACTGTCTAATAAGGCAGATGAAATACAGTATCAGAAGTATCTTTCATTACAACGCTACTTCCTGCAGTTTTACAATTACCTATTTCCTAATGTTTTACTCTGCCTGATATTTCAAATGCCAAAGTACTTAGCACTTTGAATTAAAAAATAATCATCAGTCTTACTGATTCTATCACTAGTTAAAAAAACTAGGATGAACAAACTGAGCTTCCTTTGGTAGCACATGCTTTCACCCTTTTGACCCTGAGTAAGTTACCTTAAGTGTTCTCAACATGTTAACTATATTACTATAGTCCTTGGAAAATTTAATTAGCACATAAAATATTTAAAAACATTCTCTGAAACAATTTGATTTTACACAAAAGTTCATTTCATATACTAAAACGTAAATTTTCCTAAAAATGACTAGAAGAAGGATGTGTTAATAGAGAAATAAAAATTCAAGGAAGACAAAAGGTAATAGCCCACCTCACCTCCAAAAAAAGATTAAAAAAAAAAAAAGCACAAGAAAAAAACACGCTTCAAATCAATGAAAACATGCGCAAACAAGCAGAAAAAATAATGCAAGGACATGAACAAGCAATTTACAAAAGAAGTAATAAAAATGCTAAAATAAACCTATGCAAAGATATTCAGACTCATAATTAGCACACACATAATTAGCAAAGTATCTGGTATACAATAAATGAATATTAAAACATAATAACTAATAACATGCAAATTTAAATAACATATGATATATACATTCACATTGGTAAACACTGATGATGCCTAGAGTTGGCAAGAATGTAGGGAAACAGGCTCAGTTATAATTTGTGGTATGAGTATAAATAGGTGTGTCCTTTTTGGAAAACACTCTGGCAATGGCTTTTAAAGTAAAAAAAAAAAAATCATGTATCCATTGGCTGATTGCATTGCTCAAAATTTATCCTATGGAAAATATTAACACAAGTGTACAAAGATACCTCTACATAAATATTCATTGCAACAATGCAATACAAAAAAGTTGGAAATACTTCAAAAGTCTACCAAGAAGGGGCTAGTTTAATAAACATAATAGAAAATTGGAATGGAAAATGTGATAGATATGTAGATACTGACATGGAACACTGTCCAAGTAAAATACTGATACTTAAAGAAAGATAGTACAAAGAAAGAAAACTACAGACCAACATCAGTCATGAATATTGATAGAACAATATTAAATGAACTATAAACAAATAGAATCCAACTGCTCATTAAGAAAATAATGCAATAGTCAAGTGGGATTTCTTCCAGGAATGCTAGTTTGGTTCCCTACTAGGAAATCCAATAATATCATTTGTTGTTGTTATGTGCAATTGAGTTCATTTAGACTCATAGTGACCTATATGACAGAGTAGAACTGACCCATAGGGTTTCCTAGGCTATAATCTTTACAGGAGCAGATCGCCAGGTCTTTTCTACTGCAGAGGGTTCAAATTGCCGACTTTTAGGTTAGCAGCCTAGTGCTTAACCATTGCACCATCAAGGCCCCTTTAACAACATCATAAACTATATTAATATATCTACAGAGAAAATTATGATTGTCCTCAAAGATGCTGAAAAAAATCTCTGACAAAATTCAGCACCCATTCACAATAAAAACACTGAAGAAAACAGGAAATGAGAGACCCTTTCTTGATTGGATAGAGTATATAAATCTTATTCCTAAAACCAATATCTTTTTAATGGGGAAACACTAGTGGTGTATCCACTAAGATCAGGAACAAGGCCCTTGCCTTGGTATATGTTGTTACAGCAGCACTAGGTAACTAAGACAAAAGCCAAAGACAAGGGGAGAATCTTGAAAGCAGTAAGTTAAACCACAAGACACAGCAATTCCACTCCTAGATACACACTCAAGAGAAATGAAAACATAGACACACTCAAGAGAAATGAAAACATAAGTTCATACCTATGAAAACCTATCAAAAAAAAAAAACTTTAATACTCCCGTGATATTCTCACCAAAAATGCATAACCTCCAACTAATCCTGAGAAAACATTAAATGAACTCAAACTGAGAGACTTCCTACAAAATAATTGACCAGTATACATCAAATACCTCCAAGCATCTGTCAGTTTGTCGTACTGTGGTAGTTTCCATGATGCTGTGATACTGGAAGCTATGTTACCAGTATTTCAAATACCAGCAGAGAGACCCATGGTGGGCAGGTTTAAGTGGAACTTTCAGACTAAGAAGGACCTGGTGATCCACTTCTGAAAAAATTGGTGAAAACCTTATGAATACCAGCAGAACATTGTCTGATATAGTGCTAGAAGTTGGAAGGCAATCAAAATACAACTGAGGAACAGCTGTCTCCTCAAAGTAGAGTCCACTTTAGTGACGTGGATGGAGTAAATCTTTCGGGACCTTCATTTACTGATGTGGCACAACTCAAAATGAGAAGAAATAGTGGCAAACATCCATTAATAATTGGAATGTGGAATATATGAAGTATGAATCTAGGAAAATTGGAAATCATCAAAAATGAAATAGAATGCATAAAGATTGATATCCTAGGCATTAGTGACCTCAAATGGACTGATATTGGCCATTTCGAATCAGACAATCATATGGCCTACTATGCTGGGAATGACAAATTGAAGAGGAATAGCATCCTACTCATCGTCAAAAAGAACATTTCAAGATCTATCCTGAAGTACAATGCTTTCAGTGATAGGATAACATCCATCCACCTACAAGGAAGACTAGTAAATATGCCAATATTTCAAATGTATGCACCAACCACTAATACCAAAGATGATGCAATTGAAGATTTTTACCAACTTCTGCAGTCTGAAAAGGATCAAACATGCAAGTAAGTTGCACTGATAATTACTGGTGACTGGAATGTGAAAAATAGAAACAAAGAAGAAGAATCTGTAGTTGGAAAATATGGCCTTGGTGATAGAAACACCCCCGGAGATCTCATGATAGAATTTTGCAAGATCAACAACTTATTCATTGCAAATATCTTTTTTCAACAACATAAACAAAGACTATACACATGGACCTCACCCTATGGAAAACACAGGAATCAAATTAACTACATCTGTGGAAAGAGATAATGAAGAAACTCAATGTCTTCTGTCAGAACAAGGCCAGAGGCTGATGCGGAACAGACCATCAACTGCTCATATGCAAGTTTAAGTTGAAGCCGAAGAAGATTAAAACAAGTCTATGACAACCAAAATATGACTGTGAATATATCCCACCTGAATTTGGAGGCCATCATAGGAATAGATTTGATGCACCAAACACTAACAACTGAAGACCAGACGAATTGTGTGATGACATCAAGGACATCATACATGAAGAAACTAAAAGGTCATTAAAAAGACAGGAAAGAAAGAAAACATCAAAACGAATGTCAGAAGTGACTCTGAAACTTGCTCTTGAACGTAGAGTAGCTTAAGTGAATGGAAGAAATGATGAAGTAAAAGAGCTAACGGAAGATTTCAAAGGGTGATTCAAGAAGGCGAAATAAAGCATTATAATGACATCTGAAAAGACCTGGAGTTAGAAAACCAAAAGGGAGGAATACACTTAGAATTTCTCAAGCTGAAAGAAATGAAGAAAAAAATTCAGCCTCAAGTTGCAATGTTGAATGATTCTACGGGCAAAAAAATGAACAATGCAGGAAGCATCAAATGAAGATGGAAGGAATACACAGATTCACTGTACCAAAAAGAATTGGTTGATGTTCAACCATTTCAGGAGGTAGCAGATATCAAGAACCAATGGTACTAAAGAAAGAAGTCCAAGCTGCACTGAGGGCACTCCTCCAGGAATTGACAGAATATCAACTGAAATGTTTAAAACAACGAATGTAATGCTGAAAGAACTTGCTCATCTATGCCAATAAATTTGGAAGACAGCTACCTGGCCAATCAACTGGAAGAGATCCATGTTTGTGCCCATTCAAAAGAAAGGTGATCCAACAGAAGGCAGAAATTATTGAACAATATCATTAATATCACATGCAAGTACAATTTTGTCGAAGATAATGTAAAAGCAGTTGCAGAAGGAGGAGGGGACAAGATGGCAGAGTAGTCAGATGCTTCTGGTGGACCATCTTACAAAAAAGAACCGAAAAACAAGTGAGTCAATTATATATGGCAATCTGGAGCCCTGGACATCAAAGGCAGAGTTGAGGAACCAGACTGAGTGGCAGGGGGAGGGAGAGACAGTTCGGAAGCAGCGAGGAGTTGCCAGACTTGATCCGGCAAGAGCCTGAGCCCTTGAGGCCTGATCAGCTCATGGGTGAGCAGTGAGGTAGGCAAGCAGCCATGCTCAAGAGGCGTGTTTTCCACACTGGGGGAGACCCAGTGCCAGAGAGTCTACTTGGCTACCCAGAAGCAGTGAGAAGCACCCCTCGATTGGCGAAAGATAAGTACTTGTGTACACCCTACCGTGCAAATCAAAAACACTCCCCCAGGGAAAAAACTCTCTTCCAATTACCTCCCTGCTCCCTGCTCTTCACTGGGTCTCAGACCGGCTTCAGCAAGTGCTGAGTCCCCTGCACCAGAAGGAGGATCCATCACAGGCTTGGAGCCATTCTCCCTGCCCTGGAGAGTGAACAAACTAACAAACAGGGGAAAATATAAACTGCCAGTTCCCCTAAGCCAGGAACCCAGAGTAGGCACAGCTCCTTTGCCTAGTACAGGCATAAGGGTTCCAGAGACTTTGAGTGCCTTTCCCCCTTCATAGACTTGTGTGGGCCCATCTCAACAGCGTAGGCCCTCATTACCACAGTACAACAGGGTATATACAAGAGCTCTACCTTCAACTGTTTCACCTGTGAAGTGGCAGGTTCTTGACATTTGACACTGCTCTACCCATTAAGCAGGGTCTTCACCTACCCACATCAGGGGCCTGAGGACTGGTGGCTCCACCCATGCTACCTAGCCACCTGTGATAGGAGCCCATGAATAAGAGAGTCCCCCAGTCCTTACAGCCAACAGCATTAGGTGCTCATAGTCTGGCTGCAAAACCCACCCACCTACGCACTGTAGGAAACAGGGACACGCCTTCCTCCTGGACACTTGGGGGTGGCCATCAGCCCCACCTTGCTCAGAGTATGTTCCCCTGCTGCAGCTAGATGCCTGTGCCTACACCAATCACCCATGCCTGTCTAGGACTGTAAGCAAGAGCCTACATCACACACTCGATGGCTAGCTACCTGGCACCTGAGCTGAATCCATATGGGAGGAGCGGGTGGACTCCTGAGCTCCCATACCTAGTAACACATCTAACCACCTGGTGGCAGGACATTAGAGCTTCAAAGGTGCCAATAATCAAACTAGCTCATACAAGCAGCCTATTTGGACATATCAAAACAAAACGAGAATCTAGGACACAGTAAGCAAATGTAAAATAAATATAATAATTTATTGATGGCTTGGAGACAACAGTCAATATCAAATCACATAAAGAGGCAATCCATGATGGCTTCAGCAAGCTCCCAAAATAATCTAGAAATTTTCCAGAAAAGGAAAATTTCTTGGAATTACTGGAGGCAGACATACAGAAGACTAATATACAGAACTCTTCAAAAAATTAGGAAGGAAATTAAGCAAAACACAGAACACTCAATAGAAGAAATTAAAAAGAGAAGAGAAGAGCATAAGGACAAATTTACCAGGCTGCAAGAATCCACAGAGAGAGTAATCAGAAATCCAGAAGATCAACAATAAAATTTTAGAATTAGACAACTCAATAGAAAGTCATAGGAGCAGAATTGAGGCAATGGAAGTCAGAATTAGTGAGATTGAAGATAAAGCACTTGACACCAAATAATTTGAGGAAAAATCAGATAAAAGGATTTACAAAAATGAAGAAACCCTAAGAATTATGTGAGACTCTATCAAGAGGAATAACCTATGAGTGATTGGAGTACCAGAGCAGAGGGGATAACAGAAAATACAGAAAGAATTGTTGAAGACTTGTTGGCAGAAAACTTCCCTGATATTGTGAAAGATGACAAGATACCTATCCAAGATGGTCATCGAACCCCACGTAAGGTAGATCCCAAAAGAAAGTCACCAACACATATCATAATCAAACTTGCAAAAACAAAAGATAAAGAGAGTTTTAAGAGTGGCTAGGGATAAATGAAAAGTCATCTACAACGGAGACGCAATAAGAATAAGCTCGGACTACTCAGCAGAAAGCATGCAGGCTAGAAGGCAATGGGATGACATATATAAAGCCTTGAAGGAAAACAAACTGCCAGCCAAGAATTTATATATATATATATCCAACAAAACTGTCTCTCAAATATGATGGCGAAATTAGGGCATTCTGAGATAAACAGAAGTTTAGGGAATTTGCAAAAACCAAACCAAAATTACAAGAAATACTAAAGGGAGTCCTCTGGTTAGAAAATCAGTAACATCAGATAACAACCCAAGACTAGAACACAGGACACAGCAACCAGATATCAACCCAGATAGGGAAGTCACAAAAGTAAATCAAAGTTAAAACACTGAAAATAGGGATACAGATGTCAATATGTAAAAGATAACAACATTAAAACAAAAAAGAGGGATTTAAAAAATATAGACATAGACTTTGCATATGGAGAGTAAGTCAAGGCAATATAAAGAAAACACTGGTATAAACTTAGAAAAATAGGGGTAAATATTAAGGTAACCACAAAAGGAAACTAACAATCGTTCAAGTCAAAATAAAAAACTAGAAAACTATAAAGACTCAGCAAACACAAAATCAACAACAATGAAAAAAATAAAAAGAAAATACATACAGAAAAACGACTCAGCACAGAAAATTAGGTGGAACGAAGAAAATGTGAACAACACACAAAAAAGGCATCAAAATGACAACACTAAACTCATACCTATCAATAATTATGCTGAATGTAAACGGACTAAATGCACCAATAAAGAGACAGAGACTGGCACATTGGATGAAAAAACATAATC
>NW_004443968.1:5791240-5805106 GCF_000243295.1 Trichechus manatus latirostris | reverse complement strand
GGGGTGCAGAACTCAAATTCCAGTAAGAAGACCAGACTTAATGGTCTGACTGAGACTGGAGGAACCCAGGGAAGCATGGCCCCTGGATTCTCTATCAGCCCAAAACTAAAACAGTTTCTGAGGCCAACTCTTCAGACAGGGATTGGACTGGACTGTGGGACAAAAAGTGATACTCACGAGAAGTGTGCCACTTAGCTTAAGTAGATACAAGAGACTAAACAGGCAGCTTCTGTCCGGAGGTGAGATGGGAAGGCAGAGAGGGTTAGGAGCTGGTTCAATGGACATGGGGAATCGGGGGTGGAAAGGAGGAGAGTGCTGTCACAGTATGGGGAGAGAAATTAGAGTCACATAACAATGTACTTATAAATTTTTGTATGGGAAAAAATAAAAAATAAAAAAAAAGCGGTTGCAGCAGTACATTGACAGGGAACTGCCATCAATTCAAACTGGATTCAGAAGAGGATGTGGAATCAGGGATATCATTGCTGATGTCAGATGGATCTTGGCTGAAATTAGAGAATGCTAGAAAGATGTTTACCTGTGTTTTATTGACTATGCAAAGGAATTGGACTGTGTGGATCATAACAAAATATGGATAACACTGGGAATAATGGCAATTCCAGAACACTTAATTGTGCTCATGCAGAAGCTGTACATAGACCAAGAGGTAGTCATTCAAACAGAACAAGGAGATACTGCATATTTCAAAATCAGGAAAAGTGTGTGTTAGGGTTGTATTCTTTCACTATATTTTGTTAATATTTATGTTGAGCAAATAATCCAAGATGTTGAACTACATGACGAAGAACATGGCATCAGGATTGGTGGAAGACTCGATTAACAATCTGCAACATGCAGATGACACAACCTTGCTTCCTGAAAGTGAAGAAGACTTGAAGCACTTACTGATGAAGACGAAAGACTGCAGCTTTCAGTATGGATTACACTTCAACACAAAGAAAACAAAAATCCTCACAACTGGACCAATAAGCAACATTATGACAGATGGATAAAAGATTGAAGTTGTCAAGGATTTCATTTTTCTTGGATCTAGAAGCAACACCCATGGAAGCAGCAGTCAAATGACGTATTGCGTTGGGCAAATCTGCTGCAAAAAACTTGTTTAAAGTGTTGAAAAGCAAAGGTGTTACCTTGAGGACTAAGGTGCACCTGACCCAAGCCATTATATTTTCAATCTCCTCATATGCGTACAAAAGCTGGACAATGAATAAAGAAGACCGAAGAATTGATGCCTTTGAATTTCGTGCTGGCGAAGAGTATTGAATACACCATTCACTGCCAGACGAACAAATAAGTCTGTCTTGGAAGTAAAGCCAGAGTGCTCTTTTAAGCGAAGATGATGAGACTTTGTGTCACATACTTTGGACATGTTATCAGGAGGGACCAGGAGAAGGACATCACGCTTGGGAAAGTAGAGGGTCAGCGAAAAAGAAGAGGACATTTTATGTGATGGATTGACACAGTTGCTGCAACAATGGACTCAAACACAGCAACGACTGTGAGGATGGCGCAGGACTGTGCAGTGTTTTCTTCTGCTGGGTCACTATGGGTCAGAACTGAGTCAATGACACCTAACAACAACAACAACAACATTCATCAAAAGTAAAAAATAAGGAGACTGAGGAACTGACACAGATTAGAAGTTAAAGAGATACAATCACTAAATGCAATGTAGAATCGTGCATTGGATTTTGAAATAGAAAAAGGGCATTAAGGGAAAAACTGGTCAAATTTAAAGATCTGTAGTTTAGTTAGTAGTATTATATTTTTGTTAATTTCTGGTTTTGGTCATTGTAATATGGTTATGTACATTGCTAACATTAGGGGAAAGTGGACGAAAGTTTTGTTAACTCTATACAATTTTTCAACTTTTATATTAAAATTGTTTCAAAATAATATGTTAAAAAAAAAAAGGAACTGATATAGCTAGATACAAGAAGTTCAGAAGAGAGCTACCAAGATAGTGATAAGATACAAAAACATTTCATATGAGGAACTATTTGGAAAAATCAGAAATGATTACCTTGCTCAAAACAACAGTGGCAAATATTTGAAGGATTGCCATTTGGAATATACTAAGGTTTTTTTTTTTTTTTTACTAGTGTGAAAATATATACAACAAAACCTCTGCCAATTCAACAAGTCCCACATGTATAATTCAGTGACACTGATTGCATTCTTCAAGTTTTGCTACCTTCGTAGCTATCCTTTTCTAAATTATTCCACCACCATTAACAGAAATTCAATGAATATTAGGTTATTTTTGTTTGTTTTGTTTTATTTTTTGGCTTTTTGGTCTGACCCAGCAATTGGATTCTGGACTAGAATCTGAAAGAGATAGAGTCCTACTTACTATAAGGAAGTCTTAGGAAGAAATTTATTCTTTCTCATAGAGGAATTCAAACATAAACTGGATAAATATTTGTAAGCACTGTTGTAAAGGTTATTCAAGGGCTGTATAGAGATTGTATTCAATGTTTCATAGCATTCTTTTTTGTCTAGGTTCCACCCTGTGTGTGAAGAGGAGGATCCAGGGACTAACGGAAGCCATGAGGGATATAAGTTAAAGCACCAGTTGGCATTTTTCTCAGAGACATAAAGAAAGCAGAGGTTGTTGCTAGGAGAGATAAGGCTATAAACCGAGATAAGGGAATGAGGTATTAGTTGAATGAGTTGTATGGTCAGTAGCTGGAAAAAGTCAAATAAATTGAACATGCTTAGAATAAGAAGTTTAAAAATCAACCAAGTCTTTGGACAGGGGTTTGAATCATGATAGGCTTTTGAGGGAGTGCCTTAAACTTTACTAAGGCAAGCTAGGTATTTTCAACCCTTAGATTCTGATTCTAAGATCTTGTGTTGAAGATCTCTTTGTTTTAGGGCTCTGAACAGATGGGAAATAGTAATCTAAAGCTGCTATTTCTATGTGCATGCACATGTATTTGCGTGTCTATTTGTCTGTGGCGCACATGCACGCTCACATGCAATACTCCCCCTACCTGAGCACCTTTGTGAAGAGATCCTGACAACATTCCACTTTCATAGATTTATGGCAATTTTCTCCAATCCTTAGACAATGAGCAAACAGGCTCCCTATATTAAAATTTTTTGTCATGCTTCTTTTGAAAAGTAATTAAGGAAAAATACTCTCATATCTTATTTTTCATATAGAGGTATAATTTCTACTTAGTTCCAATTTATAGTACACAGATTTGTCCTCTATATTAACAACATTTCTCCTAATATAGCTGGTAAAATTAGATTGTTTTCAGAGGATTGAACAGTGTATAAAGTGATTAATTCAGTTCAGGAGCACAGTTGGAATAACTGTAATTAAAATTTGTTAAGCATATCTAAAGTAAAACATGGTCAAGAAGCTGAAATGCTGAAAAACTAAAAACTGTAATCAATTTTAACATACATTTATGTATTTTTTCATTAAAATTAATTTCTTAGCTTGAGTAGACAATTCACTTAAGACTTTACACACAGTAGTTGCTCAATATTTTTAATTTTTTTAAAGCTTGCGTGCATATGAATTAGCATGAATTAGAGAAAAAAGCCAGAGTTTTGAAAGTACAAAGAAAATCTATCATCATTATTCCATCATTTTTACTGTTATTTACAGTTATTAATGTATTAGGACCTTACTGCCCAGAGAGAGGAGTATGGAGACAAGAGAAACACTGTCTTCACTACTCGCACATCTGTACAGCATGGCCTAAAACTCATTCCCAATCACTTTATCCTTCAATATTCACATATTTAGGGTCTCATATTAATGAAATACACCCTCTCCTCACTTATCGACATGGTTAGATTCCAAAGAACAGGTCATTATGTGAAATTGGTGTTATGCAAAAATGGAGGAAGATCACATCAGATCATAAAATGGAGGATGACTACATCATTACACAACTACCAAATTATATCATTATATAACTGACAAGTTACATCATTACAAAACTGTCAAGTTACATCATTATATAACTGCCAAATTATATCATTACATAACCGCTCAATCACTAAGAATCACGGCCCAGCCAAGACGACACATAACCTTAAGCATCAAAGCCAGCATTATTCTCGCCTCTTACCTCAGCATTCATTATTGCCAGATGTATGTTGTTAATATGCAAAATAGTCAGATAATAAATTTTTACTATTGCATAAATGTGAAATATTGGATAATGAGATAGTTGATAAGTGAGGAGAAGGTGTATTCTCCATGTAGGAATAATTGTCAGAACCATATTCCCTTGACTCCCCACCCTGGCTCTTGAATCAGTTCTTTATTTTCTTCTGTCCTCATTTGGGATGGATAAAGCTAGGGATGCCTAAAGCAGCTATGAAAGCGCCCCAAGGAAAATAGGTGACTACTTCCAAAGACACTAAATACAAGCTACTCAATAGAGTACCTCTGGGCACTCTCAATAGAGAGTTACCTCTGGTAACCAATGACAGTCACTCATTAGGACAGACTCATTTATTTTTGCCTTTATTTTAGTCAAACATTGTTCAATTATAAGATAAAAAGAAAACATTTGGAAGAATTTCTAGCTCTAATTTCAAAAGGCTGATACAAAATATCTTAAAAATGTTTTTAAAGAAACAGGAAGCCATCTTTTACTAACTTTGGTATAATATGATTCCTTATAGATTTATAGATTCATCTGGCTAAGTGACAATGAAGCAATAACAAATATATATTGACTTTTCTTCTTTAAAGACAACAGTAAATTTAAAATTTTAAAGGCTCCTTGGGCCTTTCTCCAAATCCTGTTGTGAGATTTAAATCTAGATTAAAAAATCCATTAGTCTTGCTAAATTAGCATCTGAACTTCTATGTACATATAATAAAATTTCTTTCTTACAAGATTTGACATGCTTCATGTAGCATTTAAAATGTTGAGACATACAGAACTTACTTGGTGATATCCAGGTATTTTAGATACTCTTTACTAATCATATTATTGTGTGAACTTTTATACATGAATTCAAATAATAATAGCATATAATCTATATCATATATACATTTACATATATGCACATATATATACACATACACACACACATATATACTATTATATGCATACAGAACACATGAAAATTTTCTCCAAACCCTCATTTGTATAAATTTATATTGAGTTGTTAAGGGCTTCCTTTTTCCAGTTCAGATATTTCCATAAAAGGCTAAAATAAAGCTCCACCTCCTTCATAAATTTAGTAACTCTTCCCATCTATTCTGTAATGAATCACAGATTTCCAGGCTAAATTTCAAATTATATCGCTGATATAAACAAATATTCTCAATATAGTATACTTGGTATAACCATAGGGATTTATGAAAGTTCAGCATCTACTGAGGCTATATATAAGAGGAAGTGCTTTAATCTGAGAATACTTTATAGAGTTGATATTTAAGTTGATGCTTAGAGGAAAAACAGGGATTTTCCAGAAGAAAAAAAAAAGAAAGGCATTTGAGACATAAAGATATAGTCAAAGGTACAGGTGTAAGAGAACATTGGAAACATCAAACAATCAGTTACAAAGGGTAACAAGAGAGGATGGTTGGGGGGAATGACAAAAGAAAGTGGAAAGTTTACTGTCTTGAAATGGATACTTAAAGGTAGTTTCAACAAATTTCAAAGAACTAAACCATAAAGACTATGTGCTCTGACCAAAGTGAAATTACTTAAAATTAATAACAAAGATAAAGTAAAAGCTCAAAATGTTTGGAAATTAAACAATACAATTCTAAGTAGCCCATGGGTCAAAGAAGAAATCACAATGAAAATTAGAAAATATTTTTGACTAAATGATCATGAAAATATTAGATTTCAAAATTTATGAGATACAACAGTGATTATAGGCATATATTAGAAAAGACTGAAAATAAACTATTTGAGTATCTATTTCAAGAAACTAAAAATAAAAATCAAATAAAATCCAGATATCAAAAGTAATAAAATTAAAAAGATGAGTATAGAGATTGATGAAATAAAAAACAAATGCACCATCAAAAATACCAAAAAAGTAAAAAGTTAGTTTTTGGAAAGAACAATAATACTGATAAGCTCCCACAAAAAGAGAGAGCAAGAGAAAGAACAAATCACATCACCAAGAATATATATAAAAAAAAGATACATCACTACAGAACCTACAAACGTTAAAAGAACTAGTTACATGAAACAGACAAGTTCAAACAAAAAGACAACTTACACAACTGACACAGAAAGATATAGAAATAGAAAATAGAATAGTTCTGTATGTTTTAAAGAAAATGGAACTGTAATTAAAAGCGTTCTTGCAAAAAAAAAAAAACCAAAAAAAAAAACTTTAGGCCTAGATAGCCTCATGTATCAAGTCTTCCAAAATATTAAGGAAAAAGTAACACCAACTTAAAAACATTTCCAACTAATAGAAACAGAGGTACCACTTCTTAACTCTTTTTATGAAATCAGCATAAAATTGGTTCCAAATTTTGAAAAAAATATTTTTAAAATAACAACTTGTATATACTAGTGCATTAGAGATCTATTTAGAGAAAACTCTTCACTAAAGAAAAGTTTATTTCAACTATGAAGTAACCACTGTATAACAGATGAGTTGTTATTTCATACAACCACACAACCACAAATCCCACCATTACTTCTAGAGAAGTGTCATGTTTTTAAAAGATGATCTAGGTATACTATATTTAAATATAAATAATGTAACAATTTATATCCTTATATTGAGATAGATGGCACAATGGTTAAGGGTTTGGCTGCTAAACAAAATGTTGGCAGTTCAAATCCACCAGCCACTCCTTGGAATCCCTAGGGGACAGTTCTACTCTGTCCTATAGGGTCACTATGAGTCAGAATTGACTCTACGGCAATGTTTTCTTTTTAAATTGAGATAGAAGTGATACTGAAAATAGCACAGAATTTTTAAAAACTGGAATAAATTCACACTGAGATGATTTAGGAATATTCTGTGTGAATACAGCAGAAATCTAACCTGTTATGCTGATAACAAGGTAGTCACTTTTGGTCTAACAATTCTATGTATTAAAACCAATATTTGCCAATAATATATTTGGCATTTCACTTATTATAATTTAGCTGGTCATAGAGAACTTCTTGCAAAAGGTTAAGATGACAAACATTTTAAGAGTAAATAAATTTGGACATTTGTGCATAATAGTTTATTTCTCCCTTTAAAAATCCTCTTAGGAGCATCAAGGGAGAATCTCTTCTAATTAACATCACTTTCATCAGGTCCCATTTACCAAGGCTGGGTGGGTACACACGCAATGCTAAATCCACCACCAAACAAGTACTGTCTTGCTAGGGAGCTCTTGAAAGGATTGGGCTGCTGGCCACCAGGGCATGCGTGCCTCAGGCTACTTTGTATCTGACAGACACAGGATATTGCAGAACTTTCTGAAATTAATCCTGGCAGCCTAAGATCTAAATTAATGCCGGGGTAGTAAAATGTAACAAGTCATAAAATATTTCTAAAAAGACATGTCTCCTTTCTAGGAGATTATATGCTTATAGAACTTTATATGAACAAAATATGCTATAATACTATACAATAATTAGTATGAGGAGATCTTGAATCTCAATAAATAGATAAAATTACTATATATAGTACATTTGTGTGTGTGTATGTGTGTGTAACATAGCCAGTCTCCTTTGGTCAAGTGTGTGGTGTGGGGGTTTATGACTGTGATTGTCCATGTGTGAGATATATTTGTATACACTGACAAATTTTTATTAAGTATTTTTATTAAGTATATAACTGATGATCAAAAACTATCAGAGACAACAAATAATATTAAAGTAGCTTTTGCTTACACAGTACTTTCACTTCCAAAGATGTCTGAAAAATTAAAAAAATGAATTTTTATCTTTACAATAATCCTGTGAGGTAATTAAGAAATATTGCCCTCATAAAATTGTGAATAGGCTATTCTTTCTTAATATTTTATTCTTTTTTAATCTTCATTAAACTGAGGAAGATGGTTAAGTATTTTTATTACAAAGTTTTTTTTTCCTGCATGTGCAGTCAATAAAAGAGGCTGAGTGCTCCTCAAAGCTATAAGACACCAGATTCAGGATTAAGTCATGTATGTCCGTGTGTGCCTGTGTATATAAAGATATGTTAGATTTGAAGACTAGTGTATTTTAATAAGAATATCTAAGAAAAAGCAAGTTGACCCTGTCTCCTTCACATGTATTTTTTCACACACCTCCATTCCCTCTGACACTGTCTTTTGGTATTTAGGGACCTTATGAATGATGGTGCCTGCCACTCCGTTCTCCCCTAACAGATTCCATAGATAATGTGCCACGCTCCAATTTTTTTCACTTATTCTATTCTTTATCAAAATTTTCATAGCACCCTGATTTTTGATAGGTTCTATTGTTTGCCTAAATCTAACAAACTAAATTATGCTAAATAATTATGTACACAAATTACTGTGAAGTATTCAATATACCAACTCACCTGAGAAGACTGCATCTATAATAGGAACTTGAGAGGTAGTAGTTTCTCATTTAAAGGAGTAATTAAAGGAAGTAGACTCTCAAACAGTGTGGCAGGTAAACAAACATCTTCATGGTAATCTTCAATCACACCTCTTGGTCAGCTGCTTCCACCACCTTTACTAATAAAGCTGCCTAGGTACACAGCCTGATAAGACAATGTGTTTTGCCTGGATGTACTTACAGGTCACCGTGGATGAGTCCATAGATCTGTGGCATGCTCTGATGATAGATTCCTCTCAGGATAGCTATGAGGAGAATCACGACAAAAGCTGGAAGTCCCCAACTCAGAAGAAAAAACAGCAGGTACCTCCTTTCTGTGTGTTCATCGTTCATCACCAGTACATACCAGAAATTCACAGACTGAGGAAGGAAACAACATAAAAGGAACAGGTTCTGGTTTAATGGCACAGGACACAGAGGTCATCTGAATTAGGCATGAAGACTTACTGACCAACAAAGGGCTAGAATCTATTTAATAATTATAGTGTCATTTTGATTTTTTTAGTTAGTTCATTCATTCTTTCAAACATCCGAGAAATTCAAGGTGCTCCAAAAGTCTGGAAACATAGGGGACATTTACTAGTTTATTGATTGTAGTTCTTATTTTACTTGATTTTCTTTGATTTAATCTCAGTCATAATCTTCTGTGATTATTCTGTAAATGTGTCTTTAAAGAAACATATATTTAAATCTACTTCCCATGTAAACAACTTCATGATGATAATGAAGTACATAGCTCCATGTTTCCAGACTTTTTGGACAACTTTTATGTAGTGAGTACTTATCATAAGCCAGGCCCTGTTCCAGGGAGTGGGGATATAATTGTGAAGATAGCCCCAGTATCAGTCGCTAGTGGGGGATACAGGTAAGTGAACACAAGATGATTCCACAGAGAGAAAAGTTCTGTGATGGGGTAGATTCTGTGGCCTGTTCTTCTTTCTAGTTTATATTATCTCCTTTTGTTCATTCACTTGACACATATTTATTGAGAGCTCGCTAAATTTCAGCAACCAGTCTAGTACTGGAGATATAGCAGTGAAACAGATAAGTCAGGTATTCTTGAATCTTAATTTCCAAACAGATAGAAAATAAATAACTAAGGAAGGTACTTGTATTGATATCATGTTTTATATCTATGTTATTTCTTATTTTATTAAGATAAAAATATAAAAAGGAAAGGTGTATAGAGAGTGAAGGAAGGGGGAAAATTAGATAGATAAAGAAAACAGGTCTGGAAATACAATGATTGGCCCTAAATCCCACATTTAGCTTGTATCTAACCCAAATCTAGAACTTCTATATTCTTCTTTCTATCATGCCTCTGTCCATAAGGAATGCTTACATTTAATTATCATTTACTGCAGTAAAAACACTGAATGTCATGTCGCACGTATTTCACACAATAACAACTATTCACTGGATAAATCCCCTTTCTCATTTTGGTATGGTGGAAAGAGTGTGGAGTACGAAAGAACTGCAATTGAAATATAACCCAAATTTTTTTTATACATTAGCAGGATAACTTTGGCTAGCTAACAACCCTTCTAGAACCACAGTTGCCTCATGTGTACAATGAGGTTGTTATAAAGATTAAATGAGATGTTGCATGTAAAGTACTGAGCACAAAGTCAACACGTGAAAATGTTACCATCTGTCCCGTAAATCTCCTATTGGGATGTCAGACAGTGTGAAAGCCAAAAGATAAATAGTTTAAGACCAAAAGTAAGTATTGATACAAAGGAAACCCTTTCTGTGTGAAAAGTAAGCATGCCTAATGTTCGTGGGAAGGCTTTTAGATTCTGTTTAGAGGCTTCTGAGTTAGATTCTTTCTAGACCGAATTAGCCTTGAGGGATTAATATTGAACTAAACCAGGGAAGGATAAAAATGTTTGGTTACCTGGAGATTTTTGTCTTTGAATTTTATTTCCTGTTGGCACTCCATATCTTTATGTGCATTTGGTTATATCTGAAATTCTGAAACATGTTTTGAATTGCTGCTTATGTAAATTTGTTCTATCTCCTTTTAAAAAATTATTAGGTCCAAGAGGTGTATTTTTTCCTCCTTTATATAATTAACATAGGGATGTGAACCCAAATAAGTGGGAGTGTATGAAGTTTCTGATGCTGAGGTCACTAATACTGCCTCCTAGAGAATGAAAATTCACAAAAGTAAGGCTCACTGATGAACCCATCTCCAAAATAAAAGCACTGATTATTTATTTTCAATAGATGTTTGTGTGCGTCTGTATCATACGGTAACTCAGTGGTGCAGTAGGTAGAAGAATCAAGAAGGAGAATACAGATTGGTAAATGACTTGTATATTGATTCATCATGATAAATCTGGACACTTCCAAAATGTCTGCTTGTACGTAGATGGACATTAGTTCCATCAGCTAGAATCACTGAACCTTTTGGCAATTGTCTGACCTTTACCACAGGCACACAAAAGATGAAGACGAGTGTAACTCTTTGTTATAGTTGTACTTACAATGCTTCTGCTCCAAAGAGCTCAAGGCAGAGTGTTGCTAAAATCTTGAATACTCAGTTAAGCAAAGCAAGCTCCAAATGTCATAAGTTTTTGTCAATTAAAAAAAGAATCCTTCCCTTCTTGAATGAACTCAATCACTAATGAATACTCTAAAGACACTACTTCCTTCAACATTATATATCATTTTTTTTTTTGCCACAGAATGAAAATACTCTGTAATGAGACAACATATAATTATTTTATAGAAATATTAAATGGTCCAAACATAAGATTTCTTTTGACTAACCCAATTCAAGTTTTACTTGGAATTTTAACATATTTTCAAATAGTATGGTAGGTACATTTTGGGATACATGTCTAGCTCCTGAACTTCCTTCTCTAAATACTGCCCCCATACATGCAGGCCGCGCTCAGCAGCTCTATGAGCTCCATGACCCTGGTTCCCTTGGCCACGGCTGATTTGATCAGTGGGTGAAACCTGACCCCAGCTGGTCCAATCATCTATCAATGAACTCCTTGAAATTCGGTGATAGTGTATCTGAGCCAGTCAATTGAAAAGTGAGGATATATGTACTTTTCATGGTGGGGGCAGCCATGGGCACAGTGAAGAGAGAAAGTCTGTCTGTAGAGAAGCATGGACAGACAAAGCCTTTCATTCTTGCTCATGGTTCCTTGTGAGTTTCAACTGTACTCTGAGTTCTCAGGTTCAAGGAGTTATCCTATATGATTATATTAGAGTTCCTGTATGATTTGTAGGTTTGCTTTAACTAGTTGAAGTTTCTTTCACTTGTTCCAAAAAAAGTTACTGAGATATACACAGCTACACTGAAGCAATGAAGTTAAGACTTCTAGTTACTGCCATTCTCCAAACAAAAAGACAGAGGGGCATTTTGACTATGTTCCTTTCCCTGAAATCATGGTTGGTCCTTTGTAATCCAGAGGCAACAGAATTAAGAGACCATTATGTTTACATAATAATTTTATGTTGGCAGATAAATAGCATGTGTGATCTCTTTGCTTTAGTGTCTGTGTGTTTATCCAAGGTTGAAACTAATACTACTGTTAGAACTCAATACAAGTTAAAAGTTGTCACTCTCACCTAAATATGCTTCATGCAGACTGAGCACAGTTTACCATTACATTGATCTGATAAAGAGTAAGTGTGAACTGGAAATTTCAATACATAAGTCTCTATTTATGTTTCTATTTCTAGGCTTTTAAAATGTTGTTAGAACCATCTTAGTAACCATCACAAGACCAGCAGTTATCACTATACAGTCATGTTACATTTTCAGCCAAAATGTTAATACACCAAAATTTAACAACCTGTATTAATCTGACTTGATTTTTTCTACAATTCAGAAACACTCAGAATAAAAAGAGCATTGAAGTCACTCAGACTGATGTGATGTAGACTCTGAAGGCAAGTCCAAAAGACTCAATACTATTTTCAGCAGTAGAAACCATCAAATTAGCTACTATAAAACAGATAACTGATTAAAATATTCTGCAGTGTTTAAAAATCAGTGATATTACTACATAGTCACATCTTTAATATAACTCTAACCATTGGTATATTTGAACTACCTCTTTCTATTTTTATTATTGCTTGTCAGTGAAAAATGGTGTGCAGTATTTGAATTTGCACATTTATCACAATTATCAGCATTTCAAAATTGCTTGGGTAACTGTAACTTGAGAGAACTAACGAAAAGGTCATTTTAATAAGTGAAAAGAAAATGATTTAATAGTATTTTTGAAAATTTCCTGTCACAGACACAATCTATAGAAATACAGTAAACGAGGATTTTCAAAGTCACAAACATGCCAAAAAAAAAAGATAAACTGTCAGGTGAATAATGGATAATGTAAATAACATAAATAATGATTAAAAAAAAAATACAAAAATTTGGAAAGACCTGATGATTAGTAACTCGATTTGGGTTTTTGACACAGTGCTGCACTGATGAGCTGTATAGTCTGGGCCAATATTGCCTGGCTTTTCCGGGTTTCTATCTCCCCCTCTGGAGAAAGGAGAGGTTAAACTATAAGCTATTAAAAATTTCCCAACTAACATTCATGATTCAGTTAGTCTAGAAATTAAAAAAAAAAAAAAAAGATGCTGTCAAGTCAATTCTGACTTATGGCAACAGAGTAGAAGTGTGCTAAATGGGGTTTTCAATGGCTGGTTTTTTAAAAGTGGATCTCCAGGCCTTTCTTTTGAGGCACCTCTGAGCAGACTCAAACCTCCAACCTCTCAGTTAGCAGATGAGAGTGTTAACCATTTACACCACCCTTAAACACAAATACTAATGATATGAACCTACAGACTACAAATTTTAGCACTGATACAGACCTTACAGTTCATCCTACCATGCTCTCTTATTTAGAGACAAGGAAACTGGGCCAGTGATAGAAAAGCCTAGCTTTTTTACCATATAGTTAATTACAGAACTGGCTGTGGAACACTCACCCAAAATGCCTGTAGAGAACAATTACATTTAAAATTTATTTCTACAAAAATTCACACAAATATTGGCAATATTATTACTTGCATGGCAGCTTATTACTTGTCTTTATCCCCTCCCCCCTTACTTTACTTTATATGCCAGTGGAGATACATTTTCCTGGTAGAAGTTTGGAGAAAACCCTTTCTCTCTTCCCCTCCATTTTTTACTTATACTAAATGAAAACTTATACAGGTTTATCAGAATATTAATGGTTGAAACATAACTGAGCTGTGTGGCTCACAATTAATTTTTGTTGTTTTTAGTTGCCATTGAGTCAATTCCAACTCATGGCAACCCCATGTGTTACAG
>NW_004443968.1:5765220-5791140 GCF_000243295.1 Trichechus manatus latirostris | reverse complement strand
GGGGGGGGGGGTTCGATTAATAGTACCTAGTAAAATGCTTTACTAGTCTTTATTGAGATTATCAAATAAGTCGAAATGTATACAACTTTTTTAGAGTATTTCGAAAATTTTACTGACTTTAAGAAAAAGTTTATCATTTAGCTTATTTACTAAGTTTATTCACTTATATTCAACCTTGCTTGAGGAAGATTTTTAGGAAACTCAATGATTTTATTTGACTGAACTACTAAAGAAGAGGGACAAGAGCCACCTCATGACCACTCAAAAATGTTAAATGCAATAATTTAACAGAGGAAGCAATGGAGCCAATATTCAATAATTAGGTAATAAAAGGAGGCCCCACATTAAGCTATTACAGTTTTATCTCATTTAACCAAGATGACAGCTCTCTAAATTTTATTATAATTTCTTTTTACAACTTAAGGAGCTCATGATGGAAGAAGTATATTTCCCAGAATTAGTAGCTGAGGATGTTAGAATTTAAACAGATTCTAATTAAGAAGCAAATCAACCAACAAAAAGCTCAGAGATAATTTAGATGAAAAACTGGGTTTAAACTAAAAGACTGTGTGGCTCTAAGCATATTTACTTACATCCCTACAGTCATGTCTGTTTATTTTTAAAATAGCATTTTCAGTGACTACTATTTTCCAAATGTCTACATAGGAAAATCGATGACACACTTTGCTTAATCATCTTCTCATAGGTCATATTTATGCTTTCATATATTCCACAAACATAAATTCAATAGTTTACTCATACATCTTCCTATAATGCATGTAAGTGTATTTGTAAAATATAAAGGAGAAATGCCTTTTCTTAAAAAAAAAAAAAAAAAAAAGTTAAAAATAGGCTATTTGAACTCCATAAATTTTCCTGGTATATAGGATAAGATTGATATCCAAGCTGTTGTTTAATATTTGGTCATTAATTGTGTCACCAGAAACCTTGAACTGATTTATAACATCGAGTTTAGTCAGAGATCACGGATACTATTAATTCTATCCCTTACCATACGTTCTTAGTCATTCATTTCAAATGAGAGTCTGAGAAATGTTACCACATGTCCTTGCTCCAGTTATCATCCCTCTTTTAACATTTATTACATGAAATAATTTGCAAGGCTTTTTGAGGATTGGAGAATTGAGTATTTCCTGGGTATGTCATTTTTATCTTGGTAATTATCAGTCTTTTGTCCTTAATGCCTTTGATGTCCCCAAATTAAATCAGCGATGAAGGAACGCAAATGAAACCCATTGCCATCAAGTCGATTCTGACTCAGCGACCCTATAAGACAGAGTAGAACTACCCCATAGTGTTTCCAAGGCTGTAAATCTTTACGGAAGCAGATTGCCACATCTTTATCCAGAGGAGTGGCTGGTAGGTTCAAACCGCTGACCTTTTGGTTAGCAGCCGAGTGCTTAGCCACTGTGCCACCAGGGCTCCTTGACGAAGGAATAACAGGGCTAATTTTAGCATTTTTCTTCCTGTTGCTATGCTCCTGCACTAAGTAGCTTTTCTACCAAGGAACAACGTGTGCATTTCCTTCTTCATAGCCTGATTATATGGAGAAATTAACGCACAAGATGTCAGTACTCAGGTATAATTGTAAAATTATTTCTAACCTTATTCTACCATCTTAAAAATAGATTCTTCAAGTAAGCTCTAGTTTCAAAATAAAACATTATACTTTGAATTAAACTGTGTCCAGATGAATAGACTGCAAAGGCAATCCAATATTTGGGTATTTTTCATAACTGTAGTACAATGCTCTACAAGGGGTTTAACTTGGTAACAGGAAGTGATCATCAAACTGGGCCAAATGAATATGCAGGTAGAATTATGCTTCCTTTTACCCATGTTGTATATTAGAGCCCCAAATAATTTACTTGTGATTTATTTTCCTTCGTGGATTAACCTATTGTCTGGCAGTCCAACTGATAGCATGTTTCATGTAGATATTAAAAGCATAATTTCTAGGAATTTATTCTTTGGATATTCCATAAGTAGACAAACATACAGAGAGCAAGGATGCTCAAGAAAATATTGTTTATAATAGCAAAAACAAATGAAAACAGAATTTCATCAATAGGATACAGAAAAAGTTTCTGGAATCACCATGTTATAGGATATTAGGCAACTATTAGGTGAAAAATTATGCCTGTTTGTGATGAACTTAAAGATGTCAAAATTTATATATATTACATATATATTATATATTCATACACATACACACACATAAGAACACACACATATGTGCCTGTTTATATATTTATAAATATTTGTGTATTCATGGAATATTTCTGGAGGGATACACAGGAAACGATCAATAGTGTTTACTTATGGGAACGGGGCTGAGGATAGAGCAGAAGGGTGGAGAGTTTATGAAATGGGGAGAAAAAGGTGTACTTTTCATTTTATTTTGCTGCAGTATTGATAATGTTTTGCATATGTTAGTATATGCTATTTCTAAAATGGAAGCAAATCAAAACAGAAAAAGAAAAAAAAAACAAAGAAGAAAAACAACTAGCAAACAAGAGTAAAGATACTGCAAGATTTTAAATTCTCACTGTCAATCCGACTTAAAGTAGACATGACTCTGCTATTTCAAGGAAGTGGGAAATAACTTCAGTAATTCCATGGGGTGATCTTACCGGATGAGCAAACAGGAGGATAACTCCATATCCATGGCCAAAGAGGAAATTTACTTTCAAAAACAACTACAAAATAAATTAAATAAATTTGTTACTATATCCCCAGCATGTGCTGACTGATGGATTAAACTCTCAAAGAAAGGGGAAGTCTAAAGAAACAGTCAAGGCCATCAATTCTATAACCTGCCATGAGCCATGCACCTTAGTTAAGAGTTAGAGGTTATCCAGCTTGCTAAGGCCTCACAACTAGTTAATATCTGCCTTACTCAAAGTCAGCCCTCTCCACTATATTAAGTTGATTCTCCATTGTAAAAACAGTATAAACTATACTGGAAAAGCAGAGTATGAAACATATTTCAAAACATATGAAACGTTAGCCACTTGCTTAACTAGAATATATGTAGAGTATAAATATGTGTAAATTTTTTCTTTAGTTACTCTAAAATATAATACAACTTTACAATAATGTGCTGAAAGTATATGATATAAAAGTGAAATAACTCTTTTCAAAATAAAGTCATTTAAATGCATTTATTCTAAGGATTGAAAACGTGATGCCAATCAAAAAAACATGAGTAATTCTGACATGCTTAGGCAATGATTAATGTTACTACATTTTTTCTCCTTAGTTTTTTTTTTTTTTTAAATGGCATGAGTTTTCAGTATTAGAATGCATGTTTACTAATTTAGAGTGTTTAAATTTTTGGTTGGTAATATGGATTTTGAGAAATACGATCTGGTAATACAAGCCACCAATAAGGCGAGTGGCACTATGGCACCATGATCTGTGGTCTGACAATATACCAATGAGAGCGAGAAGAGTAATTTATTGTGGGCGCCTTTCCGTTAGGCTACATACGGAACCTCTGGTTTTCCAACGATGACACCGTTAAAACCAAACCTGCTGCCATCGAATCGATTCCGACTCATAGTGACCCTATAGGACAGAGTAGAACTGCTCCAAAGGGTTTCCAAGGAACAGCTGGTGGATTTGAACTGCTGACCTCTCAGTTAGCTAGCAGCCAAACGCTTAGCCACTCGCCCCAGCAGGGCTCCAGGAAAACCAAAATAAACCCATCAGAGCTCCCTAACTATCACACAGGAAAGCCCTAATTATGCTTGTAAGTCTTATCTCAAAGAAATAAAGGGAAAAGAGGCAAAAGTTTACATTTACAAAACTAACACATCCAGGAAGCATCACCTAATAGAATTTTCAACCTACACAACAATGAGGCTCCAACTCCGTCTGCTGAGCTTCGTGCATTTCAAAAGGGACCCACCTTGACACCAAATGCATTAGAACAAGAATAATGCCTTATCTCTGAGGTCCATAGGCATAAAAAATGGCTAGTATACCATTAATCCAATAGTAACTCTAAGAGTTAAAATGAATTATTGACTTATTGTAAATGCAAGCTATGCACACAAATACACTTTGCCAAATCCTCTCCTATTCTGCTATACAGCATGAAGTGGAATCATTAAAGTGTTAATATTTCTTCAATGTTTTCAACCCAACTCGACTAACAGTAGTCTAAACTTCTAAGTAATGTTTTTTAAAAATATCCTATTTAAAAAAAAGATTTCAGCAGTTAACATTTAATATGTATTATTATTTCTATTTATAAATGGGAAAACATAGGCTGGGAAAGTGACAACCTCTGACCACAAAGCAATTCATTAGGAGTAATGTACCTAGAATTCAGAAGTTATTGAATTTTTCCTTTGTGGTCACACCACTAACCATGAAAAATGTGTGGTGTACCATATGAAATACATTAAATTTCACTGGTTTCAATAGTTTTCCTAAACCATTAGCCATACAGTAATCTAATTAGTTTACTAAATGTGCATGGGCTGTAATCATACCTGTTAAAGACTCAAGAAGAGATACAGACTACACCAGTCTCTGTTAAGTTGGTTGAAATCTTTTATGCCATCTTGTCAAATCCTCTCCCAAAGCAGGAATCCCATCCAAAACATGTTTGAAATTTGGTCATTTCTCTCTGTTTGAATATACTTCCGTGACTGGATATTCTCTACTTTTAGAAACAACCTCTTCAGCTATGACAGTTTTATTGGCTACAAAAGTTCTTAACTCGAGTCAAAATTTGCTTCCTTAATTTTTGACCCATTTGATCTAAACGGAGCTACATAGTCCACAATTTCTTTCCTGTAGCAGCCCTTCCATTACTTGTAGGGAGCCAGCACATCTCCCTAAATCGTTTCCAGGTTTGTTATCTCCAGCTGCCTCAAAGTGTCTTATACGACTGTTTTCTGATTTCTCATTGGCTGAGTAATGTTCTGGTTGAAACATGACCCATGAAAGAGTTTACAGGGTTTCAAGGTAGTCTGAACATTGTAGATGACAATAAAACCATGGCTGCCTTCATATTGCTATTCATGTAACCTGTAGTTGCTATTTTGAAGCAATCTGGTCACACACTTCATTGCTACTGAGTTTATGTTAAATTAAAATTTCAAGTCTTTCACATTAACTCCTATCAGATTATGTCTCCTTCACTCTACTTTTCAATCGATCACAGTATAATTTCTCTATATTTGATCTACCTGGCATCTTAACACAGGCAGCTTGCTCCTTTAGCTATCCTCTTAATGCTTAATCATCTGCATATCTGATAAGCTGGTTTCGTGTGTTTTCATCCAAGACATTAGTCAAAACCTTTGATTAGATCAAGGACATCGATAAAGATCTCCCGCACACTACTGTGGACCTCTTTCCAGGCAGATACAGAACAACATACATAGGGCAAACAAAAAAAGTTCAGCTTCGATAAACTCATAAAGAATTTTGCCACCAGAAAAATCTAGCAAATGGAGGATTTGGAATTACTCTCATTTCTGTATAAAAAAAATCACATACTAAGATCACGCTGGCTAAATTCATTGTCAGGTTGAAGCGGAGGGCCGGGTGGGGTGGCGTGCAGAGAATAAGAAGGGAATGAGGTACCAACCTGAATGAGCATCCAGCTAAACTGGCAAAGATACAGGTAATGTGTGACAGCAGCCATGGCTGAGCAGCTCTCATCAGCCAGCTGGGGACTTGCATACGCAGATGCCAGAAACACAATCTGTAAGAAACAAATACTTCTCATTTTTAATCATGCTAAAATCGATGAAGAATATTTAAAAAAAAATTGTTTCCCCACCTGAATTTATGATTCAACGACTCAAAGGGAAAATACATTGATTTGTTGCCAAACTGATATGACTAATGGTCATTTTTAAAAATGGCAATACATACATTTTGATGTTTCTAAGAAACGATAAATGAAATAAAATTATGTTTTATGATGCTTTGGGTTCTCAAGAGGAAATGCTCAAAGTAAACCTTGTTCTTACCACTGATGGACAAAAATCTCATGAAATACATTTTAGCTAAGCAGAAAAAGAGAAAACAAGACTGAAATAACATTCTTGTTTAAGTTAAAGTTAATGGGAGAGAAAAAGAAAGAAAGAAAAAAAAGAGATCATTTCTTGCGAGGAATTAACATATAAATAAAACAGACAAAATAAATTTCAAATTTCATAACTTATGATTATCCTAATCCTTGGATTTTAAAAAAAAAAATTTCCACTGCGTTTAAGACTTTGTCCAAGTCTGACTGTGACTGGAGGTACCCCGGGAAAGCACAGCCCCTGGATTCTCTATCCACCCAGAACTAAAACAATTTCCGAGGCCAACTTTTCAGATAGGGATTGGACTGGACTGTGGGACATAAAGTGATACTCGTGAGAAGTGTGCTTCTTAGCTCAAGTAGATACAAGAGACTAAATGGGCAGCTTCTGTCCAGAGGTGAGATGGGAAGGCAGAGGGGGTTAAGAGCTGGTTGAACAGACATGGCGAATCAGGGGTGGAAAGGAGGAGTGTTCTGTCACAGTATGGGGAGAGCAATTAGAGTCACATAACAATGTATGTATAAATTTTTGCATGCGAAAAAATAAAAAAAAAGTGTGAGTGGAAAACAATGAAGAAACGTAAAAAAAAAAAAAAGACTTTGTCCAAATGTCACCTTCTCAATAAGGCCCCTCCTTGATCACACTATTTAAAATTGCTCCTTCCTTTCTTCTCTCCTTCTCACATACATGATCTCCCTGACCCTTGTTTTGAATTTTCTTCTTTTTAATAGCACTTATTACCTGTTAACATACTGTGTAATTTTCTTCTTCTTTTTCTTATTATTTTTTTGGTTATTGCTAGTCTGGCCTTCTTGAATGTAAACCCTACAAAGACAGGATCATTGATTGTTTTACACAGGGAATCCCAAACACCTAGCTCAGTGCCTAGCACACAGTAAGCACTCAATAAATACTGGCTGAATAAACGAATGAAGTAAAATACTCTTGTTATTTCTATAATTTTGTGTTTTTCCCCAATATATAACTATTGTGTCAAATTCTGTAGTAAACGATACAGATATCAAGGGAAACTCTGGAGCAACAATATTGTACTAAAGCTTCTAAATGAGTTAACTCTCCCTTCCTTGACGACAGGGGCCGAATCTTTGTGACTATATTTTCAGAGGCCACTGCTGTGCCTGGAACACAGAGTGCTCAATAAAAGTTTCTTGAAAGAATGAATGGATGATTCCAAAATGAGACAGAGGGGTGTTGCAAACAGAAAACTGACTTATGCCTCAAAACTCCTCTACTTTAAAATAAATAAATAAATACTCTTAACGCTGTTTGATTTTTTAAGAAATTAAACAGTGATCTCAAAAACAATTCAAAGCAAGGGAAAAAAGTGTTTTTTTATTTTCAAATTAAATATCCCTCTTCCATATCTCTGTCGTCTCAAAGGTGTGTCCCTCGACTTGAGAATTTCTGCCCAAGGGTGTTCATAGGATAGCATCACTGTGGTGATGTGCCAGGATCTGCCAGCAGTGAGGACTTGCATGCTCCTACCATCTCTATTTTGCAGAAGACATCTTATCCAGCCTTCTGGGAATTATTTATTGAGTGGCTCCTGTACCAGGTATAAAGGAAAAATATCCATTTTTTAAAAGTTATGGACACTGAACAAATCATTTCACCTTTCTGGGCCTAATTTCCTCATCAGTAGAAGAAAGTGATTGGAAAAGATAAACTCTAGAGCTCCTTTCTCTCCAAGACTCTAGGATTATTTTTGAAATGAGAGGCATTCCTGATTCAACTTTTGTTTATTTAGCCTGCATATACAGCATTTGTAATATACACTATTAAAAATGACAAGTGCCAGCATTTAAATAGAAACCAGAATTGTACATCTCATTTCCTACCAATCTGGTACAAATGGATTCCCTGAAAAAATAAAGTCAACACATTCACCTTTCCAGAACACAACACAAACAGCTTTTGAATTACTAGAGCTTATTTTTTAAAATATGCTGAGATTTTCCTAGACTTTAGCTTTTGTCTCACTTCTGAACTGTAAATATTATAGGTCATACATTTAACCTTTCCGAGTTCCACAAATATTCAAAGAACACCTGTGTACTAAGCACTGAAACTATATCTTAAAAGATGCTGGAAACATATTTCTGAAACATGTGTTTCAGAAAACAAACATTTTATGTCCTTTCATCTAACAAAGTGATATCTAGTTTCATAAAGTCTTGATAAATACACCTACATTATTAACCCTATTTTATAGCTTCTGTAATATGTTTTTTAATATTATTTTAGTGTGGTTTTGGTGAAAGTTTACACAGCAAATTAGGTTCCCATTGAACAATTTCTATACATATTGTTCAGTGACATTGGTTACATTTTTCACAGTGTCAATAGTCTCATTATTTCCATTCTAGTTGTCCTGTTTCCATTCATCTAGCTTGCCTGCTCCCCCTTACCTTCTTATCTTTGCTTTAGGGTAAATGTTGACCATTTGGTCTTATATAGATGGTTTTTCAAAAGAGCTCAGTACTCACTGGTGATATTGCTTATTTTATGAACCACACTGTTATTTAGTTGAAAGGTGCCCTCTGGGAGTGGTTTCCGTTCCAAGTTTAAAGGGTATCTCAGGATGACTGTCTCAGGGGTTCTTCTAGTCTCTATTAGTTCAGTAAATCTGGATTTTTTTTAGGAATTTGAGTTTTGTTCTACATTTTTTCCCCATTCATTCTGGGACCATCTAGTGTGTCGCTTGTCATATTTCATTATATTCCAATCTCCTTTTCTAAATCATATGAAGACCAGTTACAAACGTACTTCTGTGACCTATGAAAATTCTTCCAGTTTTTTTCCCTGAATTATGAGAACTACTTCTGCCCAGATGAAAAAAAGAGTAATCAGCAAGAGGAGGGGTAACTGTCACAATGCACACTGCTACAACAAAGATGGGCTATGAATACTTGGAGAACAAGTCATTACATATGACCAGGCCTATCTAAAATAAAATTAAAATAACATTGAAATGAAATAAAATCTCCCAGCATATTTAGCTCACACATTAAGGCTAAATAACCTAAGACTGAACTAAAAATCCCATTGATGTTGAGTCGATTCTGACTCATAGTGACCATATAGAACAGAGCAGAACTGCCCCATAGGATTTCCAAGGAGCAGCTGGTGGATTTGAACTGCTAAGCTCTTACCACTGCACCACCAGGGCTCCAAACTAAGGATGGATGGAGTTTTAACATTATTCTTTCACTCAAACACATAGAGATGGCCAGGAAAAAGGTTATTTTCACATTCAGTTTTCTGAGAGCATAAAGTTGAACACCATAACAAAATAATTTTTCAAAGGTTCTCATTTGTTCATGCATTGATTCATTCATTTGACAAGTATTTGAGTACCTACTACCCACACAGGATTTTGCTAGGCAAGGTGAAGAATATGATGGCAGAAAAACCACTGTCACATGCTTTCCCTTGTTTTCTTGTGTAATGCACACATTAACGATGTGAAGTCATTATTATTTTAATCTCAATTTAATAAATGACGACAGAGGATATCATAGGGTAATTAAATTGTTTAAGGTCATTAAATAAGTTTTAAAGTTATATTGGGATTTAAATTCTAGTGTTCTGATTTGTTAGACTAGCATTCTTCCTAGAACACCATGCTACTGCATATGAAACTGAAGTATGAGTCCCATCTCAAAGTGCTGAAACTCTAGTCCATTGTTGCTCAATCCTTTTTAACCCATGGCTCATCACAATTATACAACAGTAGTGGAATATAATGCCAAAATCAAATATGATACTATTCTTAATTCCATACTGATGTAATATATCAATATATATTAATATATATATAAACATACTTACATTAACTAAAAAGAAAAAGAGAAATAAATGTATTTCTCCAAAGAGATATTTTGTTAATAACTTAAAAAATATTTAAATTTGTTATTTCTTCTGGTTGATTAGAGCTCTAATTTACTGGCCAATGGAGGAAATGTAGAGGAAATACATTTTTCGCTTCAAATATAAAACTTGTGTCTGCACTTGCTTGAGCTACATAATAACTAACAGTAAGGACTGTATTTCCTGTAAACGTCAATTTTCAGTGCTCTCTAATATATACTTTCTTTTTTTCCCTCTGCACTGTACCAGGGACACTCACACTCCTCTCTCTGTGCACTTATTCTTGAAATGTCCTTCTCCCTGCTCTCCATCTTACCCAAAACCTACTCAGTTCTTGCAGGACTAGTTCAAATTCCAGCTGTCTACTCTGAGTGGGAATCGACTCTATGGCAATGGGTTTGTTTTTTTTTTTTTTTTTTAAATCTCATTAGGAGTTTCTGGGTGGTGCAAACAGTTACCACGCTTGGCTGCCAACTGAAAGACAGGCGGTTAGAGTCCATCCACAGTCATGTCAGAAGAATGGCCTGGTGATTTACTTTGGAAAACTTAGCCATTGAAAACCCTGTGAAGCACAGTTTCATTCTGACACAAGTAGGGTTGCCAGGGCTCAGAATCAACTCAGTGCCGGCTGGTTTGGGTTTCGGTAGACTCCTAGACTATCCTATTGATTAGTTTCAGACAGCACTTGTTATTGAGCACATACAATGAGCCAAATGTTGTGCTTTTTACTGGGAAGGTGAGTAAGGGTAAAGCCAGACACATACATAACGTATTAAAATGTGACAACTGTTATAATAGGATATAGAGAAAAATATCAGGGGAAAGTAGAGACTCATTAGCTCTACTTGTGTGAGTCAGAGAAGTATTCAGAGAAGAAACAAAACTGCCTTGGCTTGGCCCACGAGTCCTATCTGCTCCATGAGTTCCATGTGCCCCACTCTCTCGTCTTAACTTTATCTTCCACAAGAGTCTTTCATACCAAATTATCTACTCAAGCTGCATAGACTGCTATTCCCTAAACATGCTCCATCATTTCTCAGTTCTTTGACATTGTTCTTTCTCTTCTTCCTACCTAGAATTTCTTTCCCTTATCTTCTCCAGGTGAAATCATGTCCGTCTTTTAAAATATTTGGAATATCAACTCTGTCATGAGGACATGTCTGTTTCTTTCCACCACAAGCAACAAATCCCTCCTCTAAACTTTAAAACAGAATTTTATTAACAATTTTGTTAGATACAATCAGATTTATTCTCTTGGACAACTGTAAAATCCCTTAAGCCAACAATTTTATTGTATTTGCTACCATAATTATTTTTAAAAACATGGAGAAAAAAAAAACAAAGCAAGTATTCATAATACTGCACAGCACCGATCATGGATTTGAGCACAGTAGATTAAGAAGCAAAAAAACCCAAAAACCTAGCTTTACTGAGGTATGAAGATATGACTGACAGATAATAAAAGGTACATATTTAATGTGTGCCATCTTTTAAGTTTGACACGGTTTTTACACTTGTGAAACCATCATCACATTCATGATAATGAACATATACATCACCCTGAAAAGCTTCCTCAAGGCCTTTGTAGCACCTTCCTGCACCACCACCCCTGCCCCCATCCCTGGCAACCGAAGATCTGTTTTCTGTCACTATATATTAATTTGTATTTACCTGAATTTTATATAAATGGAGTCATACAATATGTACTCTTTTTTGGGAGGGTGGGAGGGGCTGGCTTATTTCACTCAGCATAATTGAGATTCATCTAACATAATGTATTAATAGTTCATTCTTTTTTTTAGAGACGAGTAGTATTTCACTGTACGGATATACCACAGTTTATGTGTGCATTCATCTGTGACATACATTTAGGCTGTTTCCAGTTTTTGGCTACTACAAATAAAACTGCTATGAGCATTTGTATAGTAGACTTTTTAAAGACATATGCTTTCATTTCTTTTGAGTAGCTACTCAGGAGTGGAATGGCTGGATTATATGATAAGTTTCTTTTTTTTTTAATTTTAAGAAATTGATAAATTATTTTCCAAAGTGGTTGTAACATTTTACATTTCTGCTGGTAATGTAGGAGAGTTTTAGTTGCTCCACATTCTCACTACAACTTGGTATGGTTAATTTTTCAAATTACAGCCATTCTTTATGAAGAATGTAACCAATGTTACTGAACAACTTCAGGAGAAATTGTTGAATGGGAACCTAAACTGCTGTGTAACCCTTCATTAAAAACACAACAAAATATTATTAAATAAATAAATATTAAAAAAAAATTACAGCTATTCTAGTAGATACATAGTAGTTTCTCATTGTAGTTTTAATTTGAATTTTCCTAAAAACTACTGGTATTGATCATCTCTTCATATGCTTATTTGCAATTCATATTTTTCCTCCGGAGAAAGGTCTGTTTAACTTTTTGGGTCATTTTAAAATCTCGTTGTGTGTTTTCTTATTATTGCATTTTGAGAGCCCTTTCTATATTCAGAAAACAAGAATTCTTTCAGATACATGATTTTCAAATATTTTCTCCAAGCCTGTGGCTTGTCTTCTCATTTTCTTAACAGTGTCTTTTGAAGAGCAGACATTTTTAACTTTTATGAAATCCAACTGTGGAGCAGAGTGTACTTTTCTTGACCTTTTATGCATCATACTTTGGTGTCATATCTAAGAAACCTTTGCTTAACCCAAATTCACAGATGTTTTCTCTTTTTTTTTTTCCTAGAAATATGTCAAAGAAGAAACTCATGTACTCTGGTAGAGTAGGAAAGAGAATTAGTTTTACTGAGGGATCATACAACTCAAGTAGGGCAGCACTAAGTTCAAGTACAAAAGTGCTCCACCATTCTAAAGAAGCAGCAGAGCTTTTATACACAAAGTTCCGCATGACTAAAACCATTATCATCTTGTAAGCAATTCTTTCTTCTTACCAGTTGTTTCCTGAAAACAGTCTGTGCAAGGACATTTTTGTTACATGCTCCTGGAACATTCTTAGTACATCTCCCCACCACCGTAAGGGCAACTATTTCTCCTCCTATCTCTTCTTTCTGTTCTCCCAAGAGTGCCATGAATTTACCCTTTACTGAAAATGCATTCTGAAAGCCTCTATATGTTGAATGTTTGCTAGCCCAAGTCTTAATAATTTTAAGTTCTAAAATTATGTCTCTCATCCATTTTAAATTATTTTGACTATGGTACAAAATATGGTTTAAAGTACTGATTTTTTAAATTTGGAGATCAATTTTTTACATCTCTATTTATTGAAAAGATTATCCTTTCTCCAATGATTTGCCTTTATCTGTTGTCTAGTGTCTTAGAAACTATTGTTTCATTTACTTTTCCATTTTTGGTTGTTTCAGATGGAAGAGTAAATCCATTATTCCATCTGGGCTTGAAGCAGAAATCTAGGCAGGTGTTAAATACTTTTTGGATTCTGTTATTGTTATTCTATATTTCTCTTTAATTAAAATATTTATCATCATGGTGCTCTGTTTTGAGCTCAACTAAAGAGCACTTAAATCTAAATTAACCATGTACTTATTAACTGTTTTTGTGATTTTTTTATAGCTCATATTTTCATAGTCACTTGGCTTCTCTTGACCGCTAGAAGTTTTGTACTCTCTCCTTTCAAAGCCAGTTGATAAACAAGCTATTTTAAACATCAATTTCAATTTTAAAAAGTAAGATATGTTAAGTTCAACAACAATCACAAAATGCTGAGCTCTAAATTATCTTTGCTACTTGTAAATGATTTATGTCTGCAAAATCCCTCTCAGTGGAAAATGCTGTGTAACTTTAATTCAATACTAAGAACAAAGGGACCTCTGCATGCTGCTGATTGACTGGCAAAAGTCACAAGCACAATGATCATAGTATTCACAAGTGAATGACATTTCCAATGCATTCAGTGGTGACAACTGCCCTTTTGCTTAACTTTTTATTCCAGGGGAACTATCCGAAAAGGCATTAAAAGCTATCTGAAGGCCTTTAACAAAATAGTAAACATAAAACATCAGTAGAATTTAGGATAATCTTAATTCCCTCTGTAACAAGGTAAAAATCAGAAATGGAAAAGTAACTCTAAGTCAAGGCTATCAATCTTTTCCTGCTTAACTATGCTCAACAGAGATTGCCTGGAGCATGTTCATACGAACAAAGCATTTGGAATAAAGTCATACTTCATTTCATGTATCCTTCCCTTCACTATCCTGTGATCACATAGCATGTTTACTACTACTTTAATTTTTTCTGGACTAGCATCTTTTCCACTGTTGTTTCTTCTCTATTCCTTAAGGGAATATTTAAGTGTCAGGAATATTCTGCTGATCAATACTGCATGTTAACTTTCACTATTATTAATAACACCTTACTTAACATTCTTACTATTTCCACTGATTTCACACAGCTATTCTTTTTTTTTTTTAAATTCATTTTTCTAGAAGACTGTAAATATTTTTAGTTAACTTTCCTACAGTCTTCATGTCAGGGAACATAAAATCTATTATGCTTACTTTCGTGGCTTTCTCTCTCCCTCTCTCTCCTTCCCTCTTTCTCTCCTTCTTTCCTTCTTTGTGTCATACAACCCCCAACTTCCTATAATTTGAACTTGTGCTACTATTACATAAAATGTGTGGAAGTGAAGGGAAAGACCCTTAAACGCTAAACTATATATGCCTCTGACTATCTTAGGTGTGTCGGGGAAGTGTTTTATGCAGTGCAGTAATTTTTGGCAACTACTGAGTGTCAGAACTGGTCTGAGCAGGTTTTTATAATTATTATTATTTTTAATAGTTGCCATGGTGAAAATACAGTACAAAATCAATCAATGTATTTACTGAATTTTTTCAAATGGCACATTCTGTACATGTGATGTCTTTAGTTATCTTTGTCCCTGCTGCTGTAAATAACTCAGGGTACAGACCTCATACTTGTGCTAAATATTATTGTCAGAATATTAAGCATGTTACTTGTTTTCTCCTCATATCTAACAATTAGTATATACAAACACACACCATTAACGAAATCAGTGGCTATTACTCAGAGGCAAGTAGAGACTGGGGGCATTTTTTAGATAATATATGCTTACAGTCAGATTAAGGTATTTGTTTTAGTATATGACTTAAAATAAGTTAATCAATTAGAAGTCATCAATTATCATTTTCAAAAGCCTTAAGGCTTGTTGTTCTATGCACATGCCCATTGAAAACCCTATGGAGTATAATTCTACTGCCACACCCGTGGATGCCATGAGTTGGCTTTGACTCAATGGCAATGAGTTATATGAACATCTCAGTATTCTTTCTAGCTATTAGTATTTGGGATATCTGCCACCCACAGACAAAGACATTTAAAAGAGCCATTCCATAAAAGACTTAGATTAAAAAAAAAAAAAAATCTTAGCCCCATTCCAGAATGTTTATGGAGGTATTTTATAGTGTTTTTATTTCATCTTCTTTTTTCTATAAAATGTCATTTTCTCCTTCTCCCTGAGAAACAGCTCTTTATGAGTCATTCTTTAACACCAACACTAGTCTTTTTCACCTGGTACATAGCCAAGCAAGCATTACCTTATTTTTACCAGTAATAATAATAATAATAACAACATTAATAATAATAGTTACCATTTAATGAATAGTTATTATATGCCAGGTACTTTACTAAATGCTCTACAAACATTATTCCATCTTATCTTTAAATAACCCATGTGATTTAGAGATTGCTGATTCCATTTTATGGTTGGCAAAACTGAGGCTTAAGTAAATAAATTTCCCAAAGTCACAGACCTAAGAAGAGGCAAACCCAGGATTTGAGCCAAGTCTGTTGACTCCAAAGCTTGCATTCCTAACCACTTACAAGACAAGATAACTACTTACAAAGCTGCTCATGCTTGCCATAAAAATCACTAAGGCCACATATTCCTACTTGTATACAAGGTTCTCTAGGAAGCACATTAAATCCCTTCATTTGAAGGAGAGAAGAATAACAGATGCAAGGGACAGCTGGCTATATAAATATGTACTATATACTATATATAAGTATTTAAATAGGAAAAGATACATTTTAGAGCTGAACTATCAAGATCATTTGAATATTACAAAGGTTGAACTAAATGTTACATGTAGATTCAGATTTTCAAAGTCTCATATCTTACCTAGTTCTTTGATGACCAAATTTAGAATTATTGCAAAACAGAAAAACTTCTCTAGATCTGGAGTGGACGTAACTGCATCCTTCATGTAGACCAAGCAAGCACCCTGAGGTTTGTGTTCCACTAATTTCTTGAGGGACTTGGGTCATCAATCAGAAAACTCAAATTATGGACAATTTTGTTGTTGAACGACTGACAGAATAAAGCCATCCTTGGTTTTTAATTTCATTTTCGCAGTGTATACATGACCAGAATCTGATATATCATCACACAATCTACACTGCTACCGAAAAAAGAAAACCAAACCCGCTGCTGTTGAGTCGATTCCAACTCATAGCGACCCTGTAGGACAGAGTAGAACTGCCCCATAGGGTTTCCAAGGAGCGGCTGGTGGATTTGAACTGCCAACCTTTTGGTCAGCAGCCAAACGCCTAACCACTGTGCTTCAAAATTGTGTGATAAGATTATTTAACATAAATAGTGGGGAATTACCTTTTTTTTTGCTTCGTAAGTCATCAGTTGAAAATACTTTGGTTCAACTTCCCATGGAATTCCTTGGACTCAAAATGAACATGAATATAAGCTGAAAGGGAAACCTTATTGGATGGAATACAAGAGAAACTAAGCAAGTCTAATAAAATTCTATATAAACTTAACCATGTTGTTGTTGTTGTTTAGTTACCATTGAGTTTATTCCAACTCATGGCGAACCCATGTAGTGTTCATTAAATCAAACTCCATAAACTAACCTTACATTGTAGACTTTTCAAAGTTTTTCATATCTTCTGCATTCCAATATAAAAAGAAGTCAATATTTTCTAAGTGGAGTGATGTTAGATATTTCTCAAAAAGAAAAAAAAAATTGTTATTCCTTCACAGTTTACATCAAGTGAATGATTGTCTTTAATTACTGAAAGAGTTTTCATTCCCTTTCTATGTATGCCTAGGCCTGGTGGTGCAGTGGTTAAGAGCTCAACTGTTAACCAAAAGGTTAGCAGTTCAAATCCACCAGCTGCTCCTTGGAAACACTATGGCAGTTCTACCCTGATCACTATGAGTCTAAGGGTCACTATGGGTCACTATGAGTCAGAATCGACTTGATGGCAATGGGTATATTACTTGTAAGAAACTAGCATTCCCAATTATTGTATCCAATGTAGAGATGACAGAGAAGGTAACATCAAAGGCTAATTTTCTCGTACAATTGCTTTTGTTAGAATGTTTTGTCAAGTAAAAAATTGTTGACCTGAGCTATGAAAACATAAAAAAGAGGGGTATTTGAATATAAGAGCTTTTTTTTTTTTGAATCACCTTTGCATTTTTTCATTTAATCATTCATTCATTCTGTCAGCAAATATTTGCTGTGTGCCTGCCACATGCCTGAGTCTACAGCCAAGCTTCTATTATTTTAAATCACGTTTGGTTTCAGGTTGGGGGTTATTTTGGGAAGGCCCACAGGTGTGAATAAATGATATATGACCAAGTATATGCAGGTCTTTCTGCTTTGGGAAAGAATCTTAAAGTGCTCGGCTGCTAACCAAAAGGTTGGCAGTTCAAATCCATGGGAGAAAGATGTGACAGTCCTCTTCCATAAAGATTACGGCACTGGAAACCCTATGGGGGCAGTTCTACTCTGTCCTACCGTGTCACTATGAGTCAAAATTGACTCAATGGCAACGGGTTCCTCTGCTTTTGGCAGTAGTCAGTAAGCGTAGAAAATCAAATGTCTAGGTAGCTGGAAAATGAAATAGGGAGACACATTGTTTTCAGATAGAAAACAAGAGAAGCATTATGATTTTGGCTTGTTTATTTACTTTTGAATTGGGAAGAAACGAAAACATAGAGCTGCCAGTTTGTGGCATGAGTTAATTCTAATTAAGCTGCTTTATATACCACAGAACTACTATTAAATAATATCCTAGTAGGTAGAGGATTGCATATTGAATAAAGAATATACTTGTTTACATGTCCCAACATAGTCTATGGAACATAAAAATCATCACTAAACTCTGCACTTTGGACTAAATTAAATTATATTAAGACTACAAATGATCAAATAAAATTGAACATATAACCAGTATCTCAAATGTTCATAATTTTCAAACTTTTAATATATGTTTATATCAAATGCATCATATTTAGGACTTAGGCAAATATGAGAAAGGAGGTTGAAAATGTAGAAGCATCTGGAATGTGGCTCTCAGGAAAAAATTGGGCACATGTGATCCAGGGTGGACTCTACCTGAAGTATTTCAGCAAATCTAATTAGCTAGTCTACAACTAAAGGACCTAATCATTCCCCCATTAAGAACATGAGAGGCTTAGTTTAATATGAACAAGCCAAATTCTCTGTCAGATATCATGAATCTACAATGAAAATAAAAATGAAGATTAAACATTTTATTCAAATCAAAAGTTCAACTGGGTGTGCGTAGATTTCAAGGCCCCCTTCATCCAAACAGGCTGTGCTGTGGACATTGTAATCAAGGGTGTTTGCATGATGGAATGAATGAAGGGGCCAGAATTGTAGAATTTAGGCAAGCACATTTTACCATTTCTGGTTTATAAGATCTTTGGAAAAAACTGAAGCCACAAATGCCAATTTCATCTCAGTGTTGTCAGATGTCTAGGGCTTAAAATCTGCTAAAGACATTTATTCTTTGCAATTAAAGAGCTCTGAGATTGTCAACTTTTCAAATCTCCCAGTCATCTCTTGAAAAAAAAAAGGTATAGCGATTAAGTCATAAACTCTGGAGCCAGAACACTTAATTTAAATCCTGGCTCCATTACTTATTAGTTATATGAACTTGGGAAAATTACTTAACCTCTGTCTCTCTCATTCCTCATCTGCCAAATGGAGATGATAATTATAGTATCTACCTCATAGGGTTGTTGTGAAGATTAAGAATATTAATAAGTGTAAGACCTCAGGACAGTGCTTGTCATAAAGTAAGAATGGGTAATTTGTTCAAAGAAGTACAATTATTCACGAGAAACCGGGAAGGTGGATGAGCAACTAACAACTGAAGACTCCACTTATTTCCAGCTTATAAATAACCTGGAGCTCAGTAAATATATTTTAAACAAATATAGTATTCTATGCTATAAATGAAGTCACAACTTCCTAGCGTTTCTCAAATTTTGGTCAGTCTTCATTATATTTTAATTGTGTGTGACTGCTCTTGGAGTACCATCATTAGGATGTTTCTGAATTGTCAAGAGTCCGCATTATTTGAGTACATCAGTTGAAATAACAAAACAAAACTGTGCTAAAAATGAACTAGATCCTCCAAGAATCCAGTATTTCTGGAGTTGTAGAAGGGAGCATATGAATCTCAGAATTGTCCTAAAATAAAATTGAGTATTATGGGAACATTGGGCAATGTTTTGACTCATATAAATGGGGAGGAAAGTAATCAACATTTATTGGATTCCTACTGTGTGGTAGACTTTCTGTGGTTTCTATAGATAAGCTATTTCATCTTAATCCTTCTAATAGTCCTATAACATAACCATGTCTGTGTGATAGGTGAGGAAACAGAAACTCAAAGCTCTCACAGCTAGCCAATGAGCTTGACTGTGCTTATTTGACCCCAACTCCATCTTTCTTTGCTCATCTCGGCTTCTTTTATGCTATTTCATGAAAACTGCTATAACTCAGGCGAGGAGTGTTATTAGTTCTTTCAATGTGGAAACAAAATTGAGATTTTTTGCCACATGGCTTTCAAGAATATTTCTGTTAATAACAGTGCCCTCATATATTAGAAACCTTGGTGGTGCAGAGGTTAAGAGCCCAGCAGCTAACCCAAAGGTCGGCGGTTCGAATCCACCAGTCGCTCCTTGGAAACCCAATGGGGCAGTTATGCTTTGTCCTATAGGGTCGCTACGAATCGGAATTGACTTGACAGCGATGGGTTTGGTCTTTCGGTTCATATACTTGGTTAAAGATGACTAATGACTTTCACTAAAACCCAAAAAACCAAACCCATTGCTGCCGAGTCAATTCCGATTCATAGTGACCGTACAGGTCAGAGTAGAACTGCCCCATAGGGTTTCCAAGGCTGTAAATCTTTATGGAAGCCGACTGCCATATCTTTGTCCTGTGAAGCGGCTGGGTGCGAACTGCCAAGTTTTCCGTTAGCAGCCAAGGGCTTAACTACTGTTCCACCAGCGCTCTTTAAACATAGCTTACCTTAACTAATGAAGAAGCGATAAAATAAAAAAGTTCTGTATACAGGAAATATCAGTATAAAACAAGTCAAGATCAACATAAAAATTCACTCTTGTATCTAAATGGTAGAAATTTGAGGGGAGATTTGGGCACTTTGCTCTTACTATTATTTCTACAGAGAATTCATTCAAGTTCAGATCCCAAAGGAGAAACTTTTGGGCCATGATTAAACCACATGGTTGTATAAAGCATATAAATTAACTTTCAAATCTCTTACTGTGCTATTCAGAATTAACCTCTTCACTTTTAGATATTTACATAACTTAGATTCCCCTATATCATAAAATATTATTTGGAGTAAAGCAAGGACTTACGGAAGTTGAATTCTAGTTTGATTTTATTATATATCATGGATATCTATAAATCAGACTTCTGGCAACCTCAGGTATTCATAAATGCTCCAAGCCTCAAAGTAGCCCACCATAAACAAAAACCAAATCCAAACCCATTGCCTCCAGTGGATTACGACTTAAACCCATTACCATCGAGTCGATTCCGATTCATAGCTAATCTATATCACAGAGTAGAACTGCCCTATATGGTTTCCAAGGAGCGCCTAGTGGATTTGAACTGCTGACCTTTTGGTTAGCAGCCTTAGCTCCTAACCACTATGCCACCAGGGTTTCTAGCCCACAATAGGGTCTGATATTTTGCAAGTAGATCACTCGAGCCTTTCTTCTGAGGTGCCTCTCAGTGGATTTGAAACCTTCACCCTTTTGGTTAGTAGCTGAGCGTGTTCATCGCTTGCACCACCCAGGGACTCCCCTAACAGCAGTCCCCCCTTCACCCTCCCGTGGTTTTTGCGGTTTCAGTTAGCGCAGTCAACCTTGGTCTGAAAATGTTAAATGAGTACTGCGACGGAAGTGCCGTCCTGCCCCGGGGGCCACATTCACATAACTTTCATTACAGTATATTGATATAATTGTTCTGTATTATTATTAGTTATTGTTAATCTCTTACTTTGCCTAGTTTATAAATTAAACTATCATAGGTGTGTATGTGTAGGTCAAAACAAAGTATATATAGGGTTCGGTAATATCCTCGGTTTCAGGCATCCACCGACGCTCTTAAAACGTATTTCCAGAAGATAAGGAGGGATCGCTGCACTAAAAACAGAGACTATTTTAAAAAGCTTTATGTATACTATAAGCAAATATCAATTCTTAATATAATAGAGTTTGGGATATCCATGTAACATTTTTATTAACCTTAAGTCTGTGTAGAAAATTCAACTCTCAATCTTTAGAGAAAAATTTTACCTCAATAATTACAGATGATAACTGACCTCTACTGGTATTGCCATTGATTTACATAAGAATATTACAGCAATTTACATGCTATCTGGAAAAATTAATAAGCTATATAAAAAGCATATTTTATATTTGTAAAAATAGCTCCATCTCCACATAACTTAGATTTGGAGCCCTGGTGGTGCAGTGGTTAACAGCTGGGTGCTAACCAAAAAGTTGGCAGTTTGAATCCACCAGTCACTGCTTGGAAACCCTATGGGGCAGTTCTCTGTCTTATACAGACGCTATGAGTTGGAATTGACTCATAAACAACGGGTTTGGTTTTTTTGGCAGTTGAGACTGTAAGTACACTGAGGACAGGGATAATGCCTTATTTATTGGTATATCCCTAATATTTAGCACACTGGTTGGAACCTAGCAAGAATTTAATAAATATTTGTTGAAGAAACATTTGTTGTTTGCAGGATGCCAATTCACTGTAAATGTTTACAAATCTATGATTTAGAAATTAAATTCAAGTTGGAAACCTATTCACTGGATTGTTTGCACTACTAAATGTTTTTTGCTTTTTAAGAAAGTATTAATAACTGCATGTCAACTGCTCACAGCCTTGGCTTCTAATAAAACAAAAATTGCATTAAGTGAACTGCTGATTTTTACAAGTAAACAATACAAAAATAAATTTGAGATATATAATTATCAGATGGTACTAAAAAACTTACACAGGATTGCAAGGAAATGTTTAAAACCATATTGTCTATTTTCAAGGACCCACAATAGTTATAGAAATATTTTCATTCTTTCCTCAATAAATCAGGAGATACAGGCCTCTCTAAAAGTTTGTGTCACTTTAAAAGTAATGCATAGTTGTGGCTCTTCCCCAATTCAGGTTGGACACTAGAAGTCTCATTACCTCTCTACAATCCAATTAAATAAGTTCTTAACTAGTAGGCAGAGAATACCTAGCACTGAAGTGGGCTCTATGGAAGACCTTAAGGAGCAGAAGAAATGTTTCCTACTTGGGAAGAGTGGACTATGTAGATGTGAAGATGAGCAGATGCTGTATTAGGGCCTGGCTCACATACCAGCTTCCTTCTTTCCTATTGTTTCCGTATGAATTAACCACAAATTTTACAAAGTGATTAATTTTTGCTCTGGAAAATGGGAAGGAGGATATAAAATAGGAGTGAGACTTATCTTAATTGATAGCAGTCAAATGAAACATTCTGCATTTATTGATATATTTAATTATATTCATATATTCATTATCAACCATAGGAAGAGATACGGAAGACAGAACATTAATCATAATTTAATCAGAGATACACACTCAAGCATAACCACTCCCTGCAAAGCCCAAAGTGAAATTTTTCTTCACCTATATGTTCCCTGGTGGTGCAGTGGTTAAGAGCTATGGCTGCTGACCAAAAGGTCCGCATTTCAAGTCCAGCAGCCACTCCTTGGGAACCCTATAGGCCAGTTCTACTCTGTCCTGTACGGTCGCTATGAGTCGGAATCGACTTGATGACAGCAATGAGGTAGAGTGTTCCCACCATCCCAGTGTTCTGTGTCTCAGTCAATGGCTCCACCATCTATCTAGTTACTCAAGTCCTTGATTCCTTTTCCACTTCTGTTCGGTGTAATTAGTTCCAAATTCTATCAGTTCTCCCTGTTAAATACTTCTTGAATGTGTCCACTCCTTCCCTCTTATCCGCGTTTTCACTATTACCTCTCCCCTGGACTGCTTCCTCTTCAGTAACTATATCCTCACGGTGCAATTACCTTAAAAAACAAAACAAGCCAGTTGTTGTAGAGTCTTTTCAGATTCATGGTGACCCCATGTGTGTCAGAGTAGAACTGCACTCCACAGGGTTTTCAATGGCTGTGACCATTCCTATACCAATATATCTTAAAGGTAGGAATGATAAAATGTTCATTTATATATTTATTTTTATTGTACTTCAGGTGAAGGGTTACAGAACAAATACTTTCTCATTAAACAGTCAGTACACATATTGTTTTATGACATTGGTTAACAATCCCACGACATGTCAACTCTCTCCCATCTCGACTTTTTTTTTCTTAGTGAAAATATACATAGCCAAAGATACACCATTTCAAAAATTTATGCATGCACAGTTCAGTAACATCGATTACATTCTTCCAGTTGTGCTGCTATTCTCACTTTAGATGAAGGTTTACAGAACAAAATAGTTCCTCATTAAACAGTTAGTATACATGTTGCCCTATGACAATGGTTAACAACCCCACTCCATGTCAACACTGTCCTTACTCAACCTTGGGTTCCCTATCACCAGCTTTCCTGTCCCGTTGTGCCTTCTAGTCCTTGTCCCTGGACTGCTGTGCCTCATTAGTTCCGTTTTTAAAATGTTCACTTTGATTCAGAAGAAAAACAGTAAAAATGCAGCATAAAACTTTAATCCACTTATTATCACATTTTTCATCCAAATGCTACCACATTTTAATGAAGAGATTGCCAAGTCTACATTCAGAAACATTCAATTGTTAAAAAGTTGATATAAAATCATTGTACAAAGTTCATGTTTAACAATGCACTATTCTGGAAATGATTAATTTAACTTCAGTAAAGATATCCCTCCTTTGTCAAAGAAACGCTACATCAGAGCACTGTGTACTAAGTGACTTGCAAACAGTCAATGCAACACAGTTCATTTTAAAATGAGACCTGTTGCCATGGAATGGATTCCGACGCACAGTGACCTTACCATAGGCTCTAAACTACAGCTCCTACCTTAACCACAGCTCTAAAACTCGATAATTTTTTTTTTTTTTTGCTTCCTTCTGGTTTATCGTTCAAAAGCATTTCAGAATATTTGGGCAGACTCTAAACCAATTCCAGTTATGTTTAAGGATGCCCTATTACACAGAGAGCCCCTAGTTAATTTTTTTTTGTAACAATTAAAGACAGGTCCCCTCTTCTCTTCAACATCTGTTACCATGATCATATCACTCTCTGGTAACCTAGTCGGAGATTCTGCTCTCCCATTATTACTTCTACCATCAATGTTATTTAATACTCCTTACTGACTTCCCAGAAACCCTAGTGGTGTAGTGGTTAATAGCTATGGCTGCTAACAAAAAGACTGGCAGTTTGAATCCACCGGGTGCTCCTTGGAAACTGTATGGGGCAGTTCTACTCTGTCTTACGGCATCACTACGAGTCGGAATCGACTGGATGGCAACAGATTTTGTGGGGTTTTTTTGGTACTGGCTTCCCATTCATTTTCCAATTCTTATATTCATTAAAAAGAATTCAATATATGCTATAGCATGGATGAATAATGAAAACATTATGTTAAGTGAAATAAGCCAGACACAAAAGGATAAATACTGTATGATTCCACTTACATGAAGTCTCTAGAATAGACAATTTACAGAGACAGAAAGTAAATTAGAGATTATCAGTGGCAGGGGGTGAGGTGGGGAGAAAGGGGTACAGAGTTTCTGTTTGGGGTAATGAAAAAATTTTGGAACTAGACGGTGGTAATAGTTGCACAACATGATGAGTGTTCATCAGTGTTACCGAATTGTACACTTAAAAGGGTTAAGATGGCAAATTTATGTTACATACTTTACCACAATAAAAAAAAAAAAAGGATACAGATACACATTTTTTTATTGTTGTAGTTTAAGTGAAAGTTTACATTTCAAGTTAGTCTCTCATACAAAAGTTTATATGTACATTGTTATGTAACCCTCATTGCTCTCCCCATACTGTGACAGCACACTCCTCCTTTCCACCCCTGATTTCCCATGTCCATTCAACCAGCTCCTAACCCTCTCTGCCTTCTCATCTCACCTCCGGACAGAAGCTGCTCATTTAGCTGCTCATGTATCTACTTGAGCTAAGAAGTACACTCCTCACAAATATCATTTTATGGCCCACAGTCCAGTCCAATCTTTGTCTGAAGAGTTGGCCTTGGGAATTGTTTTAGTTCTGGGTTGACAGAGAGTCCGGGGGCCATGTTTTCCAGGGTTCCTCCAGTCTCACTCAAACCTTTAAGTCTGGTCTTTTTACTAGAATTTGAGTTCTGCACCCCACTTTTCTCCTGCTCCATCAGGGACTCTCTGTTGTGTTCTCTGTCACTGGTGGTAGCTGGGCACCATCTAGTTCTGCTCTCAGGCTGATGAAGTCTCTGGTTTATGTGGCCCGTTTTGTCCCTTGGGCTAACACTTTCCTTGTGTCTTTGGTGTTCTTCATTCTCCTTTACTCCAGGTGGCTGGCACCAACTGATGCATCTTAGATGGCCGCTTGCTAGCATTTAAGACCCCAGC
>NW_004443968.1:5719168-5765115 GCF_000243295.1 Trichechus manatus latirostris | reverse complement strand
TCATAAACATCAAAGAATGTTTTCTTCTGGAATACAGATACATGGTTTCAAAGATAAAATAGTTTTATAAGGTTTATAGCTGACCAGTTGCTCTCTAGGCCTATCACACAACTGTCATCCTAGGCTTTCCTTTTACCATCACCTTAAGGATTCCTTTTGTTTCCCTCCTCTGCTCTATGCTGTTTTTCCCGCTTCTTTTAGTGAAGCACATCTCTAGTAGGTATCTGAGATAGGTGACATGGCAGGTAATCTTTGGAGACCTTGCATGACTGAAAATGTTTTACTTTTTTTCTCTCAGTTGAATAGCAGTTTGGTTAGGAAAAGAATTCTAGGATAGAAATCATATATGGGCAGAATTCTGAAGTCATTATTCCATTGCTCGCCAATGTGACCTTTTTTGTTTTGCTTTGTTTATCTCTGGAAATTCTCAGATCTTCATCATGGTCTGATTTTCATAACTATGATGTGACTTACTTGTTTTGTTTCTCCTAAGTACTTGGAGGGCTTTTATGAGTCATAATTTCAATTCTAAGAAACTGTATTGTATTATATCTTGAAAATTTCCTTCCTTCCATTTTCTTTTTTCTCACTTTATAGATACAGATGTTGGGCCTATTGGCCTGATCCTTTATTTATTTATTTTTTTATATTTAATCTTTTATTTACCATCTCCTGTTCCCTACCCACCACCCCAGGACACTTGTAAATTCTTTTTCTTATTGAAGTCTAACACCACATATGTCACATTAACTTTAAATTACAGTTAGATAATTTTTTACACATGCTTTATTATTGTTAGCTGCTGACACAGGGCTCTGGTGCCTGGTGACCACACGTACAACAGAACAAAATGTTATCCAATTTTGGGCCATCTTCATGATCATTGTTGTGGCCACTGTGTATTTCGAGTGCCTACCAACCAAAGGAGTTCATTTTTCAGTACTCTATCAGACAATAGTCTGTTGGGATCTGTAGAGTTTTATTGTTTAATTTTGTAAAGTAGACCACCAGGCCTTTTTTTCTAGTCTGTCTGCTGAAACCTGCCCACTATGGGTGACCCTGCTGGTATTTGAAATACTGATGGCGTAACTTCCAGCATCATAGCAACATGCAAACCACCACAGTATGACAGACTGACAGAGGGGTGGCGGTATATATGTATACATATGTATAGACCTGTGTAATCACCACTAAGATCAAGATATTGAACATTTCCAGATCCTAGAAGGTTCATTTATCACCCTTCACAGTCAATACCATGAAGTCTGAGGTAATCACCATATATACTTAGATAACTACCAATTAGTTTTGCCTGTTCCTGAAATTCATAAAAATGTAATCATTTAGTATGTACTACTTTCTGTCTGATTTTTTTCTCTTAGAACATTATCTGGTCTGTGAGATTTACCCATGTTGTTGCATATAGCAGTGCTTTGCTCTTTTTTAATGTTGTGTAATATTCCATCAAATGAACATACAAAAATTGATTCATTCTATTTCTGATGGACATTTGGGTTGTTTGTAATTTGGGGTTTTTAGGAATAAAGCTGCAATAAATATTTCATATACTTGTCTTCTAGTGGACATTTCTCTTACATATATACCTAGGAGTAAAACTGATGGGCCATGGGATAGGCATGTGTTTATATGTTTGGTAGAAATTCCCACTAGTAACACTGATATTGTCAGTTTTTTTCTTCTTCTTAATTTTAGTCATTCTGGTTGATGAATAGTGGTATATCACTGTGATTCACTTTTATTTTTTTCAATTTACTTTAATATAGGTTCTATGGTAACCAAGGGCCAAATGACAACACTAATTTTCAGTTCCATCCAACTTGATCTCTTTGATATTTTATATCATTTAGTATGTTCTCCTTATTTATACTTGTGGTTGCTCCTTCTGACATAGCATAAAGATTTCAGGCTTTGGAATTGAAGAGTCCTGGAACTGTTAGTCTAGTAATGAACAGAAAGGTGTCAGGGAAGATTATTGAACTTTCTGAGCTTCAGTATACACATCTTAAAATGAAGCTAATTATGTCTATCTTCTGGGGCAGTTGTGAGGAATACTTTACAGCACATTTAGTATACCTCAAATTTTTCTATTCAAGTACTTATATGGGAGAAGAAAGTATCTCATTCCTTCTGGAAGGTTTAGGGCTGTAGCCTAGCCAAAGGCTTCTTCTTTTTTTAAATCTCATACTTAATCTTAAAAAAACGTGAATTTTAGATTTTGCTCCATAATATCATAGTTATTTAAATTGAAATACATATTAATTTTATTATGTTGTAAAATAATATTAATGATTGATGATGTAGAAGGATAGGACATGTAGGTTCTCATTCACCTGGGAACATTTTCCAATATGCCCATGGAATATTTATACCTCTCCTAGGTAAAAATTCCGCTATATAAACTTGTAGGCAGAGTACCTGTAGTCAAGCCCTTCCCTACCCTGTTTCAGGAACTCACCTTGTCTTCCTCCTACTTTGTTGTTGTTGTTGAGAATATACACAGCAAAACATACACCTATTCAACCGTTCCTACATGAACGGTTCAGTGACACTGATTACATTCTTAGAGTTGTGCAACCATTCTCACCCTCCTTCTCTCAGTTGCTCCTCCCCCATTAACATACACTCATTGCCCCCTAAGGTTCCTATCTAATCTTTCGAGTTGCTGTTGTCAGTTTGATCCCATATAGATAGATCTTAAAAGAGAACATCTTAGAACATATACACATTTAGTATATCTCAAACTGCTTAAGGCAGACATCTTTTACTAGCTAAGCTAAACTATTGTTTAGTTTTTAGAAGACTTCAGGGGATATTTTTGGATTAGGGTTTAAAGATTATTTCAGAGTAATAAGTTCAGGGGTTCATCCAGCCTCCATAGCTCCAAAAAGTTTGGAGTCCATGAGAATTTGAAATTCTGTTCTCCATTCTCCCTCTTTTGATCAGGGTTCTTCTACAGAATCTTTGATCAAAATATTCAGTAATGGTAGCTGGGCACCATCCAGTTCTTCTGGTCTCGTGGCAGAGGAGGAAGTTGTTCATGGAAGCAGTGAGCCACACATTCCATTTCCTCCTCCTATTCCTGACTCTCCTTCTTCCTCTGTTACTCCAGGTGAAAAGAAACCAATCATGCCTTAGATGGCCATTTGCAACCTTTTAAGACCCCAGGAACTATACAACGAGCTAGGAGGTAGAACACAAGCACTAAGCATGCTATTAGGCCAATTAACTGGGATATCCCATGAAACCATGACCCTAAACCTCCAAACCAAAGAACCAAATCCCATGAGATGTTTGGTTGTACACAAACAGCCCCAGCAGTTACTCTTTTTTTGGACGTTTTAAATATGTCTATCACACAACTTCTGCCAATTCAACTTTTTACATGTGTTCAACTTATTGACAGCATTTACAATAATTGGCTGTGTAACCCTACCCTTAATTAATGCGATTTCCCATCACCATAAACAGAAACTCAGTATTCCATAAGCAATAACCCCCCTCCCTCCTCCTCTCTACCCCTGGTAACCACTAATAAACTTTGGTTTCTATATATTTGCATTTTCTTGTCTTTTTATATAAGTGAAGTCATACAATATTTGTCCTTTGTGACTGACTTATTTCACCCAGCATAATGTCCTCAAGCTCCATCCATTTTATAGCATGTATCAAGAGTTCATTTCTCCTACTGGCTAAGTAGTATTCCATTGCATGTATGTACCACATTTTATTTATCCATTCATCTGTTGATGGGCATTTAGGTTGTTTCCACCTTTTGGCTATTGTGAATAGTGCTGCAATGAGCACTGGTGTACAAGTCTCTGTTTGAGTCTCTGCTTTCAAGTCTTTTGGGTATATACCTTGAGTAGAGTTGCTGGGTCATATGGTAGTTCCATTTTCAGTTTTTTGAGGAACCTCCACACTGTCTTCTACAACTGCTGTATCATTTTGCATTCCCACCAGCAATGAATAAGTGTTCCAATTTCCCCACATCCTTGCCAACATTTGTTATTTTCTTTTTTTTTAATCTTAGCCATCCTAGTGGGAGTGAAATCGTATCTCATTGTGGTTTTGATTTGCTTCTGTCCTATGGCTAATGACATTGAGCACCTTTTCATGTGTTTGGTCACCATTTGAATGTCCTCTTTGGTGAAATGTCTATTCAAGTCCTTTGCTCATTTTATGGTTGGGTTATTTGTGTTTTTGTTGTTAAGTTGTTGAAGTTTTATATACATTTTTGTTATTAGTTTCTTATTGGATATATGGTTTCCAAAGATATTCTCCCAGTCAGTAGACTGTCTTTTCATTTTTTGGTAAATGCTTCTGATGAACACAAGTTTTTAATTTTTATGATGTCCCATTTATTTATTTTGACTTTTGTTGTTTGTGCTTTTGTTACTACTTTAGATAATCCATTGTTAAAAGCTAGGCCTGACAGCATTGCCCCTGCTTTTTCTTCAAAGAATTTTATAGTTTTAGTTTGCACATTTAGGTTCTTAATCCAATCCATTTTGAATTCGTTTTTGTGTGTGGTGTGAGGCATGGATCCTGTTTCATTTTTCTGTATGTGGAAACCCAATTTTCCCAGCACCATTTATTAAAAAGACTCTTCTTTCCCCCTCAAATGGACTTAGCACCCTTGTCAATAATCAGTTGACCAGAGATGTGTGGGTTTATTTCTGGACTCTCAATTCATTCAATTGGTCTTATGGCTATTGTTATACCAGAATCAGGCTGTTTTGATTACTGTAAGTACATAATATGCTTAAATATCAGGAAGTGTGAGTTCTCTTACTTTGTTCTTCTCTTTCAACATTGCTTTAGCTATTTGGGGTCTCTTGTCATTCCATATAAAGTTGAGGAGTGTTCTTTTCATTTCTGTAAAGAAGGCTGTTGGGATTTTGATCGAGATTGTGTTGAAACTATAGATCGCTTTAGATAGTACTGACATCTTAACAATATTAAGTCTTCCAATCCACGAACATGGAACATCGTTCCATTTATTTAAGTCTTCTTTAATCTCTTTCAGCAGCATTTTATAATTTTCATTGTATAAGTCCTTCATGTCCCTGGTTAAATTTATTCCTAGGTATTTTATTCTCTTAGATGCTATTGTAAAAGGAATCATTTCCCTAACTTCCCTTTCAGATTTCTCATTGCCAGTATATAGAAACAAAATTGATTTTTGTTTGTTGACATTGTACCTTGAAACTTTGTTAAATTCCTCTATTAGCTCTAGAAGTTTTCTTGTGAATCTTTAGGGTTTTCTACATATAAGATCATATCATCCATGAATAGAGTTAATTTTAGTTCTTCTTTTCCAATCCAGGTACTTTTTATTTCATTTTCTTGTCTTATTGCTCTGGTTAAGGCTTCTAATATAATATTAAATACAAGAGGTGAGAGTGGGCCCCCTTGTTTTTTTTTCCCAATTTCAAGGGGAAATCTCTCAGTTTTCTCCATTAAGTTGGCTGTTGGCTTTTCACATATGTCCTGAATCATATTGAGCAATTTCCCTTCTATTCCAATCTTCTTTAGGGTTTTCATCAAGAAAAGGTATTGGATTTTATCAAATGCTTTTCCCTCCTAACTTTTTTTTATATGTTGGTTTTCTAGGCCTCCTTTCATGTGTCTTTTATAACTCCATTTCCATCCATAGGTGCTCTGATGCCTCCAAAATCTGTATTTCCAGCTCCAATTAATATCCTGAGACTCAAATCTACATTTTTAATAATTCACTTGATACATATGACCGTACATTTTTCCAGTCATGACAGTTTCCCAGTCTCTGGGGGCTCAATTTTCCTCTCTCCCTATTGGAGTGATTAGAATAGCGTGCACATACACACATAAGATGTGTCTTTAGGATACAAAGAAATTCAGTTCATTGACAGGAAGTGACTTGCATTGTTTTGCTTTATATTCTCAGCATTTAAACAGGGTACGGGTTAAAAAATATGTGTTGAATTGAACTAAAGACAACTGATTTTTAATCAAATCGTAACTATGACTATGCTGGTAATATTTCTAGCAAGATAAAAAATACTTATGAACAATCTTTTATGCTCACCAATAGCAATAGCCTAAAAATATTAATATAGTAAGTTAATTTCTTATTTTTATGAGTCATTTTTCCTTTTCAATTATAAGTGCTTAAGGTTTTTGGAACTGTACTTTTAAATGTAAACATTCTTGAATTTAACAGAATTAAAATCATGTTTTAATAAAAAAAACTATCTTCTCATAGTATAGTTACATGAATTCTTTTTTTCTACTGGTAGTATTTAAGGCCCCAAAGAAGATGCTTCAGCAACTGTAGTGTTAAAAGTGTCAAAACTGATGAGAATTTCCAACAATTTGTAAGTTAAATAATTCAAATTGATAAATCAACTTCCAGGGGAAATAATTGTCTCACACCTTAAAATTGCAAAAAAATGAGTTATACTCTAAGTCTTATGAAAAAAAATAGTTTGTTGAAAGTAAAAAGGTCTTTTTGTGTATCAATTATCCTGAGAAAAAGTAAAAACTGCTTTAAGTATATTTAGATTTTGGGTCTAATTTTCATAGTATTTAGTGTATTAACTACATAACCCAGAATAAGTGTTTACTGTACTCAAAACATAATCAGAATACCTGAATGTAGTTGTCTTTTTTTTAATTCTTCAATATCAGGCAAACTAATAGGTATTTCAATGTCATTTATTTTTAATTCTCCTTCAAGCAGAACCTAAGTGAAAGGTACAGTGTAATCATAATTTTAAAAATATATCCTGTACATTTAAATGCCCACTGTACTGGTTCATAGACTTAATTGGGGTCACTGAGCATCTAGAGAAAGGATAGAATCACATATTATTAGAACTGTGTAATACCTTAAGGATCAGCTATTTTAACCACATCATTTCACCAATGAAGAAAATTAGCCCAGGGAAAGGAAAAGATTGAATTTACTGAATAAGTACTTTTTTATTCTCTTCTGTTGTTATTAGCTGCCGTCAAGTCAGGCCCCAACTTCTGGTGACCCCATGTGTTACAGAGTAGAACTGCTTTGTTTCTTGGCTGTAATCTTTATGGAAGCAGATTGGTAGGCCTTTTCTTCCAAGGAGCTAGCTGCTAGGTGGGTTTGAATCACCAACCTTTGCAGCCGATCACAAATCACTTGTGCCACCCACGCTCTTTTATGCTTCTACATATCAAAAATTATCCAGGTAATATGTATATAGAAATGAATACAACAAACATGAAGCTTTTCCCCTTAGAATGTCCCTATTAGGAAGATAAACCAACAAACTAATACATAAAAATAAATATGACAAACAAAGGAAAGAATTAAATGGGCTCTACCTTGTATGGGAAGGTCATGAAAGGCCTCTCTGAGGAAGTGGCATTTTAGGAGTGATCTTAAGGATAAGAAAGTGACAGTTAAATGTGAGGGAAGAGGTTTTGCAGTGGAAGGTAACAGCACGTACAACTGCCCCATGTTGTAGAAGAGCTTGTTAGATTCAAGAAGTTGAGTAATTTGTCCAGGGTCAAAAAGCCAGGAAGTAGCAGCATTGAAACCTGGTTTCCGATCCCCAGTCTTTTGATTCCAAGGCCAGGGCTTAAAGCTTTTCCCACTATGTCCCAGATCTCAAAGATCTTTAAGAACCAACCAAACAACCAACCAACTGACCAACCTAATGACCAATCAAACAACCAACACTTCATTGTTCAATTGTTCAGTTATAAAGTGATGTGCAGCTGGAGGCAGGCGGCGCAGATGTTACAAAGGACATTTTTAAGAGAGACAGAAGAAGGCTAGTATTAAATCACAGTCTTTCTCCCTGCCCCCAGCCAAAGCGCCCTAAGAAACACTTGACAGGGCCAGCTTGATCAGTCACCAAGTATTGCTCATTATTTCTTTAAATATTTCCCCGGCCCCTACTTCGGGGAGGGGCAAAAAGGCTTCCCGGAGTCTGTAGTTGTGGTCTTTGCCGATCAAAATCACCTAGAGGCAACTATTGTAATAACCTTCCTAAAACATTCATCATCACATCTCTGGTCCATCTAAAAAACTCCAAGGCTCACTTTTTCCTACAAAAGTTGTAGCTCAAGTGTCATGGCACAACTGGACTCCAGACATATTTTGTTTGATCTGCTAGGGGTTTTAAAAATCGAGGCATTTCATACAAAAGCTCAGCCATTCATTTTTCCTTGAAAAATAAGAAGCCTTGGCCACAGGAAGTGATCAGTTGGAGTTGACTAATGGCTTCCACTTAGGAAGGGCACGTATTTGCCCCTCATCACCACCCCTGCTGGTTGCTAAAGCCTCACTTAAATAGCTGTCTGGCCTCTTGCAGGCATTTGGGTTTCTGAACCCTGACCTATGAGGATAAAGTTTAATATCTTCAAGCTGACCCTGCTCTATCTGTACACTGTAACTGCTCACCAGTCTTAGACTCTTACTACTGACTCTGATAAACTCCTTAATCTTAAATAAATATATCATATCCCTTTCCCTCTCCTTTTATCCAATTCTGCCCCTCCTCCAGGGAACAACTCAAGTTATGGTCCTTTCTCCAAATACACCTGCACCATTATTTTCCAAGTACTAACTCCCTTACTGTCTCTGTAGCTTGGAGTTTTCTTAAGTGAATGCTGCCTGGCATTGACAGTTGTCAAGTATATGTGTTCCCACAAAGATTATAGGATTGTCATAAACGTCTTTGTTATTATCGTTAGTATTTAGCACCCACAACACACAGGTTAGCTTTCATAAGATGTTTGGTGAATGAATGAATGCTGTCAATGAGTCATCACCAAAGAAAGGTTAGCTAATTAATAATTTTCATTATTCAGTTTTGGATTAGATTAGATAGGCTTTTTGCTTCACCCTCTTATTTCAGGATAGTTCTTTGCTCAATAGGTATCTACCAAAGAATGGGAAGAGAAAAGAAGAGTATGGTTTTCTTGTGAATTGTTCTAATATAAGGGTTGCTGAGAAGGGTGATTGAAACCAATGGCTAAAACAAAATTATTGGATTATCCAAGCTTTCCACAACCACAGTTATCATGGTAAATTTAAAATTGATTGCATCATCACATTTTGGCTCCCAAAGCCACTGTAATGAGTCAATCCTGGAAGGCTTCTACAACATGAAACATCAAGATGTAATATTAACTTAGCTGTGGGTTTTATTTTATATGCGCCTGAATTTAGACAATTACTCTTCTGCACGAGAGTCTACCCTGAAACTGCTGAATCTTTAAGCTCTTTAAGTATGTCTGTAAGACTGAGTGTTTGGGTTAGACAGTTTTTCCAGTTCTGCCTCTAAAGAATTCCTGTATTTTCAGTTAGGGGACTGGGTTGGCAGTGATTCCTAGAGTAGAAACCATCTAGCAGGTTTTAAACTATTTTGGATTAATGCCCAGGAATAGTAAAACCCAAAATTAATGAGACAGAACTGATTAGAGAATGATGAGTTTGAAGCATACCAGAAGCCCTATACACACTCTCTTGCCCACTCAATTTAACTCATTCCTGAAGGCTCAGTTTTCAGAGTCGCTATTTGTAGGTAAATTTTCACAAGACAGGTCATATAATATTAACCAATTTCACTTCCTTTACTTAAGACAATCTTTTGTGACTTCAATCCTCACAGACGGTTATAAGTGATTTCCTGTCTTGTTATTGATTTAGAGCAAATGGACGTCCTTTACCCACAATCTGCAATGTTGTAATTAGCATCATTTTTAAGTAAAGTTTTATTTGCTTTTGATGGTGGTATTTGCCCAGAATATTTAAAAGAAGTTCTTGGCATGATCTCATTTGGAATTCTTTATAAGCAGGTTTTGTTTTTATTTTTTGTTTCCTTAGGAAATGTTTAAAACTAAGGATGCTATTTTACCAGGATTCACAGTCTACTCTAAAGCTGGTGGGGAGGAGGCAAATTCCAGTGGGAAAATAATGCAGAAGGCTCTGCTGCAGCACAAATGGCTGTTTCTGTGTCTCTTTCACAGAAGAATAAGAAGTTTTGTGAGAACACTACGCCCATAACCACACATTCAGATGAGAGCCTCTAAATGGCTTTTACAGTGAACTGCTGAAATGAGGCATTAGCTGAATGTAATTCCCGTCTGAGGGTTCCTCCTCTCTGCTGGTCCCACCTCTTCTCTCCCTGTCATTACTAACTAGTGCCGGTTCAAACTGGCTTGCTCCAGTCTTTGCAGCATCCTTCCTCCCTTTCTCTGGGCTTTTTGTTCCAGTTAAAACAGAGCATGGCTTATTGCCTCCACACAGCTTGTGCAATTAACCACAAACTGAAAAACACCACAACACGTCATTCAATAACCTATTAGTTACCTAGTTATATGAAAAGATAATTTTAACCTAAAGCAAAATAACTGTTATCTTAACTATTTATTATCATACCTATTTGTATTTCACCTATTCTCCTGGTTATGGTATTGCAATAGGTTTTATCCCTTGGCTAATTGTAAGTCATTCTCTATAACTGTTCTGTTTGCTGATTATAAGGTCCTACACAAATATTTTTATAGACAATTTGAAAAGAACCCGAGGAAAGTTAATCTACATATCCTAACTTTTTCTGTTTTTCCACCAGACAGGCAGGGAGAGTAAACAGGACAGCCCTGATTCACCCAACAAAAGGAAAACTGGAAAATATCACTGATACAGTGGCACTGTTATAAGGAGTACACTGGTTTTAGAATTACTTTGAGCACTGAATATGTCCCTGTCACCATACCTTGTGGAAGGGAGAACTATTCCAAACAAATTATTGTTTTCAGAATAAGCATATGTCACTGCCAAAATTCAAATAAAATCAAAGCAATTTAAAGAATAGAAATGTTACAGTCTGCTGAAATAAAAATTAGCATTATTTAGTCACTCCAAACAGCTACCACCCCGTATTTACTGCAGTTGGCCTTCACGTTGAGGACTAAAACCCCATCCTGTTGTGAGAGGAGTTATGGCCTCAGGCTTCTGTATTTCTAAGAGGGCAAGGTGATAGAGTAGGTAACCCCTTTCTAGTAAAGGCCTTTGGACATTCTTATATGCTAATACACACACTTGAAAAATCTAATGGGATTTAGCAAACTGGAACCAGCTAAGAGAACTGAACTTGGTCTAACAGCAGGCATCATACTCTGGAAAGTGAAGTTCTGCCTGCCATGTGTGTTTTGTTTGGCCAGCACAGTGTTTTTAATCATTTGAAAGTGGATGCCCCTAGGGAGGGCATGTACTCCTCATGTCCCCACTGTCACCACTCCTCACTGCTGTACCCTTGCCTTTATTAGCACATTTATGGTGTGAATAGCCCCTGAAGGCTTTTGAGTTTGTGTGGGGCTAAGGGGAGTCAACAATGTTTCACAGGAGATGTACTGATGTCTCCCCACCCCCAACTTCCTGAAAAACGATTAGAAAAATTTTGTCAGCTGCTGTCTGTGATTACATCGTATGGAGTTGGAGGACTGGTGAGGTGAAAACACAATCTCTTGCTCAGAAACTGAGCCAGTCACCATTTGGCTCTATGACTGGAGTGATCATATCCCTAATAGTACTTTAGACGAGTAATTCAGAAATGTTTTAAGTCTGCATTATGGAATGGAGGCTTTAAGTTTGGAGTGAATGTTCTAGGAAAACTATTAAACAGGAAGAGGTGATGGAAGGAAGAAAGGAGAGGAGAAGAGAGAAAGGAAAAGAGAACAAAAAACCTGTCACTCAAAATGAGTTTGCCAACCAACATTTCAAAACACATTAATAAATCTAATGCAAAGAAAAGTCAGTCAATAAAATCAATAATTTGAACATAAGTGCACTCCAGATGAAATTAATTTCATAAAACAATCTGACAAAGATCATAAAAAAGTACATTGACAATGGTTAGAGATTAATGAAGACAAAATTATCAATAAAGAGAACAAGAGTCTATAAAACATGCACAGTCAGAAATGAAACAATAGGTAAATATAAAAAATAGAAACTTTAAAACTTAAAAACTACAGTTTTTGCAATTAAAAGATGCAATAAATGAGATAAACTTTAGACTGGTATCAAACAATGAGTTAAGGAAAGGGAAGTGACTACAGAGGAACCCCCTCAGAATGTAGCACAGAAAGAAAAAAGTTAAAAATTATAGAAGACTATTTAACATATAGGAAAGTGTCCCAAAATATTCTTCAGAAAAAGAGAATGGAAGGAATAGTAAAGAAATATATGAAGAGACAGTTGCTGGGAATTTTCCAGAATTAAAGAAAAACATGACTCATTAGGTTGAAGTACTAAGTAGAATAAATAAGGATAAATCTAGACCTGGATTTATTGTAATGAAATGGCAGAATCTTTAAAACTACCAAAGGGGATGGGGAGGGGATACTAATTATCTACACAGAATGACATCTGGCTGACAGTGAACTTCTCAATCTTGCAACAGATGGCAAGAAACAACAAAGTGAAATTTTCAAGGTGCTAAGGAAATATAACTATCAACCTAGCATTTTACACCTAGCCAAACTATTAATCAAGATTGAGGGCAAAATAAAGACATTTTAAACATAAAAAGACAAAGATAGCTGGCACTAAAAACTCACCAAGAGATTCATTAAATTAAATTCTTCTGGAAAAAGAAAATTAAATTCTACAGGATGGCAAATATACAAGAAACAAGGGTAAATACAGAAAGCAACTATGTATAGCAATACCTTCATTTACTAAAAAAAGATAACAATTTTTATTGAAAAAACCTATAAACAACAACATTGATAAGATTCTTACTACTGTTAGGAGAAGGATACAAAATAAAAAATAACTACAGATACTGTTGGAGCTCTGGTGATACGGTGGTTAAAGTGCTCAGCTGCTAACTGAAAGAAAGGCTAGCAGTTTGAACCCACCAGCCGCTCTGCAGGAGAAAGATGTGGCAGTCTACTTCTATAAAGATTTACAGCCTTGGAAACCCTATGGGGCAATTTTATCCTGTCCTATAGGGTTGCTATGAGTCGGAATTGACTGGACAGCAGTGGTTTTGGTGGGTATAGACATTGTTATTTTTTATAATTAAATATGTATGTTATAATATGTGAGTGAACATAAATAGATTCCATAATTTCTAAATTATCAGCAAAACTAAGGCTAAAAAAATTATCAATTCAACAGAACACAGGAAAGAAGAAAAGGGATAATAAATAGAAAACATGACATGTAGTAAAAGTTCATCTAAATAATAAAGAAAGTATAAAATATTTACTAGAAAAAAGTCAACAAAATCGTAAGCTTGTTTGAAAATATCAAGTAGATAAATCTTGAAAAAAGTTGTTAAAGAAAAAAAGGCACAAATAAATAATATTGGTTATGAAAAGGAGATTTTTATAGATACAGAGATATAACTTTAAAAACTCATAACAAGATAAAAATATTTTTATATTAACAAATCTAACAACTTTAAGTATGGATGTAGATGTAGATATAAGTGGAATCTGAGTGTGTGTGAGGGGGAGGGCGGGAAGGGAGTGAAGGTAAGAGAGAGAAAGAGCACCAAAATTGAAGCTAGAAATATGCAGATAATAAAAAATGGAATAATCCAGCAATCATTAACTAAATTGAATCCGTAATGCAAAATATCCTAGCCCAGAAGAAATCCAAAAGCTTATTTGGAAGAACACTGTAGAACATGGCCAATGACTTTTACCCATCACCTAGAGCAATTATTAACAAAGCCTAGAGTATATAAGAATCACCCAGGGTGTTTATTACAAATGCAGACTGTCAGGCTTCATCGCAGCAGATTCTAATTCAAAAATTCTGGAATATTTGCATTTGTAATGAACATTCCAGGTGATTCTGATAGAGGTGGCCCTCAAGCCACACTCTAAGAAACACTGCTTCCTTCAAGACGTAAGACATAACGTACGTGCATCTGTAAAAGCTCAGTACATCTTCCTGATTGTGGTGAACATATATTATAGGTGTGTATAAAGGGATAAAGGTATAAACTGTGGTGCCCACAGACTTAATATCTAAACAACAGCATTAAAAAAAAGACACTATTAAAAAGGTACATATCCATTTTCTTTCAGACTTTTTTTCCTGCTAAAAATACAGAAAAAGAATTTCTTAAATTTCAAAAGCATAATCAAGCTCTCTTTTCTATGTTAGAGAGCAGAATTTTCCCAAATAGATTAAAGTTATTCTCTAGATTTGGGTCCGCTCAGCGCTCTGTTACCCGTCAGGGCCCGGGGACAGCAGAAGTTCGGAGTGGTTTGTAGTGGCAAGACACAAAGCCCCTGAACCACTCACTCCTGGCCATGAGCAGCCTCCACTGCTAACAAATATGATCATTTCTGTATAATTCCATGGCATAATAAAGGCTGAAAAGTAGAGACTACAGAGTATGTGAAATAATTTCTGATTTGATAAGAACTAGAGCTGAAAAATCTAGTCTTCTGGTTGGAGGGTCTTGAAATTTATTGAGTAGGAAAGCTTTCTTGTCTAAGTGGGTAAACTTAACACTTTTACCAACTCAGTATTTATTGTTCTCCTTCAATATTACTGGCACCATCATAAATGGTTAAAAGATTAAAACAAAACAAAACAGAAAACCCTGTAGAAGCAGTGGTCCCTGTGATCTCAAACCCCAAGAACTGAAAGTATGGAACATCATTCCAAAGGTGATAAGAGACAGAACAGAGGACGCATACAAAATGCTGTATGAGTGCAGGAGCAGGAGTAATTATCCCCATGATGTGAGGGGTCAGGAGCTGTGGGCAGGCTGCTGAGAGGAGCCGATAGACAAGGTAGGCCCGGAAGGACAAGTAGGATTTTATTAGACTTAGAAAGACATGTGGCAGAATAATGTTCTGAAACAACCAAAGTTTTTTTCCCCTCTGAATCTCCTTGTTACTTGTAACCACCCCACCGATTCAAGCAAGAGTTAGGTTAAGCAGTATTAGCTGCCTAGAGGAAGCCATTGTAAGGCAGAATGGAGACGTTTAAGGGGTCAAAGATCTGGAAGGATATTGAGCAAGGGCAAAACTTCCCACCCCAGACTGGAAGAGATCTATCAGAATGGTAGAGTGGAAAGAGGAGAGATGGAAAGGAAGCAAAGAGAGAGAAGAAATGGGAGTCTCTGGAAGAAAGAGGAGAGGCTATGCCAACTCTCAAGTGGAAAAATAGACACCTCAGATGACCTTGAGGATCTGAGGTCTGGAAATCTACATCCAATTTTTGGGGCATAGCTTCTGGAGTAGAAATGGCTGCAAACTTTGTCTAGGCAGTTAGACCTGAGACAAGTCCCCCTAGCACAACTTGGTGTGTAAGCAGAAAATGAGTCCTGTTTTCTTGCAGGAGCAGAAGAGAAGGCCTTAGCCCTGCACTGTGTGTCCCTGAGCAGCTGAAGGACAGACATCTCAGTAGATGACAGCCAGCCTCGAAGTGCCAATGGATGACTACAGAAGACCAAACCGAGGCTCCCACTACCAACCTCCCCCAGATGGCTTACTATTACAAGAGTCGCCAAGAACACAGGTGTGACTATAGGAAAAGGTCAGGAGAGACCCAGAATTGACAGATTAGGTTTCCATCATTCAGCAGAATGGAGCTCAGTTCAGCTATGATCAGATAGAGCTACATTCCTGTCATATCGGTGTGTGTGGACTGAGATTCACGTGCTCTACAAGCAAAGGGAAATTTGAGACAGAAGGAACCTAAATAAAACACAAGAGGCAGGGGAGGGCAGGTTATTTCCAGGCAATAGCAAGCAGTCTCATGTTGCTTAAATGGTGGGTGGATGAGGCCAAACAGTAAAGATTCTTGAATACCGAATTCAAAAGTCTTGACTTTAAGCTAAAGTTATAGGGAACCATCATAGGTTTGCAGATTGGAGGTGAGGTGTGCAGGCAAAGAAACACATACTCAGAACTGTTTTGAGAAAGATAATTAGTGTGGAAAATGTATTTCACAGAGAAGACGGAAGACAAGGAGAACAGTAAATAGACTGACTCTTGCAATAATGCAAGACATGAGTCTGGCTGGGTGAACTACATAAATTTTGTACACAAAGATCACTGAATGAATCAGCTCCACAAAGCCTTGGAGACTGTCTTCAAGGACAGAAGGAAGAAATAAAGAGCAGGGAGAACCCAACAGATCCAGCATGTCTGTCATTTAATCCTCAAACAAGTCAATACATAGCTCTCATTATTCCTACATTAAGATGAGGAAATAGCCTCAGCAAAGTTAAGGAACTTCCTCAAGTTTATGCAGAACCATTGTCTCTTACCTAGAAAATTGCAAAAGCTACTCAAACTAGTTTTTCTACTTTTACTCTAGTCCCATACAGTCTAAATTCAACTGAAAAGGTAAGCTCTTCAGCACAAATCCCACCAATGACTTCCCTTTTCATTTGGAGGAACATCCTTCTAGTCCCTCTCACATCTCTCTGGCCTCATCTACTACCACCCTGCCCTTCATTCCAGACCCAGGCTCCCTTATTGTGCCTAACATACACCTCAGGACTTTGTGCTTGCTCTTCCTTTGTCTGGAAAGTTCTTCCCAGTTACATGAATGGCTTTCTTCCTCGTTTGCTTCAGAATTCTGCTCAAATGATACTGCCTCAGTGAGACCTTCCTTGGTCTCTCCATACACAACTGCTGTGCTTCTACCACTTTCAATCCTCTTTTTTCATTGCCCTTAAGCCCAATCTGAGATATATAATATCTTATTTGTTTATGTTATGCCCCCCTCCCACCCTACTACATATAAGCACCATAAGAAAAGGGATTTTGTCTGTATGTTCACTGCTATAAACCACAGTCTAGAACAGAGCCTGGCACATAGTAGGTGCCCCCAAAAAATAGATGGAGCCAGGTCTCAAATTCTCGTCTAACGAATTTGAAAAATTATGTTTTTAAGTAAATCGACTGATTTCAATTTGAAGTGCTTTTTACATGTACTCTCTCTGAAAACAGAAATTTGAAACTATCTAAAAATCTGATAGCTATATTATTTACTATCCCTAAAATGCAAAGTGTGATTATTTCTGGCATCACTGATGACTCTAGTTCAATTTTATAGGTATAATTATGTATGTGGAGCCTGCATATCAACGTGTGGTTAGCAAGGATGAAACTTTCACATGCCAATAAGAAAATGTCCCTTTTGTAGTCCCATCATTCTCATCTATATATACATATACCATATACATATAACGAAAACCAAACCAAACCCCTTGCCATCCAGTCGATTCCGAATCATAGCAACCCTGTAGGACGGAGTAGAATTGCTCCATAGAGTTTCGAAGGGGCAGCTGGTGGATTCGAACTGCCGACCTTTTGGTTACCAGCCAAGCTCTTAACTACCAGGGCTGGTGCACCACCAGGACTCTACATATACATACATATATATTCAAAAAAAAAAAAAACTGTTGCCGTCGAGTGGATTCCAACTCATAGTGACCCTACAGAACAGATAGATAGATATATTCACATGCACACACACTACACAACAATCTTATGGTCTCTGATGATTTTTTGAATTTAAAGCTCTTCCTGAGACAAATCGTGTGTTTTTTGTAACACTGAATTCTATTTGAGTTAATATCCTCAACTGTTCACAACTGAGCTATCCTTAGCGCTTTATATGTTTTTACCTAAGAGAAAAAAATACTGGGGAGAGAATTACTATTTTAAAGGTATTAGTAGAATTCTTCATGAGTATTCGACATCAAATTGATTGTTTTTCTAACAAAGTAAGCACATCTCCGCACAAAATAGTACCTAGAAAAAGAGGTACCAGTCTCAACATTTTCTTCTTTGCTCTTTAAACAAACAAACAAAAAACGTCTCCACTAGCAGATAGAGACTGGGCGCAAAAACCCTTCGCTTAAAAACAGAAACAGAAATGATGAATAAACGTCCACAGGGTTTATTGGGGGAAGTCTTCTGCACACTCTGAGAAAAAGAGTTTGGAAACAGTGCCTCCTAGTGGGCAGATGTACTCAGTGTAGGAGTGACGAGATGGAAAAGTACGTTTTACATGAAAATGAAACGGGATATTTGGGAAATCGTACCACTAACGAAAACAAATTCACAGTACTGCAAACTCATTTCCTAGCAAGTCACCACTTCCTTGAATTCTCTCACCTGCTAAAATGATTACGTACAGATTTATCCACGAGGAAAATAAGCTAAATTGACCAGCAATGCTGGATAAATCCTTTCCAGCAAGTGGAAAATTTATAACAATTGATGCGGGGAAGGGAAGTAAAACAAAGAGAGAAAAGTAAAAACTTATAGCTAGAGTTCTTATGATTCTCCTCGCTGTTCCAACTTTGCGTCTCTGCTCCTATGGACCACTTATTTTATGACCACTAAAGACTCAATTAAGTTTTAAGATTACAGGTGCCTAAACTTAGATCAGCAACAAATTGCCAGTGAGTTTTCTCTGAGTCAATACACAGTAAAGGATTTTCAGGCATATGCCTGTCCAGAAATAGTTATTTCATTTTTGTTCACCAGCTGAAAAACATGGCTAATATGGATTAATAGGGGAAGTTGTTGTGTTCCATCGAGTAGATTCTGACTCATAACAACCTTATATGACAGAGTAGCAATGTCCCATAGGGTTTCCTAGACTGTAATCTTTATGGAAGCAGATCACCAGGTCTTTTCTTCCTGTGGAGCGGAGCCACTAGTGAGTTTGAAACACCAAGCTTTCAGTTAGCAGCCAAGCTCTTAACTACTGCACCACCAGGGCTCTTTCAGTAGGTAAAGTAGGAATGAACAATTATCAAAATATTCCTCTAAGAAATTGTACTGTCAATTTTAATTGCATGTTTTTTATACTTCAATTTAACCATTCATATAAAACTTGGCACAATGGTACTGATAATAGCAAAAAGTTATTTTTTCTTACAATTTGTAATTTTAAAAGATTTGCTGAAGGGACTGAAACAGATACTTGTATACCAATGTCCATTGCAGCATTATTCACAATAGCTAAAAGGGGAAACCAACCCAAGTGTCCATCAACAGATGAATGGATAAATAAAACGTGGTATATACGTACAATGGAATATTTACTCAGCCATAAAGAGAAATGAAGTTCTGTTACATACCACAACATGAATAAACCTTGAAAACATTATACTAAGTCAGATAAGCAAGACACTAAAGGACAAACATTGTATGATCCCACTTATATGACATATCTAAAAGAGGCATGTGCATAGAGGTAAGAGTTTATTAGTGGTTACCAGAGGCTGGGGAAGGAGGGAATGGAGGATTACTGATTATTGATTAAGGGGTACTAAGTTTCTATTTGAGGTGATGAAAAACTTTTGGAAATAGTGGTGATGATCATATAGTGAATGTAATTAGTATCACTTAATTGACACTTAAAAATGGTTAAAATGGCAACAGTTTTGTTAATATATTTTACCAAATAATGTTTTTTAAAGACAGGTTTGCTGATTTCTAAGTAAAATTGTATTATCCTATGCAAGCAAACATGTTGCCTAGAGAATTTATCAACTTTGGCATGAATAAAGGGGATTAAATTAACTTAAAAGAAATTTGATTTATAGAAGCTATTTGAATGTATCTAGCTCCATTAAGTGAGAATTAAGCTAAGAATATATTATATATTCTTAGATAAGTGACTTGTTGGATAATTGATCATTCCAGTTACCACCTCTTCGCTCTAAATCTTCACTGCTTCCCCATCAATGGTAAAACTGCAAACTTCTTGGATATCAGGTCTTGTCGACTTAGCTCTTGCTTACCAGTCCAGCCTCATCCCCCTCTAACCCCCAGTTTTGCTTTACACTCCAGTCATCTCAAACTGCCCTTTGGTCCTCTCTCCCCATCCATCCAAGTCAATTTTGCCAACGCTACCTACTTTTATCAATGACAGTCACTCTACCCGGACACCTGCATGACTCACAGTTGACACTCTGCAAGTGTTTATTGAGTCGAATAGTCTTATTATATAAATTCTCAGAGTGTGAGAGACAGTGATTTAAAACCCAGGTAAAAATATTGTTATTGGACTAGAAACCACAATAATTCTTCATTTTCATTAAATAAAGTCACATTTTCTTGTACATTGCTAATTAATAAATAATTTACTTATCAATGCATAACAGTGCAAGACCAAGTTGATTATCATGTAAGAAAAGGAGTGTTATAGCTCTCACCCAGAAAGCTGGCCTATGTAAATCTAAAAAGAATTCTCTAATATTTAGAATTAAAATTTTGGCTAACACCAAAATTTAGTGTTATTTGGTTTTTTTAAAAAAAATCGTACACACCCAGAGACAAAGCAATATGATTTCACTTAACTTATACATAACACAGTACTGAGTTATGAAAATCAATATACAAAGTCACCAGGTCAATGAAAAAGCATTGCCATTTGATCATTATGAATTTGAGAAGATTATAAAGGGCTGTACCCCTGAACAATTAAGTCCATAATGAAAACAACTCAGAAGAAAAAAAAAAGGAAAGTTGGCACTCTCATTCACTATATCTGTTTGTTTTTTATTCAGAGTTTGCAAAAAGGACTCATCACATGCCTCTGGCAACATACCGGTCTTGTTAGACCAACACTGAAAGTAAATACTGGCATCGCTATTTGTAATGAGAAAGTCGTACATCTGACCCTATAGCTCAGGAAGCTGTTGCAGCAAGTCACACCATGATCTGTCCTTAATAAAACAGTCCTGCTAAGAAACATGTTTCTTTGTCAAAGCTTTGTGAGATAAACCATGCTAGAGAAAAAAGAAACAAAAAATGAAAACTTTTAGCAGGTCACTTGTTAATAAACTTGGAAAGCTAAAACTCACAGCTGAAATTAATGCATATTTTAAATATATATTGGCTGCATCAAATTCCTCTGTATAAAGCAGAATATGAATGAACAAATAAATCAAAATATAAAAGAAATATAAACTTTCCTTAAAAATGTTTTATGCTTTTTTAGTTCATAGTCATCAACCTATTTTCCTTAACATTGTACAGAAAAAAAAAGAAATATATATCTATTAGTCAACAATAAAAATATACTCAATATAGTATAATACATATTGGACCAACTGATGATCAAAAGCTATTTACTTAATCAGGAATGAAAAAAAGTACTAATAGTACCTTTTAACTTCTACTGTTTTAAGTGTATAGTATATATATTACTTTTAAACTATGCTTCTCTTTATATACACTTTTTAAAGAAAACAATTCCTTTTAAATTGATTTTATTGGAAATCTGTGATGGTATTTTATCACATGTACTAAGAATCAGAGGCAGTTTCTGTAGTTAAAAAGATACATTATCCTTTATTTATATACATTTGAATTTTTAAAAATTATCCCTGAAGTTATGTATTTGCATACTAGATCTTGCTGTAACATTTGTTTATGAAAATATCCTTTTAGCTAATGGCTCCTTTACAGACATAACAAAACACAAATTATGAGTATAAACTGCAATTATTCTTTTAAACTTATGTGACTCATGCATGTAAAGGTTACAAGTTTAAAAGGACATGGCCTGGGAGGGGCAAAAAATGCTTCTGTTTCTCATGGAGATAAATTATTTGGTTGTTTTAATGCTGAAAACACAAATTCCAAGCCTGATTTCCTATAAGACCTAATATTCCCAAGAGAAGATGCAATATGAATCAGTTCACTGTATACAAATGTGCTGAGAGGCACTGTGTAGCAGACGCTCTGTGGAAGGTTTTGAGGACCCCAAATTGAACAAGGTGCAGCTCCTGCACAAGGAACTTCAGGTCTGTACAAGACAACGCATCAAGAAACAACTGTCCTTGATGTGATAAGTGCTATTCCTAAAGCCTAAACATCAGCAGTGTCAGATCACATGGGAGCTAGTTACAAATGCAGGTTTTGATTCAGTAGGTCGGGGTGGGTCCAATATTCTGTATGTCTAACAAACTTAAAGCGATACCCACAGGCCACACTAAGTAAACAGATGTCTACAATATATGTAACACAGGTAAAGTGGCAATTAATTTTGTTTCAATGGAAGGCTATCTAGAAAAGCTACTGAGAGGAGGATAACTGTACAGGATAAAAGGAAAAAGAGCTCTAGGCACAGAAAACATCGAAAACAAAGATACGACTATGAAAATACATAGCATAGTTAAGTGACAGTGTATAGAATATGTGGAATGGGTGACAGGAGACAAGGCCAGACAAATACTCGGAGGCCTGTTCTATACATCTGTCAGGTGATATGGAGTTTATCCCATAAGCATTTTAGAGACTCTACAGAGATAAAGAACAGTCACAACAATGGACTCAAACATACCAACAATCATGAAGATGGCACAGGAGCAGACAATACTTCATTCTACCGTACATAAGTTTGCACGAGTTGGAGCTGACTCTAAGGCAACTAGCAACTGTAATGTGCTTAACCTCTGCACCACCAGGGCTCCTTTTTCTCCTTAAGAGAAATGATAGAAATAAGTATTTTAGGAAGATAATTCTGACATTAGCAGGATAGACTGGAAGAAGTAACTGTAACCAGGCAAAAGGCTATCTGAAATAGTTGAAACTTTGGCGTACAGCAGTGGAAGCTGAATAGGGTAAGGAAGGGTAGGACCTGAAAGGCATTTAGAAAGCTATATGTGGCACAGACAGTGGGCTGTCCACCAAAATCCATTCTCCTGGGTTTTCTTGGTACAGAGTTATGGCAAGGGGGTGGCTGCCCACTTAAGGACCATGTTTCTTTTACCCTCTTACAGCCAATAAAAAGTTAATGGAAGTGATCGGTATAATTTAGGCCAAACTTGCTTAAAAGGTCATTTTTGACCTTGAATTTCCACTATCCCCTCTTGCACTGGCTGGAATGGTGACCATGGAAGTCATATGTTGAAAACAGAAGAGCTGTAACAATCTGAGTCCCTAAATGGCTGCATGGAGGAGAGTGTGCCCGTTGACCTGGGGCACTCACCACAGACTGCTGTACAAGAAAAAAACAAATCAAGACAAAACTTCACTGTCATAAGTCTTACTTATTAGGCATATGTATTATTATGTATCTTGTTCCAGCAGCTTAGTTTTTACTTTTAGACTCTAGAGGACTTAGTGATTTATGTAGCTGTGAAGGGTAAGAAAAACTAGGGATTTCAAAGTGACTCTAAATTTAGCAGCACAGACCACAGAGTTGCTGGTGTGCCATTATTCCAGTTAAAGAAAAACAGAAGGAATTGCAGGTCTGGGAAGAAGATGATGAACTTGCTTTTTGAAGAATGAAGTTGGTGGTACTTCCAGGATATTCTGCTAGAGTTATTCAGTAGACTTTTAGACAAGCAGGCCTGCATCAGGAGAAGAGGAAAGCTGTGTACGAGCCACAATAGGTGGGGAATGCACAGGGAGAATTTTATAGTAAGAAGGGAGGCTGTCATTACAGAACCCCAGGGAACAAAACCATGAGGAGCAGGGCCCAACCAGAGGAAGTAAGTAGTGGAGTTAGAACAAGACCAAGAAGAGGTCTAAAAAAACACACCAAAAAAAAAAAGGGGTGGGGAGGGAAGAACAAATCTCACAATATAATTTCAAAACCAGAAACTATTGTTAAAGAACACACACCCTCACACACTATGATATTTATATAAAGGTTAAAAACATAAAAAATATGACACATTGCCTAGGGATATACACACATACAGTAAAAGTATGAAAATGCATAGGAATGATAAAGACCAAATTTTGGTAATGTTTACACTTCTGGTTGGGCAGGGAGGAACATACAATCAGGGTAGAAACACAGGAGACTTGAACTCTGTTGATAATGTTTTACTTATTAAACTGGGGGAAGGCTAATGGTGCTCATTTTTAAAATAAGTTATACTTCTTCATAATAAATATTTGAAACTAATTAAAATACTAGAGGAAAAGAGTTTCACAGGGTAAGAGAACCAGTTGCCATCCAGTTGACTCTGACTCATGGAAACCCATGTGTGTCAGAGTAGAACTGTGCTTCATAGGGTTTTCATTGGCTGATTTTTTGGAAGTAGATTACCAGGTCTTTCTTCCAAGGTGACTCTAGGTGGACTCTAACCTCCAATCTTTCAGTTAGCGGCTGAGTACATTAACAATTTGCACCACCCAGGGACTCCACAGGTAGGGTGTGGTAAATAACATCAAAGGAAGAGGAGAAATGGAGAAATGACTATTGGATTTGGCAAGCAGCATTTTGTTAATGACATTTCATTAACAATGAATATTTGTAAGTGGTAGGTATAGAAAAATTTGGGTTAGGTTTTTTGGTTTTGTTTTTTAAGTTAAAGGTGCAAAATTCCACATCTTCATTTTAAACATTAACTATACCATTTCTGTTGAGCTATTCATGTTGTAGGAAATTGTGTAATTGCTTCATAAGGAGAAAAACAGAAATTAATTCTGTTTTCTGCAGTAATTAGAGGAAAAGATACTAATAAGCTTAAAACTTCTCTAATTCAGCTAATAAAATATGAATTCTTTGATTAGCTTAGTTCATTAAAAGAATAAACTATAAAATATTGACCATTTCCTTTTAGCATATTAAAAATAAGTCTGGTAAAATTACATAAATTCTAGCAGACAGGTAAGTTTATAATAATGGAGAGTAAAAACTAACTGTGGGGCGGGGGGAAGATACTTTTTATTGAAGAAACCAACAGAACATTTTAAAATGAGCATTGTAAGATACTCCTCTTTCAAAATATTTTTTCTACTTATCCTAGCTGTGAAAATACTCCATGAGCTCTCAAGCTATTTTCTGTATGTTCTTTAATAGAACTGAACTCTTACAGCTTAAACTAAACCTCATCCAAATCACAGATAAACACATTAAATAAATGCAGTACATTTTAGCAAGAAAACAGATTACATTGAGGAAGAACTGAATTTTTCAAATTCCAGTGGTTTTTCCTCTTGTTTAAAATAATAATCACTGCAACAAGACCCCAGTAAAATAAAAGGAAGTGAACCATTGATTTGAATTTGTAGTAGCAAAATTTTACATGTATCAGTTATATTTCTCAACTTTATTTTTTATCAACTTCAATTTGAAATCTCCAATCCCATCTCTCTGCTCATTAGGATAAATTGCTATTATGATTGTACAAGAATTTTTATTTCACCTATTGAATGGGAATGTGGAAAAGCTATTGAGAAGCATATAAGAGATGAGATAGGAACAAAGATGTGGTTTTGGGCAAAAGGAAATGATTGGACCAGATGAGTTCTATGGTTCTTTGTAATTCTGTGATTCTATATATAGGTGACAGGAAGGATGCTACTAGTAGATGGGAAATATTTAAAACTTGGCAAAGAGGTTTGGATTTGATAACTGGGGTAGTAGGTAGTTCTCAATGCCTTATGTGTAGCCAAAAAACCAGGGGATGATTTTTAGTAGGCAAATGAAAATAAAAAAGGTTTTAGAGAAACACAACTCAAACTCAATGTAGGAAACGATGGGTTTTCTGCTAGCTTTGAAAGGTAAATAGGGAATTCTGTAACCCTTGCAGGTTGCTTACGCAAAACCCTATGCTTCTATAGCCAACAATGTTAAGCAAAGGCTGATGTACTGGAATCAACACAGAAAGAAAAAGTTCTTATACGCTTGTAGAAAGTCAATGTGCAGTGACACCTGGAATCAATCAAATGAAATGATCGAGGGAATGGAACAGGTGCTGCAGTGACTGCATGATGGAGTCAGGACTCAAGACTCAAGAGGAAAAAGGCTGAATGGAGAGAGGATGAAAGTCTATAAAATCATAAATATGGATATGAGGTACACGAACAGAAACTGAGAACTAGAGGGCATCCTTAAAGTTTTAAGGACCCACTTAAAAATAAATACTGCTTTTTTTTTCTTTTAAAAAATCAAAGATAGTAAATTTCTGGAGTATACATTAGCAGACAAAAGATGTTATTAGAAAAAAATAGCAGGTCTATAGAAATTAACGGAATATAACAGTAAGGAGCAGTGACTAGGTAGTATGTTTAGAAACACTATATTTCCCGAAATTTCTATCAGAAAAAAACACACGAGTCAGGGCAGTTCAGTCATATGACCTAGGGTCACATTGATTAGGTTTCCGGGTCATGAACACCATAAAGTCCTAAACTGAAGAGAGGCATCATTAAAGGAAGATTTGAGAAAAATACCTGTGACTGGTGTATGTATGTGTGTACATATATGTGTATATATATGTATTCTACTAACTAAGAAGTGAAGAGAGGGAGGCCTTGATTATAGTAGTATTTGAAATGTCAATGTAAAAGAATGGTTTAAATAATCATTGTGGAGTGAAAAATAGCAGTGATGTGATCCTACCATGTTCCAGACACTGTATTAAAAGATTCATATACAGATATCGCATTTAATCTCCATAACAACCCTGCAAATGTGTTGTTATCTACATTTTAAAGACAAGAAACCTGAGGCACTGAGACATTAATTAACTTGGCTGTCCAAAGTCACAAAAATAGCAAGTAGTGGGACTGGATTTCAAACTTAAATGTATCTACATTCAAAATCTTTAGTCTTTATCCACTATCCTTTGCTACCTACCTCTCATACAGATCTTGGTGATTCATGGCTATGGAAGATGAAAGATATAAAACTCAGTGAAAATAGCCCAAAGCTTGAAAACTAGTGATGTAAATGTCAATAAGATAAAAACTGGCCTCTAGGATGTTGACATTTACATTGCTTTTTTCTCTGGGTCTAGGTTTTCAGGTAGTTTAGCAGTCTTGGGCTGTCATAAAACCATCACAGGCTTCCTAAGAGTCACAGCAGGCTTCCTGGATAATTATTAGAACCAAAGCTGGTTCGGAGACTATTTCTCACAAGAACTAACACCTTCTGTGGCTACAAGAAAGGACTGATTCAGCGCTCAAACCAACGGGACTGTGAGAGGCCAATAGCTTGAGAAAGTCTACTAAGATGTTGGCTTGCAAGGATTGGAAAGACTGACTGTAGCATCTATACCTCAGTCAAATCCAGTTCCTACCCTTACAGGCTGTGTAACCTTGACTTAGATATTTATTGCCTCCAAATTCAATTTCTGCATCCGAAAAACAGAATAGTGAAATACATCTCTCTGAGAGCTGTGATAAAGACTGAATAAAATAAGGCAGATAAAGTACTCAGTATCAGGAAGACTTTAAAAATGCTTCTTTTACAAAAATAATGATGAAGATGATGATAAAAATGAAACAGGATGAGGAAGATGAGGAAGACGAGTCCAACTAAAAAACTCAGAGATACTTTCTGAACATATGACCTTCTCAGTATTTGTTAGCCAATAACCTGCTTTCTGCTTGCTAGCATGCTTTCAATGGTCAAAGGATAATAGCTAACATAAGATGAGACTTTCTGGTGGTTTATTCTTTAAGGAGAGGGGCTAGTTCTCTCAGTTACAGGGCTTCTCAGGCTTGAAGTTTGCTCCCTCAGCAGTTTTGTCAGATTCAGAGTTTGATATAGACTTTAAGGATGTGAAACAGGTCACACATGTTGGTTTTGTTTTGATTCACTTCAGTTTTGTTTGCTTGTTGTTGTTAGGTGCCATTGAGTCGGTTCTGACTCACAGCGACCCTATGTACAACAGAACAAAACACTGCTTGGTCCTGGCACCATCCTCACAATTGTTGCTGTGTTTGAGCCTATTTTTGCAGCCACTGTGTCAATCCATCTCTTTGAGGGTCTTCTGCTTTTTCGCTGACCCTCTACTTTACCAAGAATGATGTCCTTCTCCAGGGACTGATCCCTCCCGAAAACATGTCCCAGGTACGTGAGATGAAGTCACACCATCCTTGCTTCTAAGGAGCATTCTGGCTGTACTTCTTCCAAGACATATTTGTTCATTCTCCTGGCAGTCCATGGTATATATTCAATATTCTTTGCCAACACCATAATTCAAAGGCATCAATTCTTCGTCAGTCTTCCTTACTTATTATCCAGCTTTTGCATGCATATTTGTTTGCTTATTTTGAGTATTCCAACTGCTAGCATGTGGTTGGCATAAGTTATGGTAGTTAATTTTTATCCATTCTTGATTGCTTTAGATAATTTGCATTTAACATTTTTTTGTTGGTAATGATTTAGAAAGTCACTTTTAAATCAGAATAGTCTACCTGTGTCTACACAAACACAACACTATATACTGTCTCTTAAACCCATACACTCTCCTACTTCCAGGGAATTTCCCATGGCTCTATTTATAAATGTAGCTATTTGCAGCATTTCCCTTTTCTCATTTTTGAAAGTGGAAGGATAATGGAATCCTGAAAATGATGACGATTTAAAATGTGATTAGTAAATGATAATTCCTTAGTAAATGATAATTCCCAATTGCAGGAAAGCTGTGATGAAGCAGACACTCACTTATAAATGTAGCTATTTGTAGCATTTCCCTTTTCTCATTTTTGAAAGTGGAAGTATAATGGAATCCTGAAAATGATGACGATTTAAAATGTGTTTAGTAAATAATAATTCCCAATTCCAGGAAAGCTGTGATGAAGCAGACACTCACTGCTGACAGTATTGTGATTGCTGTGTTGCTTATGAAAGCAATGTGGCCACTACCAACAGCATGCAGGATCTATTCATTCCCTTTGATTTGGTCTGGAAATGATTCAACAGAAATCAAATGATAATGTAGCAGTGTCTTCTACTGACTTACGAAAGAATTATTCAACATTAAAAGAATGATTTAATAAATTGTAATAAACCAATACATGGATAGTCTAGTGAAAAAAAAATGGAGACTATGAAGAAGCACTGAAAATATTTACTATAACATTAAGTGAAATAGAATATATAAGTAGAATATAAAATAGTATTGACACTATGGTTGAACTATGTAAATGTTGGTTCTTCATCCTGCTACACATCAGATAACTTGCAGAGCTTCTTAAATTCAAATGCTGAGTCCCCACTGCAAAAGAGGCCCAATCAGTTGATCTACAGTTACCCCCCCCAGGGGGGTATTGTTGATAATCTTAATTTCCTTTAGACTATCTTTAGTATAATTATTATCTGAGTCCCTGGGTGGTGCAAGCAGTTAACACACTCTCTGCTAAACAAAACTTTGGTGATTCAAGTCTACTCAGAGGTACCTTGGAAGAAAGGCCTGGTGATATACTTCCAAAAAAATCAGCCATTGAAAAACCCATGGAGCACAGTTCTACTGTGACACATGTGAGGTCGCATTGAGTCAAAGTCAACTCAGTGGCAACTGGTTTTATTGGTAATTATGTTATTAATTTAAAAATATCCTCACATTTAAAAATGTTATTAAATAATATACTTATTAAAGTGCCACTTGAAATGAAAAATTGTTATATTAAATCCATGTTTAAAAAAATTTCCATTTCCTTACTAAACAAATTCTTTAGTTTCAATTAATTCATTGGAATGGGATTTTAGAAGGAATCCTATAAAAATATAGTAAAGGCTAGATTGCAGCTACGCTGAATACTCAGTAGGAGGCCAAAGGCCTCCTGAATTCGAATATCTCCTCCAGGTCTCTCCCACTCCCCAAGCCCTAGTGCTACACCATGTCCAAAGAAAACCTCCTGGAAACACATATACATCTAAACCAAAACCTGACACCCCAAATACAAGAAACTTTCAAGGGCTTGAAAGTATAAACAAATAATGTTGTTAAGTATGGCCAGAGGCCTTATCTTCAAAGCCTAAATGTTTCCACATATAAATTATGAAATGTTGAACTAATTATTAATTATGTGTATATTTACAAGTATGACCAACCAACCTGCTCTTTTCCTATTATTAATTTTGGTGCTTCTAAGGACACAGCATGCCTGCACAGTACACTATACGCAGGCAAAGTCTGTGGCCAGGAGTCTGAACTCCTCCTCCGCAGGGCATCCCCATGGGGGAGGGTCCTCCCAACTACCGCCAACTCCACAGCCCCTGGTTGGCAGAGCACTGATAATAATGGCTAATTTTAGAGCTCGATGTGTATTTTTTACTTTGTTCCCACCCCCTTTTCTACCAATCTCACGGTCAACCTTAATTTTTGCTTTTGCATTTCTAAAAGAGTGTAGCCTTCAGACACAATGGAAAAACAAGCAAGGCCATGGACCTTGTCATGCTCAGTTTATGTGGCTCTTCCCCAGATTCCTGACCAAAGGCCGCAGAGATTAATAAGTAATACTAAAGTCAGAGGAATTAAACAACCATTGAATTCGAAGTCAAACTCATAGTCACGCTACACAACATATCCCAAAATAATTTATCAACGTCTTTTAAACCAGATTCTTGATTATTTTTAATTTCTTATCTGTGCCTGTAAAATTATGAATAATACCTATAACAAATGATAATTAAAAGAAGTTGCCCTAAACTACCTCTGAATTTTGTACACTTTAAAAATGCTGTCTTGAAAAGTTAACATTTTCTAGGTAATAATTCTCACAAATTAATGATGGTGCATATTAAAAAGAAAGTGTAACTATGTTTCTAATGTTCTCTTACTTAAAAAAATAATTGAAGAAAATATAATAACATTTATTCTGTGTGGCAGAATAGAGTTATTTCTTACTTTCTCTTTAATTCTTTGGTAACTGCTAAATTTCTCAAAGTTAAGAAAAGAACAAGAGAGAAAAAGAAAACATTACAAACATCACAACTCATTTAGTTTTGAAGGGGACACGTCGGCAGAGACTACAAAAGCTCTTGTTCATAAATCGTCCAACAGTTACTTAGAGAATTAGTCTTTTAAGAGATCTTGAATTAATTAAAATATAGTCCATTGTGATCATATAACAAATGTTAATTAGAAAAGGTTTCTCAGCAAACAGGTTGTTTTTGTTTTCATTGTTAATAAATAAACTTAGCGAGTAGATTTAAAGGTCTGTTGAAAGATTATTAACCACTTGACCTATAAACTTAATGAACAGGTTCTAACAGATTCTGGCAAGTAAAAATAAATAAGAAATTGGGGACTTATCCTTTTCACTTAATGTTAATTATTAGATAAAATAACTGTATCTACAAAATTTTGACTTACAAATTTTTTACTAATACACTTGCTGTATAAAACCAAAAAAAAAAACCAAACCCTTTGCTGCCAAGTTGATTTCGACTCATAGCAACCCTATAAGACAGAGCAGAACTCCCCAGGGAGTGACTGGTGGATTCAATCTGCCGACCTCTTGAATATCAGCCAAGCTCTTAACTGCTGCGCCACCAGGGCTCCACTTGCTGTACAGTTCTGTTGTATTCAGTATAACATTCAGATTTTTTAGTTTTGGAGTCAAGGAACAAGCAATTTATGTTCACTTAATACTTGTGTGACCTTTGGCAAATTAAACAACCTCTCCAAACCTCAGTTCATCATTTTTAAAAATAAGGACAATAAGAGTACCTTGCTCAAAGATTTGTTGTGAGGTTTAAAACTAGAGTGTTCGTTCATGAAAGATTTAGCACAGTTGCTAGCACAGAGTAAAGTCTCAATATAAATTAGTACCATTATTCAGCTCCACCTGGATCCATTACTTTAGTCTCATCCACTACCCCACACACTGAACAAAGGGTTACATTTTCACTGTCAAAGTCAGCATGCTGAGAGGGTCTCACCAAATCTTTAAAATTCATGCCAGGGTGAAAAAGAACTATGGGATGATATTTACCTGCAAAGATTTATGATGCCGGGGAAGTACAAAAGTAACTCATATCTATGAGCAACTAATTATAAATACTTGCAAATAAAATGAACTCATGCATCTTGAAAGTGGCTTTTGGGCTGCTTGGCTCCCCTGTGGACTCTCATATGGAACTCACTTCAGATGAGGTTTTGTAGAAAGAAAGTTTACCCTTTATGAAGAGTAGAAAGCTACTCTGCAGCAGGGAGAGATGCATCACTTTCGATCAATGGGGCTTATAAGCTTACAAGAACTGAATCAAGGGCACCAGGTTTCCTCATCAAATGTCAATTCCTGCTACCAAGAAAAAATAAAACCGGAAGGCATTTCTTAAAATTGTATTATAATATTAATATTACTAAAGGCACTTTACAACTTCAAACTCATATTAATAATTAAATCTAAAAATATTTCTAATCTACCATTTTAAAAGTTAAACTTCTATTTAGTACTAAGTTGGATAACTGTTCTTGTTAGGTGACATCAAGTTTATTTTGACTCACAGCGATCCCAGGTCTTTCTCCCTTGGAGCTGCTGAGTGGGTTAAAAAAAACGACCTTTCTGTTAGCAGCTGTCATGGATTGAATTGTGTCCCCCCAAAAACGTGTCAACTTGGTTAGGCCATGAATCTCATTAGTGTGTGGCTGTCCTCCATTTTGTGACTGATACAATTTTCCTATTCTCTGCCTGTAGTTAATGAGGCAAGACTGGATTATGTTGAAGAGGATTAGGGTGGGTAGTAACACCCTTGCTCAGGTCACATCCCTGATCCAATGTAAAGGGAGTTTCCCTAGGGTGTGGCCTTCACCACCTTTTACCTTACAAGAGATAAAAGGAAAGGGAAGTGAGCAGAGAGTTGGGGACTTTATATCACCAAGAAAGAAGCACTGGGAGCAGAGCACGTCCTTTAGACCTGAGGTTCCTGTGCAGAGAAGCTCCTAGTCCAGGGGAAGATTGATGAGAGGGACCTTCCTCCAGAGTTGACAGAGAGAGAAAGCCTTCCCCTGGAGCTGACACCCTGAATTTGGACTTCTAGCCTACTTTACTGTGAGGAAATAAATTTTTCTTTGTTAAAGCCATCCACTTGTGGTATTTCTGTTATAGGAGCACTAGATGACTAAGATAGCAGCCAAGTGCTTTAGTGTTGCACCACCCGGGCTCCTTTGATAACTGTTCTACCAAACTATAAACATAAGAATTCTCGCTTAGAAAATGGTAAATATTCATGTAACAAGATAATTGTAGTGAAAAGTCTATCAATTTATGCTCATGCTTGGGCAGGAGTAAAATTCACCGAAGTGCTGCTTCCCTGATTGTAATTGTTGCTACTGTGAGCGAGGATACTTCCATTCCAGAGTTGTACCAGGATAAATGCAGAGCACTGCTTCTACCCAACCTGAGGTAATAACTGATTACTGAGGAGGCCCTGGCCATTCATTTCCGTAGGCTATAATGTGCATAATTTCCCAGGGGCCCCACATTATCCATTTGAAAATTACAAAGCCCTAGTTAAGTGTTTGCCTGGGTTTTATTGATTATGCAAAGGCATTCGACTGTGTGGATCATAACAAATTATGGGTAACATTGCAAAGAATGGGAATTCCAGAACACTTAATTGTGCTCATGATGAACTTGTACATAGATCAAGAGGCAGTCGTTTGAACAGAACGAGGGGATACTGCGTGGTTTAAATTCAGGAACGGTGTGTGTCAGGGTTGTATCCTTTCACCATACGTATTCAATCTGTATGCTGAGCAAATAATCTGAGAGGCTGGACTATATGAAGAAGAACAGGGCATCAGGATTGGAGGAAGACTCATTAACAATCTGCGTTATGGAGATGACACAACCTTGCTTGCTGAAAGTGAAGAGGACTTGAAGCACTTACTGATGAAGATCAAGGACTACAGTCTCCAGTATGGATTATACCTCAACATAAAGAATACAAAAGTCCTCACAACTGGGCCAATACACAACATCATGATAAACAGAGAACAGACTGAAGTTGTTAAGGATTTCATTTGACTTGGATCCACAATCAATGCCCATGGAAGCAGCAGTCAAGAAATCAAAGGACACATTGCATTGGGCAAATCTTCTGCAAAAGACCTCTTTAAAGTGTTGAAAAGCAAAGATGTCACCTTGAAGACTAAGGTGCACCTGACCCAAGCCATGGTGTTTTCAATTGCCTCATATGCATGCAAAAGCTGGATGATGAATAAGGAAGACCAAAGAAGAACTGACAGCTTTGAATGGTGGTGTCCATATACCATGGACAGCCAAAAGAATGAAAAAATCTGTCTTGGAAAGAAGTACAACCAAATGCTCCTTGGAAGCAAGGATGGCAACACTACATCTCACATACTTTGGACGTTATCAGGAAGGATCAGTCCCTGGAGAACATCATGCTTGGTAAAGTAGAGGGTCAGCAAAAAAGAGGAAGACTTGCAATGAGATGGATTGACACAGTGGCTGCAACAGTGGGGTCAAGCATAACAACAATTGTGAGGATGGCGCAGGACTGGGTAGTGTTTCGTTCTGTTGCACACAGGGTCGCTATGAGTCAGAACCGACTCGATGGCACCAAACAACAACAAAAACAACTAGTTAAGTGTGGCACATCATTTCTACAGTGAGCTCTTTAATGATCAGAAATACATGTATATCTTATTAACATAAAATAGGGGTTAAGAAGATAGTTTAACATGGTGGTTAGGACACAGGCTCTGGAGCAGAACTATCTGGGTTCAAATTCCTGCTGGGCATCTTCACAGACATTTGACCCCAGGAAAGTGATACAAGCTCTTTGTGCCCCAATGTCTTCATTTGTAAATTGGCAATAAAAACTACTCATTTATAGAGTAGCTGTGAGGATTAAATAAATCAATATTCATAAAGGGTTTTGAACATTGCCTGATTAATAAACCACTAATACACGTTTCTAATAATACATTCGCGATCATTTCAATTCTCTTCAGCAAATGTATGAATTGCCCCACGTTTTAGGGTTTGTTTTTGAAAAAAATTTTCTCACAGTTCAACCTAGAGAATGGTTTTTAAAGACCTATAATGTTTGTCTAGTCTTGTTTTTCATGCAGGAATATACATGGAGGGTTAGGGAGAAAGAAAATACGTTTCAAATTAAAACATCAAAGACTCAGATATCTTCTACAGAGAAACAAATTGGGACAATATAGGTTTGAGAATTGAACCTATTTAATTTTCAGCAAAAGATGATGCTGCCCAGGAATCAAGAGCAATGCTTGGCATTGTCATTTAAAATTATAAAGGTCACATGGGCTCCAAGTTGTCTCACGTTCTCCTGTCTAGCTTCTTTTTTTCCTTCCTTTCCCTTCTTGTAAGGGGACTTGGTATCAGCACTACAACAGGCTTTCTGCTTTTCACCACTGTCTTTTAGAAAATATTATCTCCTTAAACATCCCTGTTCCTAAGATTCTTTCTGCAACATAACCATAACGACAATAATAACAGCTTTTATTTACAAGGTACTTACCATGCATCAGGCACCTTGTTAGGGAATTTATATGTTTTGTTGCATTTTATGCTCATAACAACTCCATGATATTGACCCATTAAATAACTTGCTCAAATCACACAGCTTCAAACTGGCAGAGCCAGGATTTGAACTCAGGTGGTGCAAAGGGTTAACATGCTTGGCTGCTAACCAACTGAAAGGTTATATGCATCTACACATACAAACATTAAAAATAAATAAATAATAAACCCATTGTTGTCAAGTCGATTCTGACTCATAGTGCCCCTACAGGACAAAGCAGAAGTGCACCACAGTCTGTAATCTTTATACAAGCAGACTGCCCCATCCTTTTCCCGCCTAGTGGCTGGTGGGTTTGAACTGCTAATCTTCTGCTGAGCAGCTGAATGCTTAACCACTATGCCACTAGGGTTCCCAAATCAATGAAAGGAGTACAAAACTAAAAATAATAATAATAATAATAATTACATTGTAAGTCTAAAGTTTAATTTTAATTTTAATTTCTTACTTTAAATGTTACTGCAATAATATTAAAACCACTAATAAAAAGACGAGAAATTTCCAGGTCAACTTTTGTGTGACTCTTACGTTTTCTATTAATAAAAATTACTGTAAACTAAAATAAACTTTAGTTTCCTTCCAGGTAAACTATTATGTAAAACAATATTGTAGACCAATTGTTTAGTTTCTATGGAAATACTCAGAGAATGAATCCAAATTATACCTCGTAATGAACTCTGAAAAAACAAAGGTAAATGCTTACGGATTCAGCATGTGAGGCCTGGATGGGAATGTTTGGATCAAGAGACACACTGTTGCTTCCTAATGTTTTCAGAAGATGAAAGAGTTCAAAAGCTAGATGCTTAGTTGTCTGTCATTTCAATGTCAATACATGAAAGAACTGACCTAAGTTAAAAATAGAATTCTCATTATACTGCCTACCCCCTTTTCCTGAAAAATCTCACTTAAAAATAGAGCCACATCATTCTTACAGTCATAATTACTTTCCTTGGTAAATCCATCAAAACGTGTTCAGATGTTGCATTTCTGATAAAACTCCTCTACAAAGTTTATTTGTAGAATGGAAAGAAAACAAATTAAACGGAACTCTGTTTTTTAATATTAAATAAGATATGGCCACTACCTAGTTAATATAAGAACCATCTCAGACTAAGTTATTATGATCCCCCTTTCTTATATCAGTCACAAAGTTTAAATATCTGACCAAAATTGTAATATGGATAGGAACACTGATAAAAGAACTTGCTATCACCACTGTCAAATAGATTTAGTTGCATGCACAGTATTTGTTAGAGGCAATATTTCTGAAACTCTCTACAAATACCTTCTCATAACACATAAGATTTTCAGTCAGTTTCTTGTTAGTAAACAGAAAAAATAAAATCTTGAAAAATAAATATTTGTGTGTGTGTGTATGTGTTTCAATAAATAAAAATTTATTTAGTTCACATAAAACCATACTCAATATTCAGGATAATGTTACAGTTTTTAATTTCCCTATAGAACTGAGTTCATTTCTAAACAATGTTTTGGGTTTATAATTTCAAATGTGAATCTAACCATTCAACAAATGTAATTCCCTATTCAACCTCTTCAGAATAAACTTGAAGAAATTCTAAGTTTATCCTATCACTCTCAGATTCAAACCACTTCCCACTGGGAGTATCTGGTCTCCAAACGTTTATAATCAGATGACCATTGACTCTGCTTAAAAAAAAATAAAAGATTATGTTCAAAATGTGAATATTGTTTATGTATAAATATATATATAAATTCTCAGAATTAAAAAAATATATATACTTATACACATATGGCCTCATATGCATGGGAAGGCTGGACAATGAATAAGGAAGGTCGAAGAAGAATTGACACCTTTGAGTTATGGTGTTGGCGAAGAATTTTGAATATACCAGGGACTGCCAAAAGAATGAACAAATCTGTCCTGGAAGAAGTGCAATCAGAATGTTCCTTAGAAGCAAGGATGGCAAGACTATGTCTCACATACTTTGGACATGTTATCAGGAGGGATCAGTCCCTGGAGAAGGACATCATTCTTGGTAAAGGAGAGGGTCAGCGAAAAAGAGATGGACTGACACAATGGCTGCAACAATAGGCTCAAGCATAACAACAATTGTGAGGATTGCACAGGACCAGGCAGCCTTTTGTTCTGTTGTACACAAGGTCGCTATGAGTCAGAACCGACTCGATGGCACCTGACAACAACGACAACATATATATGGAGACTTAGCGGCACAGCAGTTAAGAGCTTGGCTGCTAACCAAAAGGTCAGCAGTTTGAGTCCACCAGCTGCTCCTTGGAATCCCTATAGGGCAGTTCTACTATGTCCTATAGGGTTGCTATGAGTCGGAATCAACTTGATGGCAATGGGTTTTGGTTTATACATATTTAAATATATTTTTCTTTTTTTTCCTCCCCTCTGAGTATTGTTAAAGAAGAGTTACATCATGAGTAGTAGCTTTAATCTGCAGTTTCTTGGGAGATTTTTTTTTTTTAAGACATTTGCCCACTTTGTGAGTATTATTTTGGTTACAACTACAGAACACAATCTGTAAATCTAAAGCACATACAAACTGTAATTCCTCAAATATGCTAAAACTGAATAAACAAGTAAGATCCCCACTCTCTTCTACCTTGTGGAGTTCATTCTCCTCCCTCCAGAAACCTCTTACCAAACTTGATACGTGACCACCTGGCATATGAAGTAGCTTGGGTCAACCCATACTTTAAATATTTGTATTATTTATTTATTTTGTATGTTAAATACTTGTGTTTTTCTCTTTTTTGTGTATTTTAAATATTTGTATTCTAGTTTTCTTTTTTTTAATTTTTAAGATAAAAACACATTGAACTAGTCATTCTAATAATTTCATTTCACACTCTTATAGATTATTTTGCATACCTTTCAGGTGCAAGCCCTCCACCTTGGAGACCACTGGCCTAGATAATGAAATATAAACTCTTCAACTTGTCTTGCAAATTCTTCCACAGCTTTGTCTTATCTCATTTATCTGACTGTATTTTTCAGTATTCCCACAAAAGAATCCCTCATGGTAAGCAAGCTGGTTGTTATGATAAAAGAAGGTGGGCAGGAAACTGAGACTGTCATATACTCCGGTTGGAAATGTAGTTTATGCTGTAGGTCAGCAACTAGATAGATAGTAAATCAAGGCTCTGAGTGAGAACAGCAAGCAAGGAGCCTCAGACAGGCAGAAATAAGAGCATACAGGTCACTGGAGTTCAGAGACAAAAGGCCAAAAAGTAATCAAGCAGATGAGAACTCCATAGCATAATGGCAAGGCTTTGAGAATGGTCAAAAGGTCAAGCAGTCAGGAATCAGGAGATCCACTTTAACCAGCACAGGGGTTGGTGAACGGGACAAGGAAACAGATGTGAGGCCCAAGCAACAAAGCAATTTGATACTGAGGCAATTTTCTGTTATGGCCAGGAAGTTTCTTACACGTTTCCTATGGGTTCCTTTCCCAGAACTTGGGTAGTCTGATCCTGTGGGTAGCAGCAGTCAAATGGGAATGTCTGGGAAAAGAGAGAGTGAGGAGAAGGCACCAAGAAATATTCCTTAACCTGAAGGACAAGCTCTCCATAGCTTGTACCTCTGCTATGACAGGTCCATCCTCCTAGAATATCCTCCTCTCTATCCAACCAAATCAGATTTATCCTTCAAAATCATACTCAAATCTTACCTTCTCCATTAGTCCTTTAACAATCTCAATTCACCATTCTCTGAACTCCTGTTGCAATTATTTTCTCCCCTGAGCATTTTAACACAATTGTGTGCAGTCTTGCTTTTTTTTTTTTTAATTTCCTTGTTTCATATATTATCTTTCTCAAAGCAATTCCAAACACCTGGGGAGCTATGAATTCATGTTATATATATTCCTTGAATGCTACAATATGACTTTTTACCCAAACGCACAGATGAGCACGTATACAAAATTTAGCATACAATTTCAGGTGATTCAGAGATCCTGGCTTTACCTCAGCGTATTCAGACACTCTGACAAGTTCTGAGGCGGCTTTACACTGTTGGGGAAAAGGTTTTTCACTTTTTTTTTTTTTTTTTTTGGTAGTAGGATGGGAACGTTCCTTGAGCAACAAGATATTTGGAAACAGGTAAGTAGAGTGACTCAAATATTAACCGCTCTTCTATATTTTATTTTCAATGTGAATGACTCAAGGTTGGGCCTTTTATTCTTTTCAGTATTATATTTAGATAATTATGAACTAGATGTATTATCACGCACCACTAAAATACTTACTAGAGAAAAATAATTGGGAACTTGACAAAATGTAATAGCTTTACGATAATAATGTCATTGTCATGGCTAACACTAGGCATTTCCTAAGGTCTTAAGAACTTTAAATGTATTAACTTATTTAAACCTCATGACAACCCCAGGAAGTTAATGTTTCTATGTTCTTTAGTATACAGATTAGGAAACTGAAGAATAGAAAGCTTAAGAAATTTATCCAAGGTCACATAGCTGGTAATTAGAGGAGCCAGGATTTAAACACAGGCAGCAGGCTGACTCTTGAGCTCACATTCTTAATTTACCAGTTATTCCTACCTAGGACCCAGATGCTAGTTGTGCTAGTGAGTTTCTCACCTGCCAGCAATTCTTACCCTGCCTGTATGCATATGCTGCTCCTCTTACCAAGAGGAGGGGTCTAAATGCCATCTTCTAGAATCTAGACTGACCCGATGACTCTCTCTTGGCCCGTAGAATACAATAGAAATGATGGTCTAGGACTTGTAAGGATAATCACACAAGCCGTGAAGCTTCCCCTTGAGTCTCTTGGAACATTTGCTCTCAGAACTCAGCTGCCATGCTGTGAGAAGGATTAAGCCCTTTGGAAAGGAGAGATGTAGGTGTTCTGGCTCACAGTCTCTGCTGAGTTCCCAGCTGGCAGCTCATATCAACTTCATCAACTGTGAGTGAGCCATCCTGGTTGCATGAGGGGGCCAGCTCAGAAGTCTTCAGATGACTGCTATTTGGGGTGACCTCTGACTCTGATCACATGACTGACTGGGCCCAGTTAATTCACAGAGCCATGAAAGGTAATAGCAAATTGTTGATTTAAGCCACTAAGTTTTTGGGGTAGTTTGTTACAGAAGTAGATTAAAAAATCAAAAACAAAAACAAATATAGTCCATTCTGTGATTTTTTTTCAATATTCCAGTTGATCAATTTTCTCCCCTATCCCCTAGGAAAACACTGAGAATTTTCATTTTTCTTCTTTCTCTGGCTGCGGTGCAATGAATTACTTAATATGGCCCTTCTAGCCAAGGTCTTTGTGACTCACACACAATGACTGAGTTGGACTATGCAAATAAGGTATACAGAACCTGTGATGGTTGGGGTTATGTGTCAACTTGGCTAGGCCATGATTCCCGGTATTATGTGGTTGTCCTCCATTTTATGTGTTGTGGATCCTGACCTCTATGTACTGATGAGGCAGGACTGGTGTAAGGTTTGTTTTGGGTCAAAGCCTTGGAGGAGGGTGTGACTCAAACCCCACCGTTACTAAAGTCATACCCTTTCCTGGGTGTGGCCTGCATCTAAGATATATGTGTGTGTCCTGGCAAGGCTTTTTCTCTCTGCATCTGGATCCCACATCAGGTTCGTGATCAATTGACCTCCCCCGAGGCCTGCTGTCTGACCTGTCAATTCTGGGATTTACCAGCTTCCACAGTCCCTTGGGCTGGTGGCCTATCATGTGACCTGATTCGCCAGCTTCTGCAGCCTTGTGAGGCAGCAGCCTGTGGTCTGAACTGCAGGTATGGGTTCAGTCAGCTCCCACAGCCACGTGGGTCAGGAAAAGCCTATGCCTGATCCACAAATTTGGGACTTGCCAGCCTCCAAAACCACACGAGCCATTTCCTTTATATGGTTCATGAGTTCTGTGAGATGTTGCAGCGGATTAGGGAACTCAAAGACGGGAGGGAGAGTACTGAGGAGAGAGGGAGTAGTTGATGTTAGAGATGATACTGTGGTACAGCTGCTTGGAAGAGTCAGACATCTGGAACATTTTTAACCTCTGCCTCATAGGAACCAGCTTTGTGCTGATGCTTATAAAAGAAATTATTTCTTCACTGGCTTACCGGATTTGGCTTGTAGGTTGCATTTTTCTCTTGTGGCTGGAACATACTAAAATATGTACCTAAATTGTAGGAAGCTTATTCCCATATTGTTGTAGAGATACAACGTCTTGACTTACCAAGCAATAAAAGAGGTAGAGTGCTTCTCCATCTTGCCCCTTTAACTGCTTAAGGCTAGGCTAATGATCCAGGTGAATTATAATTTTTGTAAAGGCTACAGATAAAATGTAATGAGAAATGCAGTTATAAGAAGCACCCAACACATCCTTTTCTGTTACTACTTACTCTGTATCTCTGGGTGAAATTCAAAAGAAGTTGAAAACTTTACTATTGGTAAATGTTGCAAGTTTGAAGAATAAGAGAACATAATTTACCTTATGTTATTTTAATGAATTTCTACCTTTGAGTTCAAAGTAAAAGCAAGCACAAAAAGGCTTCTGTACCAAAATACAGTTAAGTTTAGATTTCTTTACTTGTATGAAATATAAAGGATCAAAATAGGACATATTGGGCACTAGTCATTAAACATTGATTACCGCCCATCTACTGGGTGGATTACCATAACATTCATTTAATAATTTATTTACAAATTAAAAAAAAAAACCTACAATGTGTCTTCTATTGAATACCCAAGCAGATACTGTGGTAGATGCTGGATGAAGAGAGGGATAGAGAGATCAATAAAACAGCGTTATCTGTCTTAGAAAAATTCAGAGAAAATGAAATATTTAAGGTCACCTAATCAAGAGCCCTGGTGGCACAGTGGTTAAGAGCTCAGCAGCTAACCAAAGGTTGGCAGTTTGAATCCACTAGCTGTTCCTTGGAAACCCTATGGGACAGTTCTACTCTGTTCTATAGGGTCGCTATGAGTTAGAATTAACTCAATGGCAATGGGTTTGTTTTTGGCTTTTAATCAAGTCCCAAGGAACCCTGGTGGCACAGTGGTTAAGTGCTCGGCTGCTAACTGAAAGGTTGGTGGTTTGAACCCACCAGCTGCTCTATGGGAGAAAGATGTGGCTGTTTGATTCCGTAAAGATTAGAGCCTTGGAAACCCTATGGGGCAGTTCTACGTTGTCCTATAGGGTCACTATGAGTCAGCTTCCACTTAACTCAACAGGAATCAAGTTCCAGGGACTACCTGGGTGGTGCAAATGGTTAAGTGCTTGACTCCTAACCAAAAGATTGGCAGCATGAACTTATCCAGAGGTGTCTTAGAAGCCAGGCCTGGTGATCTGCTTATGAAAGTTCACAGCCTTGAAAATCCAATGGAGTGCAGTTCTATTCTGCAACACATGGGGTTGCCATGAGTCAGAATCGACTCTATGGCAACTGGTTTGGTTTTAATTAAGTCCAAAAAGGCTGCCCAGCCATTTGAAGATGGGAATGAAGGATGAGTAGAAATTTATCATGCAAAGAAAAGGGAGAAGTTATAGCAGGCAACAGAGTCCACAGCGCAAAGATATGAGACAACTGGTGTCTCGGGGGTGGGGGCAAGCAGGGGATGTAAGAAAGGGGAGGGATGGAAGGCAGGACCGAAAGCATATGCTGTGTTAAGGAGTTTGGGCTTCATCTTGTTGACACTGATGAGCCATGGCCAGTTTTAAAGTAGCAAATTAGTAAATTTTGTCTGAGTTGGTGGACAAAAAATTAACATTCATCAATTTAAGTGATTATTTAATTGGGGACTGTTACTATGACAATATGTGAATCCAGCCAAAGTGATATACAAATTATAAGCTTACTCTTTTGTTTCGAAAGTAAGCCGTATTGTTTTAAAAGTCAGCTGATTTCCAAACTACCTTTGACAATAATTCAAAATACATACGCCGCAAAGTTTAAAAGAGAAATGTCAATAGTGGCATCATTTAATTTATTAATAATTATATACGTAACAAGGAGCCCTGGTGGAGCAGTGGTTAAAGCATTCAACTGTTAACCAAAGGTTTGTGGTTCGAAACCAGCAGCAGCTCGTCAGGAGATAGATGTAGCAGTCTGCTTCTCTAAAGATTTTCAGCCTTGGAAACCCTCTGTCATTGCTATGAGTCTGAATCAGCTTGATGGCAGTGGGTTACATACATAATAACTGATTTGCTGAGTAATTACTTAGACTATTTCCTAGTTGTATGTTCTAGATGTATCTTAGCTTTGAAAGAGTTGGTGACTAAGTCCTACCTGGACTATTATCTGAAAACCATGGATCACAAGCAGAAGTCATCTGCTGAGATGTTTAGTAGGTCTAGATGTGCATCTCCAAACTATTTGGGAATATAAATTGTTTATTACTCAAGTTATTCATATTCCCTGTGATCATGAATCCACCAAATCTGCCCTTTGTTTTACATGTAAGAAACGGAACACCAATAAAGAAAAGAAACTCCGATCTGCTTGCCTGTTGGTTTGAGGTACATTCTATAAAGTATATCTGGAAAATCATACATTGTACATAGTATGTTCCAAACAAAATACCACTATTCCAAAGTAAGAGTGAAAATTACTTAAGTAAAAGAAAATATTGCTATTATTTAAACTTGTAGAGAGCTAGTATAAATGTCCCCATTGAAAGAGATAAATGTTGCTTAATACTTTTTTAAAAAAATAAATTTTGGCGTGTATTATAACAAATATAAGGAACTTATCTCCATCTGAAATCATGCATGATATTATAATTTCATGGAAATATTTTGGAGTAATTACTTTCAAATGAATACAGGAAGAATGTTATTAAAAAGAACAAAGATTAGGAAATATACTGTACTACATAATCCTGCAGTGGGGAAGGGAACAATCTCTTATGATCTAATAGGATTTTTCCATTCTTAACTTGGCCGATCTTAGACACAAAGCAAATAAATCATTCTTGGTTTCTAAAATCCATGGTGATACTCAAAGGAAATTAATTCTTTCTGCTAAACAGGGTTCATAAAAACATTATTAAAGTCAACGAAATGAAAACTGTAGATTTATAATTTAATGGGATGTCATTTTGTTTTTTAAATGAGAAAATTTTCCATTCTTTTCCAAATAGTATCTAAAACAAAAGTGACTTTCCAGTATTGGGAAATAGGTGATGCATATGGTAGAATGGCAAAGTTCTGAAGTTGGCAGAATGCAGAACTTGGAAAATCCAGTGTGGTAAAGAGGCCAGCACTCAACAGCTGAAAGCAGGGTGTTGCCTACTGATAAAACCAGGTGTTCTAGAAGACACCAGTTTCACCACCTTGAATGTGGGGGAAGAAAGGATGTGATTACTGGTGAAAGTGTAATTAAAATTATTATCAAACACAAAAATTACACTGGCATCAAAATGCTATCATCATTTTAAAAATATTTAGAAACCTAATTGCACAAAATAGAAGGCAATTGCCTTTTGGAGTTAAAAATCAAAGACAGACACTTACACAGATGTACATACATCAAAAGTTGGAATTAAAATTTGTAGAAAAACTATATGAATGGAATCTGAGGCATTAGTATTTCTCAGATAAATGGAGGAGGCAACATATGCAACTGGGTTGAGGAGAGAATAGCTATGGAAACCCTTCCTCACAACTGAATAAACTATGTGGAAATAGTCTGGTCTTTGGTCAATCAAAAGAATTTGCTGAAAGAGCTAGGATTTCAAAATCTTTTAGAAAGTTTACAAAACAGGTACAATATGCAAGCTTCCAAAGGTGGGTGGTGACAGAAAAGAGAAAAATGAGAAGCAACTGAGTAATGAAGAATAGTTCAAGGTAGATTTCTTAAAGAAAAGAGTCATCTGGATAATTGGTGTGTTGAGAAAAAGAATCAATGAAGATGGAATGACTCAAACCAGACGTTTTCCTTGACTCCTCTGTTTCTCTTACATACAACATCCAATCCAGCAACAAATCCCATTGGCTTTACCTTCAAAATGTAGTGCAAACCTGAAACCTCTTCCCCCCACTACTACTCCTCTAGTTTAAGCCACAGCCACTTGAATTCCTGCAAAGGACTCTTAACTGTTATTTTTGCTTCCACTAACTCCCAAGCATTGCCCCACTACAGTCTATTCTCCACCTAGCAGCCAAAACTATATAATGACTTCTCTTCACACTTAGAATAAAACCCAAGTTGTTTATCATAAGCTACCAGACCTTACATTACACAGTCCTTACATCTCTCTCCAAATTAATCTCTTTCCATTCTCTGTCTTGCTTTCTCCAGTCTAGCCTGACTAGCTTCCTGCTGGTTTTCAAAGGAAAAATCCAGTAAATCCCATGGCCTGGGCATGTATAAAACCAAACCAGTTACCATCGAATCAGTTCTGATTCATTTAGAACCTATGTGTGTCAGAGTAGAACTGTGCTCCATAGAGTTTTCAATAGCTGACTTTTTTGAAGTAGATTGTTAGGCTTTCTTCCGACGTACCTCTGGGTGGTACCTCCAATCTGCTGGTTAGCAGCCAAACACACTAACCATTTGCACACCCCAGGGACTCCCATGCCATATATATTCATTGCTGTCGAGTTGATTCTGACTCATAGTGACCCTATAGGACAGAGTAGAACTGCCCCATAGGGTTTCCAAGGAGTGGCTGGTGGATTTGAA
>NW_004443968.1:5685617-5719068 GCF_000243295.1 Trichechus manatus latirostris | reverse complement strand
TCAACCTTTTGGTTAGCAGTCAAGCTCTTAACCACTGTGCCATCAGGGCTCCAAATATATAGACACTGTTTAATTATGTAACTTCTGTTAGCTAGAGGAATTTGCTATTGAATTGAAATTCAATAGCAATTTATAAATAGCAAGAAAATTTATATTTGGGGGAAAAATTAACAAAAACAGTGATTTACTTGATTACAGAATAAACAAAGCAGTATAATATAGGAATTTTCTAATTCATGTTCAAGATAATAACAACAAGCATTTGTTGCTCTACAGACACAGAGCAAGCCTATGGCTGCAGGTGAATATGTTCCTTTTGAAGAATGAGATGTGTTCACCAACACTGCATGTGTAGGAAAAGATTAGGGATGAAATGATAGGAAAAGAGAAACAGGGAGGGAGATGTGTTACAAGTGCCTAAATGTTTCTCAAAATAGCTGAGGTACGTGGAGGACAAAGGGCCCTGATGTGTGGGTGACAAGGTTCCCAGAGACAGTGGGCACCCCCATTGACACAAACAGTTGTCACATACACCCTTCACACCATGCCTGAGGTTGTAGCTGAGTAAGAAAGATACAGATTCCCAGCATCTCCACATCTTTTTCTAACATGTATATCATTATCTTAGTCATCTAGTGCTGCTATAACAGAAATACCACAAGTGGATGGCTTGAACAAAGAGAAATTTATTCTCTCACAGTCTAGTAGCTACAAGTCCAAATTCAGAGCTTCAGCTTCAGGGGAAGTCCTTCTCTATCGGCTCTGGAGGAAGGTCTGTGTCATCAATCTTCCTTTGGCCTAGGAGATTCTCCACACAGTAACGTCAGGTCCAAAGGATGCACTCTGCTCCTGGCACTGCTTTCTTGTGGTATGAGGTCCCCCTTCTCTGCTTGCTTCCCTTTCCTTTTTATCTCTTGAGAGATAAAAGTGGGTGCAGGCCACACCCCAGGGAAACTCCCTTTACATTGGATCATGGATGTGACCTAGGTAAGGGTGTTACCATCACACCCTAATTCTCTTTAACATAAAATTACAATCACAAAATGGAGGACAACCACACAATACTGGGAATCATGGCCTAACCAAGTTGACATGTATTTTTAGGGGACACAATTCAATCCACAACATTCCACCCTTTGGCCCCAAAGAAATCACATCCTTGCAACATGCAAAACATATTCACCCCATCATATCATAGCAAAAGTCTTAACACCAAGTCCCTCCAAAAATTCCTCTTCATCTGTGAAATGAAATCTAGAATACAAGTTATCACTTCCAAAGGTACAATGGTAGAACAGATACAAGCTAGACATTTCCATTACAAATGGGAGAAACTGGAGGAAAAGAAGGGATAACAGGCACCAAGCAAGTCAGTAGAACACATTACATTAGCCCTCAAGCCTTGAAAACAATCCTCTGTTCTCTGAGACAACTTACACAATGGCCCTGCCCTCCAAACTCTAGGTATTGGATACATTTTCCAGATTCTGAGTAGAGGCCCATCAGCCCTGGGCTTCAGCTCCACCTTCCAGGCCCAATAGGACAGCAACTCTGCTCCCTCGGCTTTAGGCATACAATTCTCCTAGTCCATCTGAGTGTGGACTGCACACTTAGAAACACCAGAGGCCATGGCTCCACCCTTTGAAACCCCAGATGTTGTGGCCATACCTTTTGAGACTGAGGTAGCTCAGCTTCTTGTGTTCCTTGTCTCTTCAGCTTCTGCTTCCTGGTTTCTTGGGCTCTCAGCTCTTTGGGCCTTATGCCCGCAGCTGCCCTGCTAGGGCAAGTGTTCCAAAGCTCTGTAGCTCTACCTATAAGTGCCTGGAGGCACCCTACTCCACCAGGAAGCCTCCTGCACACAGTCACTCAGGTCTCTGTCTCTCGCTCCATGGGTCAGCTTGAGCACCATCTCGCGCTGGTCTCTTGGTTCTGCTGCTGCAGGCTCTCTGCTGTTGCTGGTTCTCTGCTGCTGCCACTCTTCTATCCATTCACAGTTTCAAAACCACTTCCACATTTTAGGTATCTGTTGGAGCTGCACCCCACTCCCAGTACCAAATTCTTAGTCATCTAGTGCTGCTATAACAGAAATATCACAAGTGGATGGCTTTAACAAAGAGAAATTTATTCTCTCACAGTCCTGTAGGCTACAAGTCCAAATTCAGGGTGTCAGCTCCAGAGGAAGGCTTTCTCTGTCAGCTCTGGAGGAAGGTCTGTGTCATCAATCTTCCTTTGGCCTAAGTGCTTCTCCGTGGAGGAATTTCGGGTCCAAAGGATATACTCCGCTCCTGGCACTGCTTTCTTGGTGGTATGAGGTCCCCCTTCTCAGCTCACTTCCCTTTCCTTTTTATCTCTTGAGAGATAAAAGGTGGTGCAGGCCACACTCCGGGGAAATTCCCTATAATTGGATCAGGGATGTGACCTGGGTAAGGATGTTACAATCCCACCCTAATCCTAATTGTCCCTAATCCACGACAATCACATAATGCACTTTCCCATACAAACCATGATATGAGATGGTGCAGCTTCCAGGACAGGTCATAAAATCCTATTTAATCAATCAAATTTCTAGAATAGCACATATTTTCACTAAGGAAGAAATTGACATCAACTGAACACCAATTAAGTGCTAAAATGCTGAGGCTCATTGAAATAAACTATTTTATACTTTTAATATACATTTATTTATATACGACAGCCTACTGCTGATTCAATACTCTGGGGAGCAAACCAAGGAGCCTAAATACTAATGAGAAAAAAAAAGTATAAACACCTGAGTATGACTGACTGGTAAAATGCACAACAATTACAAATCAGAGGTTAATACTCATGTAAGTAGTCTGAGCAAAAGTCAAATGAGTTCACACTCATTCCTAAGGGGGCGCGGCTCTTCAGTACAAAGGTTTAGAGGCAATTGAGGTAATTGGGGTCTAGGGTATAATTCCACACAGGAAGGACAGCTGAATTTCCCAACTTTGGTCCGGATGAATATTTGATTGTATTCACTTCTCACTTTTATTGACCTGAAGTTGGCCTCAGACCTGTGAAAAATACACCTCCCTAGCCAAGTGAGGTCAGGGCTGAGATGAATCCAATTGCCTTGAAATTCATTCATTTATGAATATTCACAAATTATCCTGCCATAAGACTTAGGGCTGTACCTTTGTCCTGTTTCCACCACTGTGATACTAATTGATGACCATATTTTCTACAAGAGGGTCTAGTGGCCAGACAGAAGCCTGACTGGGAACATTTACAATTCTTGATTGGGTAAAATCCAATGCCCTAGTCACAAGGTGACTGCAGTTTGCAGATGTGAGATTATTACATTTGGAGAAAAAGGTAGTAACATCTTTAAGAATTGGAGAGACTTGCTAAAGGAGAAATTAACCCCTGCATATAGCAACAAAGTTCTATAGGATAAAAATGGTGCTGGACAGGGAAAAAAAAGAGAGCGAGAGAGAGAGAAAGAAAACCTGAAGGCACGGACACCAAAAAATTAATAGTGGCTTATTCTGGATAGTGGTGAGATGGAAGACGGTTATTTTATTCTTTGCATTTTGTGGGAGGGGGTTGTTTTAATTTCTTTAAAAACAAAGCAAAGTGATGCAAGGTGGAATCTATTCCTTTACCTCTTTGGTTCCATCCATTCTTCTCTTTTTAAGGCAAGGATCACAAACTCAAATGCCTACAAAGCCAACTAATGTGACTAAAGTTTATTTCAAGCCTGCTGGAGAGGAATTGTGTCAAACCAGCCAGCACATCCCCATATCAAGAGAGAGCTGCTCCTCAGCACCAGCGGAGAGCTGCTGCAAAGAAAGGCAGGATCCAGTGTTGACAGGTTTTGAAATTATTCGACACTGGAAATCCAGATTCTTGTTGAAATTTCCTGATTTTTAAATCTCTGCAAATGGATTAAATTAAAAAAAAAAAAAATAGAACTCTTGAGGGGTAAAACAAAACATATCTGCAAGCCCCATTTGGCCCAAGGGTAGAGTGACCACCTAATTTATCCTGTAAGCCAGGACACTTTTAAGAGTCAAAGGAAGTGTTATTAATGATTACACTAAGACAAAAGTCATAAACCAGGACTGTCACAGGAAAACTGGTATAAATGGCCACCCTGGGTCATATTTTATAATCTGCTTAGGTTTTTAGTCTCATTGATAAAAGTTATTTTCTTTACAGACCTTTAGTTTCCCTCTCAACCTTCCATTTGGCCACAGTAGAGTCACACTTTATGATGATGAAGATAGGAGTGTGTGGCCAGTCAGTGCCAAAGACTGAATAGCATGTCAAAATCACCCTTAGAAGTCCTTTAAGTTGCCCATAAAGCACAAGGTACATATTTGTTTGTTTACAAACCCATGTGCACATTAAATTTTGAGAAACACAGAACTAGAGCAAAGAAAGGAGTAACAGTCTATACAGAGAAGTCTGGGCATTCAAACAGTACCTTTAAGAAAAGGGTTAAACTCCTATCTACTGCAGGATGGTTAGAAAATTCTAAAGAATTACTTTTTGACAGTAAAGTGTATTCTACTTTATTTATTGTTAAGCCTCTATTACATGTTAACAGATTAAACAAAGTAGTGAAGTAACACCTAAATTAGGGGCTAGGTGGTATAACTCTACTAAAATATTAAATGAAATAAGTATGTGTTTCTTTCTAATATTGTATATCCAAAATGAAATTCATGGTAATTGAAAGTCCAAGAACTAGGTGGGCCAAAGAAAGGAAGCCAGAGGGATCCATGAGGGCAAATCCACAGTAAGAACATTCTCTTCTAAAGACCTACAGGTTGGGGGAGAGGAGAGTCTCATCCCAGGTAGACAGGTTGCTGAGGCCCATTAAGTGGTGGGAGAATATTAGCTGGCCAAAACCCATCAGTCTCAGGTGGAAGCAGCTCATTCTTGTTACCGTGTATTCAGATGAGGAGGAAGAGCTGGGGTAGAAGGGGGTAGAAATGGAGAACAAAAGTTTAGAACCTACACTAAGTTGGCAAACCAGACTTAGAAAAAACTGAAAAGTCCATCCAAAGAAAGGAGAAAAATAAGAAGTGTCTGGAATGTAAAGATTAGTGACAGAGTGATAAGAAAGAGGGATGAGATGAAGCAAAGAAAGGAAAGTCCAAATCATATATTAGGTAGGCACTGAGGTCAAGGTTAGGATTCAGCCAGCAAAGCAAGATGGTATGAAGTCAGACCCTGCGAAACAAGCTCTGCAGGCTCTGGTACAGGAAAGGCACTCTATCTACAGGTTTCTAGATTCGGCCAAGTTGTTCCAACCTTGTAGCTTTTGGCCAGGTAAAGGATGTTTACCTATGAAGGGCCAGATAGGGTAGAGAAAAAAAACAAAACAAAACAGAATGTTATCTAGATAGAGAGTGACCTATTTCCCAGGCAGACAGGAGGCCAGAAATACTGTCCCAAAGGCCTGGGACTAACCTGGGGAGGGCCAGTGTTTCTTCATTATAAGTGTGCAAAGCTGCGGTCGATCTGCTAGCGAGTTTGATATCTGATATAAACCAAACCCACTGCCATCAAGTTGATTCCGACTCATAGCCACCCTATAGCACAGAGTAGAACTGCCCCACAGGGTTTCCAAGGCTGTAAATCTTTATAGAAACAGACTGCCACTTCTTTCTCCTGAGGAGAGACTGGTGGGTTCGAACTATCAACCTTTCAGTTAGCAGCTGAGTTCTTTAACCACTGCACCACCAGATCTCCTCGATATCTGACATATTTCTGTTAAAACCAAGCATCTGGGAAGTTCGACTGTTTCATTTACTTTACAGTGTATGATCAGGAAATTATTTGAACAAATAGTTAACAAAAAGTTTTGCAGAAGCTAAGTAATGTTTCCCATGTCATGTGCAGTCCTTGGACTTTATGTTTACATAAAAGAGAGAGGCAGCAGCAGAGTCCGTTTTAATCTTTAACCATAACTAATTTCCAAGAATCAGTGACACCATCCTCAGTTCCATTACTTTCAGTTACTTTCAGTTACTGAACAGTTAGATTCAGTTACTTTCAATCAATCATCAGCATTTAAATTTATTCATGCATGCTTGAAAATCAAACAGGTTGAAAGCACTGACCTACATTAATCTGTGAAACTTTCTATCTAGAAGAAAAGTATCCCAATGATACACATGGGCTACGTCAGTGAGGCAATGAAAGTAGTAACTCAAAAGTGATTAAGAGAATTAAACCTTGGCACTTAATCTGTTCAAGTTTTGGAAACTAGTTTCTATGCCCAATTTAAAATGTAGGAGGACAACTAAAATATGTAAACCACTTAAGGCAATGGAATGAACACAACAGGTGACTGAACTACTGGGATCCCTACTTCTTAGCCCAAGTTTAATTATGAGACTCTTATGTTCTAGTTCTCAACAGAAAGCATTATCCATTATTTTCTATTTGTTTGCAAAGGCTCCTCAGCACCAAATAGTCAAACAAGACAATTAACTTGAAATTCACCTAAGACTTTAGAGTGTTTTCTGAGATTAATACATATAAATGTATCTTGGTGAGTATGAAGCTTGAAACACTTGAAAAAGTTAATACTGTACATGCTTACATAGAAGAGGAGTTTATCTTAGGGGACCTGTCAAGCAATTTTGCTGAGAAAACCTCTAATTTTTAAGATCCTGCTGGTCCTGGAGGTAACTAGAAAGGCAAAGCCAATCCAACCTAGGAAAACTCAGGTTAAGGTCAGCAAGTCTGGGAGAACAGGGCATGGCACTCCCTAACCTTATCCACATGCTACTCTTAGGGGAGCTGGTAAATAATGGGGAGTCATTGAATCCATGTTTCCCTCTCTCACAATGTTGAGCTATAAGAGCATGCCATTCATCACATGCTAGCTCAGCAAAAGGGAAAAATGGTTTCTTGCCCTCTCACTTTAAGCGAACAGAAGCCAAAGAAGGCCTACTAGGCAACAATACCCCTCAAAAAAGGAAAATCTGGCATATACATAGATAAAGTCAGTAAACGTAGAGACATAAAAGTTTTCATGTTCTAGGATATCCTAAAAAAAAAAAAGAATGAAAGAAAAGAAATGCATTTTTGTCTCCCTGTCTGCCACCACTTTTTTTTCTACTGGCTGTTAATGGCACATAAGAAAGAAGCTTTTTTCAAGTTGATTTAGTCCTGATTTGACATTAAAATAGTAGAATGTAGAATGTACAATTACTTTTGGAGGCACAAAAAATGGAAAGTTTGGCTTTTAATGATAATATTTATTGACAGCTTATGTTTTGATAGGTACTGTGCTAAGCCGGCAGTACTTCTCATTTAATTAATTTAATTCTAAAATATGTGTGCAATATATCCATATATATCTACACACACATTTTATTACTCCATTTAAGGCTATAGTATTCAAATTTTATAGCTAATGAAAAAACCAAACAAACCAAACCCATTGCCACCAAGTCAATTCTGACTCATAGTGACTCTGTAGGACAGAGTAGAACTGCTTCATAGGGTTTCCAAGGCTGGAAATCTTCATGGAAGCAGACTGCCACACCTTTCTCCAAGTGGCAGATAAGGGTATAAAATCTAGGTCTTCTGAATCCCATATCAATGTTGACTACAAATCATGCTTATATGCCTTTCTTTCAATAGGTTTCATTTGTCTAAATGAAATTAATTTAAAAATTTTTAAAATGTGCTAAATTTTATGCTAGCTTAGTAACATTCTGGGTTCAATTCTATTTCTCTGAGACATTTTCGTCTTTAAAACACATATACAAACAACAAAACAGTAAGAACTCTTAGTGAGAAGAAGCTGGATCATCCTTAAAGTAGAAGGACTCAAATTTCAAAACCTATATTAGGTCAGTACTTTCTGGGACTTCACAATCCACCACCTGCATCGGTCACCTCTCCAACAAGATCTTGCCATAATGATCACTCACTTGAGCCCTGATTATCTCCTCTCACATTTAAGGCTGCTTTGTATTGGTTCAATAACAAAAAGGTAATGATAGGGTTATTTTTTAATAGTTTCTTTTTCCTTGAGAAATTAAAGTGTTTAGTGTCTCATGAACACTGGATATTTATTTTATTATGTTAGTTTCATTTTTAATATATGTATATTTAAACCATGAAAATAAATCACAACAATGTGTTAGAATCAAGGGCGAATTACGCAATACGGAAGATATACACAGGCTTACTTGTGCTTATTTACTAATTTGTAGTGCACAATTTCAAAAACAGGTGAAATTGTGCACTACAGATTAGTAAGTAAACACAAAAAAGCCTGTGCATACCTCTATTACTGTAAGCCTATGCATATCTTGCTTATGGGTTAATCTGCCCCTGGTTAGAATTATTAATTAGGGGATATAGTCAGGGACCAAATGAATAAGGTGTGTCTATTTGTCCTATATATTACCTACAACAATACAAACTATTTTCTACTCAATTCTTGAAATTGAACCTCAATTCTTAAACAATGAGTAACTAATGATTCACTGTAACTTCAGATTTGTTTGTTTTTAAATTTGATTTTTTCAGGCAAAATTTATAAGACTGACAAACATAAAGAAAAATTTTCTTTAGTCTTTGAAATTTCTTGGAAAAGAACATCAGATCTACTGAAATTAAACTAATTTACAACAGTTAAACACAGTGACTGCAACAATGGGCTCAAGCATAACAATGATTGTGAGGATGGTACAGGACCAGGCAGTGTTTCGTTCCATTGTACATGGGGTTGCTATGAGTCAGAAGTGAATCGATGGCACCTAACGACAACAACAACAATGTGACAGTTAAAAAATAACAATTATGTGGTCCAATAATTTACATTTTTAACTGCAGTAAAATCCAGTTAGTTTGACCATTTTGATAATCAACCATCTCAGAGGCTGGGGTACCAAGACTCATTTGCACCCCTATCAGCAGTCCTGAGTCTAGAGACAACAGAACATATCTCATTCTAATGAATGACGTAAGTCTTGAGACAAAACCACTTTCAGCTTATCTATTTGTACAAAATTAACAAACACAGCTTTCAATTTAAGCAAAACTGTGGATACTACTTTTTGATATGCTACTGTTGACTGAATGCTTACAAATGTCTTTTAAGATCTTGGCTGTAAGCTCTAAGTTAGAGTACATCTCTCAAACTCCCAACATCAACAAATGAAAAGTAATTCAACTCTAAGTACTCAAAATAATAGCATTCTCATCATCTAGTCCTCTATCCAGAAATTCACTCTGCTAAAGAGGGAGATATTCTACGTATTTACTAAACTGAGAAAGAAAGAAAAAAAGTTAAGTTTTTAAGATATGCTAATATCAAGGCCCTTCCCACCTCTTGACCACATTTCCTAAGATTTGCCATCTTGTTCACTAAGCTCCAGTCCCACTATCTTCTTTCTGCTGTTCAAGCATGCCAAGCTTGTTCTAGTCTGCGGGCCTTTGCACTTGGTGTTGCCTCTGCCTAGAATGCTCTTGCCCCTGATCTTTGCATTTCCTCTCAGCTCACTTGTCACCTCTGCAGTGAGGCCTTCTCTGACTCCCACCCCATCTTTTCAATTATCCTCCAATTGACTTTCACTGTTACACTTAGCTGCTTTCTAAAGTTGGAGGTTTGAGCCCACCCAGAGGTGCCTTGGAAGGAAGGTCTGGTGATTTACTTCCAAAAATCAGCCCTTGAAAGCCCTAAGGAGCACAGTTCTACTCTTAAAACATATGAGGTCATGATGAGTCAGACTCAACATGATGACAACTAGGGGTGGTGGTAAAGTTATCTTACGCATTCGTTTATTTACTTCTTTATATCTATCTCAAATGATCAAGTATTTACTCCTAGAGAGTAGAGATTTTGCTCTTTTTTTGTTCACCACTGTGAACATGGTTGCCTGGTCCATATTAGAAATTCAATAGATATTAAGTTAATAAATGACTGAAATTCATCTAATAAAAAGTTCGATTTAAGGATCAGGTTTAGAAAATAAGAGATTGCTTCTTAATATTGACATTCTCATTTAACCAAAATTTACCTTGAAGAAGTTCAAGGTAAAGATTAAATTAGGCTCTACGTTCATTCTTAGGAATAGTTACTCAGCACCCTGTGCTCTACCATCTGCTGTGTCATGCTTGGGTGATTCTATGCCCATTAAACTCAGGAAACCCGCTGACGTCTGGGAAGACAATGGGTCTTGCAGAGTCACTGACTGCTGTGATCTTAAATGAGGCCATGAAATATCGGTTAAATAAAGAGTTATCTTGGGAAAAGAATAGTCAAAACCTGTTAGTTTGCTCACTGTTGTCAGTTAGCAGACAAATACAGGGTTTCCCCAACACTGAGAGCAAGTCTTCAACTCACTAAACCAAGGCAAACTATTTCACCTATTAATTTTATACGCTGCTCTGTTTATAGGTGCAGTGAAGTTTACATCAAATTTTGCAGGTATTACTGAAGTTTTATAAAGCGATCAGTAAGAGCAGATGATGATGAAGTTGGATAGCGGTATGGAAACAATAATGAAATTGAATACAGATCTGGGAGTTTGAAGGCAGTTCAAGAATGATGAAAACCTTTGCCAAAATTTAAGCTTTGTAACTTGCTGCTTGTACCTTGGGAACAGCATGTGCTATAGAGTAGGGCAAAAATGATTTTACTGCCAGGTTTTTTGATGCTGTGCTCAATTTAGTTTTCATTGTTTGCATTTGGGGGCTTATACTGAGTCACATACTTTATTACTGTTAATATGTGAGAACATCTATTATAATTTTGAGTCTTTATTAGAGTTTAACTATAAGCTATAATTTAGCTTTATATGCTCTTTTAAAAGCATGCTGAATTTCTAAGTGAAATTTATTTTTATACCCAAATACTCCTCTGTATGTCTCCCAATACCAGTTTTCAAAGGAACACTGCTGTTGTTGTTGTTGCTGGATGTTATTCAGTTGATTCGGACTCATAGACACCCTATAGGTCAGAGTAGAACTGCCCTATAGGGTTTACCAGGCTGTAATTTTTATGGTAGCAGATCACCAGGGGTCTTAGGCTGGGTTCTCTAGAGAAGCAAAACCAGTAAAGCATATGAAAAGGTAGGTAGGTAGGTAGATAGATAGATAGACAGACAGACAGATTTATATCAAGGACATGGTTCATGCAGTTGTAGAGGCTGGAATGTCCCAAGTTTGTGGGTCAGGATAGAGGCTTCTCCTAATCACGAAGCCGCAGGGCCTGGCGAACCCAAGATTGGCAGGTCAGACAGCAGGGCTCTTGGTCATAGGCTGCAAAGATCAATGAATCCCAAGATCAATAGGTAAGATGGCAGGTAAGCTGCTAGCTGAAGTCTCAAGAACCAGAGGTCAGATGAACAGGAGCCAGCTGCAGGATCCAGAGCAAGCAAAAACCCACGAGCCTTGCCAGAAAGTCCACTTATATTTGATGCAGGTCACATCCCCAAGGAAACTCCCTTTCAACTGATTGGCTACTCACAGCAGATCCCATCATGGAGGTGATCACATTATATCAAATTTCATCATGGAAGTGATCACAACATCATACGACTGCCAAACTACATCATAACTGCCAAACCACCGAGAATTAAGGCCTAGCCATGTTGACACACAACCTTAACAATCACACCAGGTCTTCTTTCCCGCAGAGCTGGTGGTGGGTTCAAACCCCTGACCTTTCAGTTGGCAGTTAAGCACTTAATCATTGTGCCACCAGGGCTCCTTAGGCAGGCACTAGGGAGTAATTTTTAAAATGTACCTATACCTAAAATATTGGAAATACATTGAAAAGTATGAAGAATATAATAAAAATCATCAAAATGAACAACTTTTTGCTACTGTAGGGCTTGAGAAAAAATATTAATTAGATAATCTTTCTAAATTTAATGTTTACTACTGATCACTTCTGAGTAATATTACAAATAATAGAATCAGATTCTTTTATAACACGCTGAAGGTTTGACCAATAAAGATGGTTCTCTTTTGTTTTGAAAGTCTGATTAGAACTCAAATATATACTAAAAGGAAAGCACAAAGGGACAAAATCTATTATATTTAACAAAAAAGATATGTCAATACAGAGTACAGTTAAAAGAAATGCAACATTTTTATTTTCAACTGCTAGTAGAAAATGTTAAACAAATATATACTTTTAAAATTATTCAATAACTTGTGAGACTCTTGTGTAATCAGCCCCTAAATTATAGGCAAATGGATACTACTGAAGTGGATTTTATAGGCTGATTACAAAAGTCTTAAATCGAGTTGAATAATAGTTTGACTTTAAATTTAAATAGCCCAAACATATTGTGGTGGCCAGCCTTCAAGATGGCTTCCAATGAATCATGCCTCCTTGGTACACTCTCGGAGCCCTGGTGGCACAGTAGTTAAGAGCTCAGCTGCTAACCAAAAGGTCGGCAGTTCAAATCTACCAGCTGCTCCTTAGAAACCCTATGGGGCAGTTCTACTCTGTCCTATAGGTTGGCTAGGAGTTGGAACAGACTCTATGGCAACAGGTTTGCTTTGTTTGTTTGTTTTGGTCTTGTTTTTGTTTTGGTACAATCTTGTGGAGTCTACTCCCACACTGAACCAGAGTTGGTCTGTGTGATCATAGAACATGGAGAAAGGAATGGTATGTGACTTCCAAGACTATGTTATCAAAGAAAATGTGGCTTCCATCTTGGTTGTGCTCATTCTCTCTTGTACCACTCACTTTTGGTGAAGACAGCTACTATGTTGAGCAGCCCTTTGGAAAGGCCCCAAAGGCAAGAAAGTGAGGCCTTCTGACAGTAAGGCCAGTGAGGAGATGGAGCTTCTAGTCAAGGGGACATGAGTAAGCCCTCTTAGAACCAGAGTTTCTACCCTAGTCAAGCACTCAGGTAAGTGCAGCCCTGGCTGATAGTGTGTCACAAGACAGCCTGGGCCAAAACCACCCAGCTAAGCAAACTCCCGACCCTCAGACATTTTGTGAGATAATAAATATTTGTTGTTTTAATCTGTTAAGTTTTGGTATAATTGTTCTGCAGCAACAGACAACTAATACACACAACCACTTGCAAACCACCTGTCCCTATTACCCCGTCTTGGCTGGAAGCAGAAGTCAATGAAGTAAGTTTTCATCAATGATTACAGTTAAAAATAAACTACATTGTGGACATTTATCAAGGACATGAAAGAGTATACAGAATTTATTTATAATTAGTATATCATTCTTTTATATACTGAGTTGGGATTTGCCTTTGTTATATTAATGACAATAGTCAATAAGCAAAAAAATATAAAATTCTAGAAAATGTAAATGAATCTTTTGTGACAGGAAAACAGATCAGTGGTTCACTGGAGATGGGAAGAGTTGGGGAAGGGATGACAAAGGGGTAAGAGGGTGATGAATATGTTCACTATCTTGATTGTGTTGATGATTTTATAAGTATAACCCAACTGTCATGGATTGAATTATGTCACCCCAAAAATGTGTGTATCAATTTGGCTGGGCCATGATTCCCTGTATTGTGTGGTTGTCCTCCATTTTGTGATTGTAATTTTATGTTAAAGAGGATTAGCTGGGATTGTATAACACCCTTACTAAGGTCACATCCCTAATCTAATGTAAAGAGAGTTTCCCTAGGGTGTGGCCTGTACCACCTTATATCTTACAAGAGTTAAAAGGAAAGGGAAGCAAGGAGAGAACTGGGGGACTTCACACCACCAAGTAAGCAGTTCCGGGAGCAAAGTGCATCCTTTGGACCTGAGGTTCCTGCACTGAGATGCTCCCAGACCAAAGGAAGACTAATGACAAGGACCTTCCTCCACAGCCAACAGAGAAAGTCTTTTCCTGGGCTGATACCCTGAATTTGAACTTGTAACCTACTAGACAGTGAGAGAATAAATTTCTCTTTGTTAAAAGCCATCCACTTGTGGTATTTCTGTTACAGCAGTACTAGGTGACCAAGACACCAATCCATTGCCGTCAAGTCAACTGTGACTCATAGCCACCATGTAGGACAGAGAAGAACTGCCCCATAGGGTTTCCAAGGAGCAGCTGGTAGATTGGAACTGCTGACCTTTTGGTTAGCAACCAAGAGCTTAACTGCTGTGCCACCAGGGCTCCTTTTACAAGTATATACATACATCAAAACTTACCAAATTGTACACTTTACATAGCTTGCTTTTTGATTATACTTCAATAAAGCTATTTTTAAAAACCTATCTGATTACTGCATTCACAATTTGCCTAATTATCAAATTGCCATAATTTTCAAATTACCAGCTCTGAAAGATGTTGGACTTTGTTACCTTGAAATTTGGGAAGTTAAGAAACTAATATTTTTATTATATATTGTTCTACTCTTATATCACTGAAACAGTCTCATAAGCTGTCACAATACTCTATTGATTAATTTTAATCAGAGTGCTAGAACAGTCAAATATAAAATCTTTTCAAAATAATAAATTATATGAAACATGTCAAGCAATATGAAGAAAAGTTGGTATCATGTCCCCATGTGGTCTTGGTCTCTGCATTAATGGGAAAAGGTGAGCACTTCAAAGAGTGGAGGTGAACAAATCTTTGACTAATGATTTTTTAAGTCCATGAAATATTCTGACACTCTCCCTCAAAACTCATTTAGAGTTCTAGTCAATTTTTTCAAGAAAAATCACCCTTTAGCCTTTAAATCTTAAAGAATAAAATTTAAGATACATTTTCTACTTTGGATTCATAACTTTTCAACATAGACTTAGGAAAAATTACCTGGATGAAAATTATATTTTATAAAGGGCCACATGTAATTGTTAATTTCATAATCTAAGAAACAATATGATATAAAATGAATATTATCAAAGACTTTAATTTCTTAAAAACACCTTCAGTATAGATATACAAACCATAAGACTTAATGAAAAGTCACCAAAAAGATGCTGGAAAATCAGTGATCTGTCTGGTTATGAACCACCATAGTATAAACACCATGGCAACAAAAATGTGACCAGAACTTGGATGTGTTAATGGGCTGCGTGGTGGAGATGGGGAAGATTCATTATCTCGCTCATAACTCCTTTACCATTCTTCATCTAATAATTTATTTGTTCAAATTAAATATTACAAATATTCATCAATAAACAATTATTGCATCAATATTTATGTAATTTTCCCATGTTAAGATAAAAATTTTCATATTAATACAACTATAGCCTGAATTAAATATTTTATACACACACACGCACATATATATATTTATATATACATACACTCAATTATTGCAAGTGAGTTTATGTGATTTACTTCCCTATGCTGCCAATAACATTTAACCTATTTTATGGATATCTAAAACAGAAATTCTGAAATTTAGAAGCAAGTTACTTTTATACTATATCCACATAACAGTTTGATATAATTAACTGTTTAACTTATAGTTAGTAAAATGTTTAAAACACAATATTATAGATTTTTATTTTTTTAGTATCACACCAAATCATCTTCTAGGAAGCTGAGGTTTTCTCCTTTTTGCTCCCATAGCTCCCCCACAAATATTTTCAATGTTTTTTCTTATAAATTTGACATTACTATTATTTTAATTTTATTATTTTTACTTTTATAATTATGATTTTACTATAAGTAATTTGCTTTCTTATAGTAACATACCAATTTTTAATAGTCTAAAAACAGATGATTTTTAGATTATCGCTATCACTTATTCGTCAGTTATTTCTAAGAGGGTAGTTTAATATAAAAGGCTTTAAGATATTATTTTCCAATTGTGTTTCTCAAATGGGTCTGACTGCCCTGCATGCTCATCTATTGCTAACTACTCTAGAGGTGCTAAGAAAACCAAGGCAAAAACTCGGCTGGCACTGTTGACAAGTGAAAATATCAGCTCACAGTTGCCAGATCTAATTTTTTAAAGAAAGGTGCAAATCTGGATTTTTATATAAAATCACCTAATTCCAAAAAATTATCTTTAAATCCAAGAGAGCTCTAACAATATATTTCTGGGTAGCAAATGGCTAACAGTTTGCCAACTCTGATGCATAGACGAAAGATGAAAGGCAGAAGAAGCACAAATTTACAACCAAACAGAATAATATTAGTCATGCCAACCACAGAGCTGCATATAAGGTTTTATTATTCAGACATCCCTAAGTCATGTGTCATATATATCAACACAGATACATTTTAATCACCCTACTTTCTATTAAGGTTATTTTTAGAAGTCATTTTTTTGTGATTTATTTTAATATGAATGTGATATGAATGGAAGCAAAGCTACACCTCACATTTTCTTGTTAGGTGACCAGAAAAAAGAAATAAAAGATTTCACATTTATGAACTCTGTAATTTAAATTAAGAAATACATACGCTAGGTTGTCCTGCTTTTAAAGCTCAAAAGTTATTTAAGTTTTCTTTGAACATGACTCACTCTATTGACACAGTTAAAATTTTGTCCTTTATTTTAAATTATGTTGGTATGTTCTTCACAAGAAAGGTTACAGGTCTGAACGTGGCCCCTGTTAGCAGCAGAAGCCCCACTCTGGGAACACATTCCAAACAACGTGCTACTCAGACTCATTTTTAACTACTTTTGGTTCTAGTAATTCGATACTTATTACTTTGATTTCACATGATTTTCTAGAATTTTAGGACTCCACGTGAAATCTTTAAAAAAAATTTCATTACATTGTTTTCTACAAATCACATTTATATTATATATTTATAGCTTCAATGGAAAACTATGTGCATGTAAATAATATTTTTATTCCATTGATTCTTCTATATTCCATTAGTATAAAATACTCTATGGGGTCTTTAGGAATTGCCAACAAGTATAATGAAGCAGGTTTATATTTAGAAGCCTGAGATGCTTTCATTGGAGGGTTTTTAAACAGCAGGGGAAGTCATTGCTGGAAGCCCCCATTAGGGAAGACTCAGATGAAAGCGTTTAGATGCTCAGACTCATCGCTGCCAAAGGAGTACTCAGCATACACACTTTAAGCTAACATTATTATGAAAAGGAGAAAATAATATAAGATATAATGAGCTACTCATTAGCCTCCACAGAGCAGGGTTACTCTTTCTGAGAAAGCAATTATTATTATTTTTTTAAAAACTCTGTTGAGAAAAAACAAATCTAATATAGAGAAATCTTTGAAAGATCAGAAAGTTAAACTGAGCACCGAAACACATGGCTAAAATGTTACTTTTCATGGAAACGTAACGGACAAATAAGTGAGGATATATGAACTGTTTATTACTCTTAATCTTAACTGCTGAAAAACTGCTTTAAATTTGGGTGTGGCAGCTCCTCTTGAAAGACTTGTTGGCACTCCAGTGTAGACCTTGCTGTGATTTGTTTCCAGCATTGGCCACACCTTGTTCAAAAGACAAATGACTCATAAGAGGCCACAATCCAAAACGTGATATTCAGCATTTAACTCACTAATGATATCCCAGATGTAGCCACAGCTTCTACTGTGAGAAAAATATTAGAGAATTCAAAACCATAGTTTCTATATTTTACTAGATTACATTATGTAAGAATAGTAAAACTACAGTGTAGAGTGTCATATAAGGTAATGGGAAGAAAGGCCACAGAGGGGTTTTGAAATGTGTGTCAACATCAATAAATGTTACTCAATATTTGTTTCTTAACAAAAGTAAGACAAGCACAGAAGGTGAAAATGGCTAGATAAGAAGGGAGAAAATAAAGCTTCCCAATGCAAAAGTTGACTAAGCAAATCTGTCCTACTATGATAAAAACACCAAGTGATGCATAATATCCAACACCCAATGCCTATTTGTTTTCAAAGACCAGTTATAATCATTTGTTCCTCCAACGTCCATAGGCATATTTATGAATGTTTTAGTATATCATTCGAATTTTTGCCAAGAATATATTTTTTAAACACTTAAACTGGCCACTAGAAACTGTTATTATATATTTGATTCCCTTAATCACTCATTTTTTCAATACAATTTTATGAATACCTACAATGTTATGTCCTGATGATACAAATATGAGAAAAGCTCCTTTTCTGCTGTTTATGAGCTCACAGTATAGTAATGGGACAGAAATCTGCACAAATATTTCTGTTAAACAATAAAATAATGCTATCATAGAGTTATATAGGGGTCAGTTTTCTCTTGGAGTTCACTTCCTTCTAAAGGGAAAAAAAAAGATTTTAATGCTTTCAGGTTCCACTAGTCAAAATAAAGAGATTCAACAGATCTCATGGGCATTGAACTTTGATAATATAGTGACCCGTCTATGCAGACATGATTTGAAAAGAACTGCAGGGAAAAGATAACACTTCACACAATCAAAATGGTAGACTTTGGGACACAAAAATCAAAAGCTAAAGAATATTTTTGGTTTTTATTTTCTTTGTAACCTCCCTCAAGTCAGAGTATGTAGAGAACTTCCTGTTTTATACCTGTATCTAAGGCTAACCCTGTGTTTGTTTTTTTTCCACATACATGAGAAAAAACTAGTTCCTGTCTGGAATGCTGAATTTTATTTTTTAAAAATTGTAGTAGAAAAATCCTACTCTGAATTACACAACTAAAGGAAGTGTTGGCTGGTTAATATTGTTTAATATTTACATATAAACTATATAAAAACATGATAGATGAAGGATGGGATGAATCGAATTATTGAATTATCACAACTCCATGTTAAGTTTAATTTTTAGGTTTCCACTTTAAAAATCACATCAGCCATTTTTAAAAATCTTACCCAGATTCTACTTCTCATCTACCAGTTCTTGGCCTTACATTAAAGATTGAAACAAACAAAACCAAAACTTTAATAAATTCATTTAATAAGTACATATTGAGTGCTTATTGTTGGCCAGGTACTGTGCTAGGCGGTCAGTGCACAATGGTGGTTAAAACCACCACAGTCTCTGCCCTTATGCAGTATACTGTCTCATGAGAGAAATAGAAATAAAAAAGCAACCACAAAATGCCGAGTACCATAGAGGAAAGGAAAAATGAACTGAGAGAATATTGTGTACTGGGGGAGGAAGAGTTTAAGTAGAGTGAAGCGGAGTGATGAAGGAAGGTGTCCCTGAGAAGGTGACATTTAACCTGATCCCTGAAGTAAGGGAAGGAATCTGCAATGTGAAGAGCCAAGGATTAGGGAGAAGAACACTCCAGGCACTGGCAATAGCACCCACGGAGGTTCCAAGGCAGGGAGTCTTCAGGGGACCAAGGGAAGGCCAGTGTAGGTGGAGCACAGTTAGCAGGGGCAAGAGGGCTGGGGTAGTGGAATCAGACTGGAGAGGCAGGCTGGAGCTGGCGGTGCACACTCTTACAGGCCATATGAAGAAATCTGAACTGAAATTGAAGAGCAGTGGGAAGCTATTAAAGAGTTTCAGTAGAGGACATGCATGGCATTTTTTTAAAGACAGCACTGGTTCCTAAATAGACATCAAATTGGAAAGGAGTTGGAGGTGATGCAGGCAGGCCTATTTCAGTAGTCACAGAAGACATGATGGTGGATTAGACAAAAAGTAGTGGATAGATTTAGAAAAAAGTAGATGGAATCATGGAATAAACTGGAGGTAGGACCAACAGATCTTGGTGATAGATTTGATAAAGTGTGTAAGGCAGAGGAAAGAATGAACAATGCTTGAGGAACTCTATGAATGATGGGCCCAATTACTGAAATATGGAGGACTGTGAGAGGAATGGGTTTCAAGGGAACATTAAAAATTCTGTTTGGACATGTTAAGCATGAGATTCCTCTGAGACATCTAAGAGGAGCTGCCAACCAGCAACAAAATATACAGGACCAGAGCTTCAAAGAGACGTTTAGAGTGAGATAAAATGTGCAAGTCATGGGCATACAAATGGTACGTGAAGCTATGGCTAATGATGAGGTCATTAATGGAGAGAGTGTGAAGCAATCTCTCTATAATTTCAGTACGCAGAAAAATTGCCTGGGGAGATTCTGACTCAGGAGGTTTGAATCTGCATTTTTACTAAACTCCCCAGGTGAGTCTCATCCTCATACCTTTTTGTCAAATACTGCTATAGAGAAAAAAAACCAGAGAAACTCTAGCAGTAGGTAGCTGGCCAAAGACAAAAAGCTTGGGAAATTGAATCCAGAGACCAACCAGGAGAGAGGGGTCTATGTCATTTGTACATCCTCAAAGGGAAAAGAAAAGGTGCCTGACTATTAGTTATTACTAACAAGAATCTGATCAGAGTTCCTTTGAACAAATTCCTATTAGATAGTGCCAAGAGCAGGCCTCTAGAACAATAGGTTGGTTCAAGTGCTCAATGCTGTCCAATGAATGTATGCTTTGTCACTGTAATAAAAACATATGGACAATAGCAGCAACTGTATTGTTGGTTCCTTTTAAGTATGACTACTCATATAAAGTAGAGGGTCAGCAAAAAAGAGGAAGACCCTCAACAGAATGGATTGACACGGTGGCTGCAACAATGGACTCAAACATAGCAATGATTTTGAGGATGGCGCAGGACCAGGCAGTGTTTGTACGTAAGATCGCTATGATTCGGAACCATCTTGACAGCACCTAACAACAACATAATACTCATTGCTATACCAAAACCAGGAGAGGGCATTGTGAGATTAATACTGGCCATGCTAGAGTTACTTTGTATTACTGAGAGCAGGAAATGAGTAACACTCTACCCTTTCTCCTTTTCTCCTTCCTTTTTTTACATGTAGTTCAAAACCCTAGTATTGATTTAAACTCTTTAAACAATAGGCTAAGAAAAGTAGGATCAGAGAAATTATGAGGCTGAATCATTTCCATCCCTTGCTCTAAGCCTATATTCTGTTAGCAACCCTTCCCTAGCATGCTATATCTCCATCCTATTCTAACTTCTTAGAACTGTCACCATTCAGTCCTCACCTTGTGTCAGACAAACAAGCTTCAGAACTCTCCACTTGATTCCTTTTAAAACTTCACACATTTCACATAGGCTTGTGTAATAACTGAGGAGTCCCTGGATAGCACAAATGGTTAAACACTCAGGGACTAACCAAAAGATTTGTGACTTGAATCTATCCAGAGCATCTCAGAAGAAAGGCCTGGCAATCTACTTCACAGCCATTGAAAACCCTATGGAGCACAGTTCTACTCTGAAACACATGAGCTGGAATCGATTCAATGGCAATTTGTTGGGTTTTTTTGGTTTGGCATAAAACAAGTTGATTCATAAAATTATGCTGATGGGTTTGTTATCTCCTGCAAATTTGCATTTTAACAGGAGCTTTCCTGGAGACAAGCTTTATTTTGAAGGAGTGAAGCTAATGTTGGAGAATTTCCCTGCTATCATGGAGAAGATATATTAAGCATGGAGAGGATAATTTTAACTATCCTCAATCAACACCCCACAGATCGCTATCCATTTCACCTATAAAGTCCTGACAGACATATTAAGACGACTTTGAGTTAACCACCTGGGAGCAGAAGGGATTAAAACTGCTTCAGAAAGCTGATTTCATGTTATGTGATAGGTTAAGGAAGTCTTGAACAACAAGTACATCCATGAGTCTGCCTTGTGAAAAATCTACACAGAGCAAAAGATTTTCTTCACCATAAGAAAGCTGGAAGCAGTCCTTAAACAAAACGTTGTAAATCAGAGACCACCAGGTATAAGGCAATTAATATAATTGTGTGGAGTAACCAGATACAAAACAACATGGGGTCCTCAGTTCTATGGCAAGCATTCAAATTCAATCTATGGGAAATACCGTGAGATCACACACACCACAACTGTGGGCCGAACTCAACCCATAGGACATCAGTGTCCCTGCACTAAAGTCCCCATGTCCCTGTGGAACAGAAATAAGAGCAGGGACTGAGGGGTTTACCAAGATGCTGGACTTTCAGTGCTAAAACCAGGACAGTCCCAAGCAAACTAGGACAGTTGGGTCACCCTAAATCAAGAAAATTATTGCTATATGCTTTGGGGTTGGGGAAACAAAACATAATGACAATGTGGAGTCTAGTTCCTACAAAAAGGTAAAATTGGTAGTTTTGATTGAGAAAAATTATCAGGCAGGCATGAAGAGAAAAGGCAGAAACATCACTAAAATATTCTCCAAACAATACCTAGAGTGGTAAAAAAAGGCAATCGTCATAGGACCTGGTATATGTCACTGACATTATCTTTTCAATATTTCACCCCAAAACAATATTGTACAAATGTATTAGCAGCCCTTGAGAGGACCATGATATCAAACAAAAGGACTCAGGGGCAATCGGTTACCCAGCTGTGCTGAAATCAATATTCTAAAGTCAAATGAGATGACTGTTCTATAATTTAAAAACAACAGGATACATTTCATAAAGTGAGTAGAAAAAAAATGATGAAAAATAGATTGGTTATCTAGAAAATCTCACTGCTGTCAAATCGATTCCAACTCATAGCGACCCTGTGGGAGAAAGAAGAACTGCCCCATAGGGTTTCCAAGGCTATAAATCTTTACAGAAGCAGACTGTCACATCTTTCTTCCACAGAGCAGCTGGTGGGTTCAAACACCCAACCTTGCGGTTAGCAGCCAAGCACTTTAGCCACTGCATCACCGGGGCTCCCCCTCCATGCCTAACCAAAAACCAAACCAAACCCATTGCCGTCAAGTCGATTCCAACTCATAGCGACCCTACACAACAGAGTAGAACTGCCACATAGGGTTTCCAAGGAGCAGCTGGTAGATTCAAACTGCCGACCTTTTGGTTAGCAGTCAACGGCTCAACCCCTGTGAAACATCCTAAAGTCAAATGACATGATTGTTCTATAATTTAAAAACAACAGGATGCATTTCATAAAGTGTGTAGAAAAAAATGATGAAAAAATAGATTGGTTGTCTAGAGTAGTGGTTATCAACTGGGGTGGTTTACACCCCAGGGGCATGTGGCAATGTCTGGTGACTTTAACATGTATAAGCAGGTAAACACTGCATCAAAAATTTTCTTGGAATATTTAAGTGGTAAATATCACAGAGTAGTTTTTTCTTATAAAGTCTATAATGAAATATACTGGGGAAAAAAAATAGGCTTTGAAATGAGCCAGAGGTAAGTTATATTTACAGCTCCATCAGTTACTAAGCAGAAGGCTAGGCAAGTTTGTCTCCACATCTGTAAAATGGAAATTAAAAAGAAAAAGTATCTGATTCTCAACAGAGTGTTCAATACTATCACTTCCTTTCCTGCCCTCCAAAATGAATGAGAGAGACACCAAAAAAAAAAACATTGAACAGTTTTGTGAGAACTGTTTTCAGAAAGGAGAAAAATTTCTTTTAAAATAATTATACTAAAACAAAATAAATTTAATTTTAAAATCTATAAATAGCTTTCTGTGTTAAGGTAAAAATATTAATGGTAAAGGTAATCTCTTTACACACCTATAAGGAAACCTGCAATTTTCTTCCATACACAAAGTTTAGAAGTTCTTCAATTGGCTTAATCCTTAGTAAAAGTTTATTTTCAAAAGTAAAAGATGAAAATGGCCCACATTTAATACTTAGTATGTCTTCTTTCCAATCTCTAATCATTTTTCCAGATTCCTTTTTTAGAATTTGCATCAATACTGCAGGGGCAGATGGAAACCCGTTACAAATTCTGAACATCCTTCACACACAGGACCCAATCATCATCCTAGACTGTGATATGCTAGTCAAAGTCCACCCCTCATGAGTTATCCAGTGGGATGAATTTTATGGAAAAATACAAGATAAAAAGTTAACAAAACCAAGTACAGCTAAGACTTTTAATGAAGGCTTGTGATCAGCCAAGCCTATTAAATGGTAGCACATTTAATGAGTACTTAAATAATATTATCAACAGCCCAATTATTAGACTCCTTTACTATAAAAAAAAAAAAAAAATGTCAAAGTAACAGGGTCATAACTTCCGGCAATATCGTTACAGGTGCTCTAGTCTTAACTGTTTTTTTTTTTTTTTCTTTTCTCCGTTAACTTGATTAAGCTAGAAATAATGAGCAAATGTGAACTCTTCCTGGAATGCATCATTTAATTTCTTTTCAAAAGTGATAGAAATACTAAATTGCAACTGCACAGGTGGTATCCAACAGTTTCTTGGCAAAGTACTGAGGTAGGATCTAAGAAATACAAAATATTCCATCAATTATCAACTAAGGATGAGATGCACAATGAAGATCCTCAACACTGGTATTTACCCTGCAGTCTGATTTTGTTAAAATGCAGCCCCAAATATTATCCAGCTGCGAAGAAAAGAACGCATCACTAAACAGATGGTTTATGTTTTCCCAAAGAGCTGAAGCAGGGCATGTCACAACTCTAAGTACACCAGACGAAATCGTGGAGTTTACAGAGTAGTGGGTAGGGAATGGGCTGATTAGAAAAGGTCATTGCTAAAATGTGTCCATTGTTCAGTACAAGCTTACTTATGAGGGTAAGAGACTACTAATCTCGTAATTTTGAGATTACTCCCATATCCTGACGTAGTAACAATATTCTCCAGAACACTGACAAAATGGGATGGTGGTTGCTATTGTTTTGAGTTAACAAAATGTTTTTGTGACTCATTACTTTCATAATGCTCAGAAAAGCTGAGCTAGGAAGGGACTCCATGATGGGCCTTACTTGAACCTCCTCCTGATCCTGTCACTTCTCTGACAGAAAACTTCCAATGCCTGGAAAGTAAAGCCCCAACTTTTAAATTGAGCTTTCAAAGGTCCCCCATAAGCTGATCTGAATCTGTCTTTCCAAGCTTTTCCTCCAACACCCTCATTCAAGGACTATGCATGTCAGTCACAAGACCCTACTCTGGGGTTGCTTAAACACATCCTGTACTCTCCCAAATTCAAGCTGTCATTGATGCCATTTTCTTTGCTCATAACGCTTTATTCCCACTGATAGGCACCCTCCAACTCTGATTGTTCTAGTTTCATCTCTCTGATACTTTCAGTAAATTCCAGAAAAAGAGAACGGTAACTGCTACACATAACACATATTCATGTGCATATGATACATTTATACATATGCACACACACATATTTGTGTAGTTTAGTGATTAAAAAAGAATCAAGCTCACATTGGTTCAAATCTTAGCCTTTCCGGTTCATAGCTATGGTACTTTGGGAAGATATGATTAAATTCTGTGACTTCATTTACTGAGCTGTAAAATGAAGATGATAATGCCTACTGATAACACTATTGTAAGAATAAAATAAAGTAGCACATGCAAAGTATCTGGAATATAACAGGAACTCCAAAAGGACATCACTATCAATATCATTACCTCTCAAAGAATAAACATAATATGAAAAACCTGGAAATGGCTTCTTAAAAATGTATTTTAATTGAATTAAAATTTAAAAATTAAACACATGCTACATAATATCTGGCTGGCCCAAATGGCTAAATGCTCGACTACTAGCCGATGACAGTTTGAACCCACTCAGAGGCACCTCAGAAGCTAGGCCTGGAGATCTGCTTCTGAAAGATCACAGCCTTGATAACCCTATGGAGTAGTTCTACCCTGCACATGTGGAGTCACCATGAGTCAGAATCGGCAACTAACAACAAAACCTAACATCTAGGGAAAATATAAAAAATAAAAGGGATAAAATAAAAAAATCAAAGCAATGCGATTTAAAAAAAAAAGAAATTTCAAGAAATAAAGCTAAATCTCAGAAGGAAGTGGAAAAAGGCCTTTTCTACTATGATAAGCGGAATTAGGGCTTCTATAATCAAAACAGCTTTGTATTACTTATTTTAAAAAAAAATTAAAAAATTAAAACACAACAAAATACCCTGTTTTACTCCCATAATGTCACACCTTCTTTGTTTTTTGACATGAATACTGTTTGTTCTTTTCTTTCTAAACCTCCTTTCAGATTTACACCTTACCTTGTTTACTGATTCTTCTTTTGTTTACAAAATATGTACATGACCACTTTTCAAACGTATATGATAAATGGGTGTACTGTGTACAAGGGCATTCTTGCCTGTGGATCTCAAAACAATTTCTGGGAAGATGGTGGCGGGGGCGGTTTCTTGGGTGTCACTCCTATGGAGAGAACCAACAGAACTAAGGTCGAAGTCTTTACCCAGCTTTTGCTGGTGGATGTTTCCCTTTCTTCCTCCTGCATGCATACAGGAATAAAAGCCTTGTTTAAAAAATATCTGAGTCAGTGGTCTTATTTCCACTATACCTTTCTCAAGCCATTCTCCACTTGAAATCTGAAGTAGGCTTATTGTAGGGTAAAGAAATCATTCACATAGAGCTTGGTCAATGGTTTCTCTTCTCAATTGTTCTAGTCTGTCTGAAGAAAGGAGATTTAATAAACAAATAGGAGTAGAGTCCTTACCTTCAAGGAAATTATCATCTGTAAGTGGGGAAAAAGTGTAAATGTGCAATAACAAAGAATGTGTTACAACTACACCACACAATGTAGCTGATTTCACACTCTCCTTGTTTTCTTTTGTTTCTATCTGCATGAATCTCCCCAGCCAGCACTTTTTATACTATCATCTTCTTGAGGACATGATCGTGACTACTTTGGAGTTAGTTAGTTAGTTTATTTATTTTAAGTAATATTTTATTGAGTTTTTGGTGAAAGTTTACACAGCAATTTGGGTGTCCATTTGACAATTTCCATACAAATAGTTCAGTGAAGTTAGTTACATTTATCACAATGTGTCATCATTCTCTTTAATTGTGTTCTGTTTGTTCCATTTCCAGTACTCTAGTTTCCTTGCCCCGTTAACTTCTCATCTTTGCTTTTGGGTAACTGTTGACCTTTTGATCTCATACAGATGGTTTTTAAGTAGAGCACCGATCTTACAGGTAATATCTTTTATTTTGTGTGCCATTTTGCTATTTCACTAAAAGGTGATCTCAGGGGATAGCCTCGGTTCTAGGTTTAAAGAGTGTCTCAGGGCAATAGTCTCAGGGATTCCTCTGTTCTCTACTGTTGCAGTTTGTCTGTCTTTTTTTTTTTTTTAAGAACTTGAGTTCTGCTCCACATTTTAATCCTATTCTAACTGGGACCATCTATTGCGGCCCTGGTCAGAATGATCAGTGGTGGTAGCCGGACACTATCTTGTTCTTCTGGTCTCAGGGTAGATGGGGTTGTGGCTCGTGTAAACTTGTTTCTTCTCTGAGCTTTTGGTTACCATCTTACTGTTTTGCTCTTGGCAAGCCGAGACCCATAGTTGTGTCTTAGATGGTCGCTGGCAAGTTCTTAAGACCCCAGATGCTACTCACTTTATTTGGATGCAGATCATAATTTTTGTGAAATATGTTATGCCAATTTCCTGAGTTATCCCATGAGACCATAGTCATAAGCTTTTGAACCCAGAAAACCAATCTTTGAAGGTGTTTGGTTATACCTGAGAAGTATCTGTATTTGTGTCTTCAATGAACATATGTCTGTACTCACATATTGGTTTTTACACATACCTATAGATAATTCTATCTGTTCTCTCCTGTGTACACACCTGTACCTACTTTATATGCTTATCCATATGTGCTCGAACACTCATTTTTACTTTATTTGTGCTATGCTCACTACATCCACATTTGGTGCCACTTTTCCCATCACCAAAAGTAACAAGTCTCTTTGATCCATTATGAGTTAGCATGAACTAAAGCATACTTTCCTCTCTGCCTCCCACTCTGGTAGCCACCAATGAACATTGGTCTCTATATATCTATTCTTGTTTTCTTATAAAAGAGGGATTATACAATATTTGTCCTTATATGCTTGACTTGCTTCACTTAACATTATGCCTTCTAAGTCTATCCATGTTATAATATGTTTTGCAGACTCATCATTGTTCTTTATGGTTGTATAGTATTCCATTGCATGTATGTACCACAATTTGCTTATCCATTCATCCATTGATGGGCACTTTGATTTTTTCCATTTACTTGCTATTGCAAATAAAGCAGCAATTAACATAGGTGTGCATATGTCTGTTCATGTCATTCTTTTTAGATCTCTAGGTTATAGTGGGATTGCTGTATCATAGGGTAGTTCTATTTCTAGTTTTTTGAGAAAGCATCATACTATTTTCCTTAGTGGTTGTACCATTTTGGAGTCCCACCAGCAATGGATAAGAGTTCCAATCTCCCCACATTCTCGCCAACATTTGTTGTTACCTGTTTTTGTTTTTTATCAGTGCCATTTTAGCCAGGGTAAGATGGTATCTCATTGTAGTTTTCATTTGCATCTCTCTAATGGCTAATGAGTATGAACATCTTTTCATATGTTTGTTGCTGCTTGGATGTCCTCTTTGGTGAAAGTTCTGTTCATATCCTTTGCTCATCTTGTGATTGGGATGTTTGTCTTTTTGTTGTTGAGTTCTTGCAGTTTTCTGTAGATTTTAGAAATTAGACCCGTATTGAATAAGTCTTTTCCAAAGAACTTTTCCCAGTCTGTGGGTTGCCTATTTACTCTTTTAATAAAGTCTTATGATGAGCATAAGTTTTTAATTTTTAGTTCTAGTTCTTATTTATTTATTTTGTCTTCTTCTATTTGTGCATTTGTTGTTATGTTTGTTATCCTATTTTTACAAAAGGTTAGGTCCCATAGTTTTCTATTTTTTCTTCCAGGAATTTTATGGTTTTAGGTTTAACATTTTAGGTCTTTGATCCATTATGAGTTAGTATTTGTGTACGGTGTGAGGTACTGTTTCATTTTTCTGGAGGTGGATATCCAGTTTTGTCAGCACCATTTATTAAAGAGGCTGTTTCTGCCCCACTGAATGGACTTTGACCTCTTGTTGAAAAACAGTTGTCCACAGATCCATAGATGACTGGGTTTTATTCTGAGCTCTCAATTCTATTCCACTGGTCTATGTGTCTGTCGGTGAACCAATACCAGGCTGTTTTGAAGACAGTGGCTGTATAGTATGTTTTGATATCGGGGAGTGTGAGGCCTCCTGCTTTGTTTGTTTGTTTTTCTTCAATATTGATTTGGCTATTCAGGGTTTCTTTCCTTTCCATATGAAGTTGGTCATTAGTTTTTCCATTTCAGTAAAGAATGCAGTTGGGATTTGTATCAGGATTGCATTGTATCTGTAGATAGTTTTAGGTAGAATTGACATTTTCACTATATAAAGTCTTCCAATTCGTGAGTACGGGATGTCTTTCCACTTTTGTAGTCTCTTTTAGTCTCTTGTAGTAGTGTTTTATAATTTTCATTGTATAAGCTTTTTATGTCTTTGGTTAGGTTAATTCCTAGGTGTTTTACTGTTTTAGGGGCTACTGTACATGATATTGTTTTCTTGATTTCTTTTTTGGAGTAGTCTTTGTTAATGTAGAGGAACCCAACTGATTTTGGGATGTTGATCTTGTACCTTGCAATGTTGCTAAATTCTTCTATTAGTTCCAGCAGTTCTCTTGTGGAATCTTTAGGATCTTCTGTGTATAGGAACATGTCATTTGCAAATAAAGATAGTTTTACTTTTTCCTTTCCAATTCAGATACCTTTTATTTCTCTTTCTTGTCATATTGCTCTGGCTAGGACTTCCAGTACAATGTTGAATAAGAGTGGTGATAACGGGCATCCTTCTCTCATTCCCATTCTCAAAGGGAAAGCTCTCAGCCTTTCTCTATTGAGTATAATGTTGGCTGTTCATTTTGCATATATGCCCCTAATTATGTGGAGAAATTTCCCTTCTATTCCTATTTTGTTGAGAGTTTTTATCAGGAAAGGGTGTTGAGTTTTATCAAATGCCTTTTCCGCATCAATTGATATGATCACATGGCTCTTTTCCTTTGTTTTATTTATGTGGTAAATTACATTGATTGATTTTATAATGTTGAACCACCCTTGTAATCCTGGTATGTACCCACTTGATCACGATGCATGATTTTTTTTGATATGTTGCTGAAGTCTGTTGGCTATAATTTTGTTGAAAAATTTTGCATGTACGTTCACAAAGAATATCGGTCTGTCATTTTCTTTTCTTTTTTTATGTCTTTACCTGGTTTAGGTGTCAGGGTTATGCTAGCTTCACAGAAAGAGTTCAGTAGTGCTCCTCCCTCTTCTATGTTTTTGAAGAAATCGAGTAGGATTGGTGTCAACTCTTCTCTGAATGTTTGGTAGAATTCTCCAGCATAGCCATCGGTTCCTGGGCTTTTTTCTTTTTCTTGTCAGTTTTTTGATGACATCTTCAATCTCTTCCTTTGTAATGAATCTGTTTAAATTTTCTACCTCCGTTTGTGTTAGTTTGGGTAGGTAATGTGTTTTAGAAATTTGTCAATTTCATCTAGGCTTTCATATTTGTCAGAATACAACTTTTCATAGTAATTAGTTATGATCTTCTTTACCTCTGTTGGATTGGTTGTAATGTCACCAATTTCATTGCTTAATTTGGTTGTTTGCCTCTTCTGGTTTTTTTCTTTTGTCAATCTAGCCAGTGGTTTATCTATTTTATTGATCCTTTCTCAGAAACAACTTCTGGTTTTGTTGATTCTTTCTGTTGTTTTTCCATTTTATATTTCATTTATTTCTGCCCTGATCTTTATTATTTCATTTTTTCTGGCAGCTTTTGGCTTCTTTTGCTCTTCGTTTTCTATTTGTTGAAGTTGTTGCTTTAATTTAATGATTTTGGATCTTCTTTTTTAATGTAAGCATTTATTGCTGTGAGTTTCCCTCTGAGTACTGCTTTGCTGTGTTCCAACGGTTTTGATATATTGTGTTTTCATTTTTGTTTGATTCTAGGAATTCTTTAACTTCAATTTTGATTTCTTCTATGACCCAATAGTTATTTTTTTAGTTGTGTATTATTTAGTTTCCATGTATTTGTTTTTTTTTTCTTTTTTCCTTTCTCTCCTGTTGTTGATTTATAGCTTTAGACCATTATGGTCAGAGAGGATGCTCTGTATGATTTCAATCTTTTTATTTTGTTATGACTTGTTTTGTGTCCTAGCATATAGTCTGTTCTAGAAAACGATCCATGTGTGCTGGAGAGGAATGTGTATTGTTCTGATGCTGGGTGGAATATTCTACGTACGTCCATTAGGTCCAATTAGCATATGATTTTATTTAAGCTCTCAATGTCCTTTGTGATCTTCTTTTCAGATGTTCTATCTATAACTGAAAGTGGTGTGGTGAAGTCCCCTACTATTATTGTGGCGTTGTCTATTTCTCCTTTCATATTAGTATTTGTTTCATGTATTTTGAAGTATTGCTGTTAGGTGCATATATAACTGTTATTTCTTCTTTCTGGATTGACCTTTGTGTTATTATGTAGAGTCCTTATTTAAAAAGCCCTGGTGGCAAAGTAGTTAAGAGCTCAGCTGCTAACTCAAAGGTTGGTGGTTGGAACTCATAGGCTGTTTCACAAGAGACAGATGTGGCAGTTTGCTTCTGTAAAGATTTACAGCCTTGAAATCCTATGGGGCAGTTTACTCTGTCCTATACAGTCGCTATGAGTCAGAATTGAGTCGATGGCAGTGAGTTTGGTTTCTGTTTTGGTCCTTCTTTATCTGCTGTAATAGATTTTGATTTAAAGTCTATTTTATCTGATATCAGTATGGTCACCTCTGCTCTTTTTTGTTTACTGGTTGCATGGGATATTTTTCTTCATCCTTTTATTTCCAGTCTATTTGTGTCCTTATGTTTAAGGTGTGTTCCTCATAGACAGCAAAAGGATAGATCATGTCTTTTTTGTTTTGTTTTGTTTTTTCAATCCATTATGCCACTCTCTGCCTTTTGTATGGGGCATTTAGGTCATTTACATTTAAGGTTATTACTGAAAACAAAGTGCCTACCTCACTCATTTTGTTATTTTTTTGAGTGTTTTGTATCTTCTTTGTTTTTTTATTCTGAGTTTTCTATTTTTGTTTGTATTTGGCTGCTTTCTTGTGATGAGGCTTTTTGCCTTCTTTTCTTCTGAATGTGTTTTCTCGGCGATTTCTTAGTGGTTACCACATATTTGGAAACCCTGGTGGCATAGTGGTTAAGAGCTACAGCTACTAACCAAAAGGTCGGCAGTTCGAATCCACCAGGTGGTCCTTGGAAACTCTATGGGGCAGTTCTACTCTGTCCTATAGGGTTGTTTTCTTCTTTTCTTCTGAATGTCTTTTCTTGGTAATTTCTTAATGGTTACCACTTATATTACATTACACAACTTACAAGTGCAACAATGCTTAATATAGGAGTTAGCATATAAACTTAACATAATAAATCTATTCCGGATATGCTCCTCCTTCACCCAATTCTGTTGGTGTGTCTTCATTAATCAAATTAAATAACAATCGACTTATATTTGATAAGTTTACTTTGAACTTATTTCTTACAAACTTGATATTGTGTTGTTTGCAGGATTTAATTATTTAGTTTATTCCCAGAAAATATCATATACTTAGTTCTTATGATTGCCATTGTTGGTGTGTTTTCTGGTGATCTCTCTCGTATCTTTTATTTATTTATTTTTCTGTGTATAGATACAAGTATCTACTTAATGCTCTTGCCTTTCCATTTGGAATATCCCTTCAGTAATACTTGCAAAGCTGGTCTGGTAATGGCAAAGTCCCAGAGCTTCTGTTTTTTGGGGAATGTCTTGATTTCCCCCTCATTTTTTTTTCAAATTTTTTTTTTTTTACTTTAATGAAGGTTTACAGAACAGTTTCTCATTAAACAATCAGTACACATATTGTTTTATGACATTGGTTAACAACCCCATGACATGTCAACACCCTCCCTTCTTGACCTTGGAGGACATTTTTTTTTTTTTTTTTGGTGAAAATATACATAGCCAAAGTTACATCATTTCAAAAGTTTTTACATGTACAATTCAGTGACATCGATTACATTCTTACAGTTGTGCTGCTATTCTCACTATCCTTTTCCAAATTATTCTGTGACCATTATCTTCAACTCACTGTCCCCTAAGCATCCCATCAAACCTTCTGAGTTGCTGCTGTCAGTTCGATCTCACATAGATAATTCTTTTTATTTTTTGTACCTTAGATAAAGGTTTACACAACAAATAGTTTATCATTAAACAGTTACTACACATATTGCCCTACTACAATGGTTAACAACCCCACGACATGTCAACACTGTCCTTTCTCAACCTTGGGTTCCCTATGACCAGCTGTCCTGTCCCCTCCTGCCTTCCAGTCCTTGTCCCCAGAATGCTGTGCCTCATTAGTCCTGTTTTGTTTTATGGAGCTGTCCAATCCCCAGCTGAATGGTGAACCTCAGGAATGACTTCACCGCTGAGCTAAAAGGGTGTCCGGGGGCCATACTCTCAGAGTTTCTCCAGTCTGTCAGGCCAGTAAATCTGGTCTTTTTTTGTGAGTCAGAATTTGGTTCTACATCCTTCTCCAGCTCTGTCCAGGGCTTTCTATTGTGATCTTGGTCAGAGTAGTCAGTGGTGGTAGCTGGGCACCACCTAGCTGTACTGGACTCAGTCTGGTGGAGGCTGTAGTAGCTGTGGTCCATTAGTCCTTCAGACTAATCTTTTCCTTGTATCCT
>NW_004443968.1:5659166-5684926 GCF_000243295.1 Trichechus manatus latirostris | reverse complement strand
TTGTATCATTTTGTATTCCCACCAGCAGTTCATAGGAGTTCCAATCTCCCCGCTGCCTCTCCAACATTTGTTATTTCCAGTGTTTTTGATTCATGCCAGTAATGCTGGGGTGAGATGGTATCTTAGTCATCTAGTGCTGCTCTAACAGAAACACCATAAATGGATGGCTTTCACAAGAGAAATTTATTTTCTCACAGTCTAGTAGGCTAGAAGTCCAAATTTAGGGCGTTAGCTCCAGGGGAAGGCTTTCTCTCTCTGTTGGCTCTGGAGGAAGGTCCTCGTCATCATCAGTCTTCCCCTGGACTGGGAGCTTCTCTGCGCAGGAACCTCGGGTCCAAAGGACACACTCTGCTCCTGGTGCTTCTTTCTTGGTGGTATAAGGTCCCCAACTCTCTGCTTGCTTCCCTTTCCTTTTATCTCTTGAGAGATAAAAGGTGGTGCAGCCACACCCCAGGGAAACTCCCTTTACATTGGATCACTGATGTGACCTGGATAAGGGTGGTGTTACAATCCCACCCTAATCCTCTTTAACATAAAATTATAATCACAAAATGGAGGCCAACCACACAATTCTAGGAATCATGGCCCAGACAAATTGATACACACATTTTTTGGGGGACATAACTCAAACCATGACAGATAGTATCTCACTGTGGTTTTAATTTGCATTTCTCTAATGGCTAGTGATCGCAAGCATTTGCTCATGTGTCTGTTGGCCACTTGAATGTGTTCTTTGGTGAAGTGTCTGTTCATTTCCTTTCCCCATTTTTTAACAGGATTATTTGTCTTTTTGTTGTAGAGGTGTTCGGTTTTCTTGTAGATTTTAGAGATTAGAACTTAGTCTGACTTGCAATGTCCAAAATTTTTTTCCCAGTCTGTAGGTTCTCTTTTTACTCTTTTGGTGAAGTCTTTTGATAAGCATAAGTGTTTAATTTTTAGAAGATCCCAGTAATCTAGCTTATCTTCTGGAGTTTGTGTATTGTTGGTTACGGTTTGTATCCTGTTAATGCCGTGCATTAGAGCCTCTACATTGATCCTATTTTTTCTTCTATGAACTGTATAGTTTTTGGCTTTATATTTAGGTCTTTGATCCATTTTGAATTAGTTTTTGTGTATGGTGTGAGGTATGGGTCCTGTTTCATTTTTTCGCAGATGGACGTCCAGTTTTGCCAGCACCACTTGTTAAAAAGAGTGTCTTTTCCCCATTTGATGGACTTTGGGCTCTTGTTGAAGATCAGATGACTGTAGGTGGATGGATTTACATCTGGGTTCTCAATTCTGTTCCATTGGTCAACGTATCTGTTGTTGTACTAGTACGAGGCTGTTCTGACTACCACAGCTGTATAGTAGGTTTCCCTCATTTTTGAATGACAACATTACTAGGTAAAGAATTCTTGGTTGGTAATTATTTTTGTTCAATATTTTATATATGTTGCTCCATTGTCTTTTAGCCTCTAGAGTTTCTGAGGAGAAATCTGCATTTGATTCTTATGATAGAACCTTAGTACATTATAGTACATTTTTCTCTTACTGCTTTCAGAATTCTCTCTTTGTCTATGGTTTTCAAGAATTTTATTATGCTATGGTATGAGTTAATATTTTTGTGTTTCTTCTAATTTGGGATTTATATAGCTCCCTGTATTTCCAGGTTTGGTTCTTTGTTCAGGTGTGGAAAATTCTTTCTGATTATCTCTTGGAAAATTGTTTCTATGCCTTTCTTACTGTCATGTTGGTCTGGGATTCCAATAATTCTAATGCTAGTTTTTAATTTAATCCCATATATCCATTTGGGTTTGTTCACTTTGTTCTTTTCTCTTGAGACTTGATAAGATCAGATACTTTGTCTTCTAATTTATTTATTCTATCTTCTGTCTGTTTGACTTTATTGTTGAATGTTTCTCTTGTTTTTTCTAATTCAGTTGTCTATTCTTCAGTTCCAGTAGTTCTCTGTCTCTCTTTTTTTAATGTTTTCAATTTCCTTGTTGAATACCTCATTTTGTTCCTCCATTTGTTTCCTCATTTCCACTAGTTTGCTTTCTGTGTGCTTTTTGCTTTCTTAAAACATATTTAGTACTATAGTCTGAAAATTTTCAATTCTTTCTGTTCATCTGGCTTCCATAGGGTAAATTTCCTCTTCTTCATGTTTTGCTTTTGATTGGTACTTCTTCTCTTGTGATTTTGTAAGTTTTACTATTTTTTGTTGAACTTGGGCCATTTTGTTATCTTTTTTTTTTTTTTTTTTTAATACTTTAAATTTTCTATTCTGGTTTTTGTGTGAAAATTTTCTCATTGGCACCCCAGTGACACAGCAGCCAAACTGAAAGGCTGTGGCCCATATCCACCAGCCACTCCGTGGAAGAAAGATGTGGCAGCCTGTCCCCGCAAAAACTCACAGCCCTGGTAACCCCATAGGGCAGCTCCACTGCACCTCACAGGGTCACTATGACTCAGAATCTACCCAGTGGCAGTGGGCTTTGGATCTTCTCCTGAGGAACACTACAGGGCACTCTTATTCTTAGTTTTTTTTTTTTTTTCAGTGCCGATTCAGGAGTTCTGGATGCTTGATCTACAGAACTCGATATGCATGTGCAAGAAGGATTTACCTGGTTGCAGATGTTGACGTAAGCGGTGAGGCTCAACTTTCCTATGGTGAAGGTTGGGGGCTCTCTATGTCTTTCCCTCATGGGCATCCCTGCACAGGCTCTCCCACAGTGTCTCACTGTAAGAGGGAGTCAGCTGTTTCCATATGTGTTGCCCATCTGTCTGAAGTATTCCCCCTGCCCTGCTGCCCTTGCAGTTCCTTCCAGTCCTAGTGCCCGTTCATCTCAGGCCTCAGTGAGATTCAACAGCATTCTCTCGCAGTGCCACAGTCTTCCTTCATCCCCTCCTAATTATGCAGCCCTTGAACTCCCATGGCCAATCTGTGTCACCTCAAAAAACTGGGCTACAGCTTCCTCAGATTATCTCCCTTTCTGTGTTCCCTGTTTGGGGTGTTGCCCAGCCCAAAATAACTGTGATCTGTAAGTGCTCCAGATGTTAGTGGTAAGTTCTCCCAGCTTCTGTGCTCTCCCTGCTCCTCCTCTACCCTGCTCCTGGACTCACCCCAACTCTCCAACATCTCAGCTGCCAGGCAGAGTTCCGAGATCTCAGTCTGTGCCTGTTTTTATTCATTGTTCAGTGGGTTAGTTGCTAGGGGAATAAATGGGAGCATCCACTCACTTTGTCATCTTGCTCTGTGATCCAGTTTGTATTTCTTTAATCTCTCATAGAACTTATAAATGATGGCGAACACAAGAGATCTATATTAAACATACACCTTTTACTTTTCATAATTACCCCCAAAGAAGCAGTATGAAGGTGCTCTTTAGAATGAAACTCTAAAATTTCAGACTAGATGCTAAGAAACTCTTTCGGGAAACATTATGTGTTTTAAATTTATACAAACAACATTCCAATGCTGTTCTAAAGCACTTACTTTAGTCTTCTAATCCCATTTTAAACTTCAGTGGTAAACAATCTTTTCTTCAAGTTGCTTGCTCTCTCATGGCCACCACTGACGCAGAACACAGCTAGAAGTGAGGCCTCTAAGGATTAGGTAGTGTGCATCATACGTAACTTGGCAGCCAGTTGTAAACTCCAAAGAGAGTAAATCTAATATCAGTCACCGATTGTGAGGCTGAATTGCTTCCTCTTTCCCAGTTTCTCACAAAACTGTTTGAATTCAGCTTCCCCTCTCCCTAACACCAGCCAAATATGACGGAAATCTATTCTCTCAGACTTGTTTCTATTTAGGAGAAATTGCTTACATTGTTTTTCTCAAGTCTATTAATAACTTAGAAAAGAGTTAAACATGCTGCATTTTAAACAACCTCACAAATATTTTCCTGTGGTATTTTTAATGTATTTATCAATGCTCTGAATTCTATGTTTACTTTGAGAATATGAATTCAATAGTAAATTCATAAAGGGTACTAGGGAAAATATAAACAGGATACAGTTTCTATAGTTGTATAGTTGGGCTTATAACAATTTCATAGTATTTTTTTTTCTGAATTTTGTCATAGAAAGGGCTTATAAAAAGTACTGTTGAATTAATACTTTTACCTATATTTAAATATTACAATATATAGTTATATTGATTTATGCCTTTATGGGTCTTTAGCATATGGTTGCAGCAGACTGTACTCAAAGTAACATTGAAAAATACACTTTATTCCTGATTAGCTTTTTCCTACTTCTTCACTTGAACTAATAACAGAGGATTCATTGGAAATGTTGTAAGAAAATATTCTTTAAAATATGAATAGCCCTTTTTCTTAATGTATAATGAATGCTTCAGTTTCTAAGAGGCATTATTTCAGTGCATCAGTACAAGACAAAAGAAAAAAAAGCTGATAACTTAACTGATACCTTACAGAAGGGAGACAACTGACTTTTCTATGAGCAGCGGTATAGAACTGGATACTTTGGCTGTCTCAGATTAGACCAATTAACACACTTCTAAGAAAAATGCTTACAAGGTATGAAAATACATCTGTGAACCAAAATTCTTATCCTAAAAAACCTATAAGAAATTCTCGTTTCCTGTTACTTCCCTAAACATCCATTCTACTCAGGTCTGGAAACTCTTGACCATCTCTTCTAGGTCTGCACCAGAGGAAGCTCTCCACTCCTTAGACTTGCTTAGTGCCTGTTATTTCTCCCATTTGTAATGGAAATGTTTACCTTACGTCTGTTCCACCATTGTACTTTGGAAATAGGTAACTTGTATTCTAGATTTCATAGGTTCATAAATGAAGAAGAATTTTGCCCCAGGAGATTTTGGAGTTGGAGTTGATGTAAGACTTTTGGTATGATATGATGGGGTGAATGTGTTTTACATGTGGCAAAGACAAGAATTTTGGGGGCTAAAGGGTAGAATGTTATGGACTCAATTATTCAATTGTGTCCCCTAAAAATATGTGTCAACTTGGCTAGGCCATTATTCCCAGTATAATATATTTAACCTCCATTGTGTGATATGATATAATTATCCTATGTGTTATAAATCCTAACCCCTATGATGTTAATAAGGCAGGATTAGAAGCAGTTTTGTTAATGAAGCAGGATACAATCCACAGGGTTAGGTTGTATCTTGAGTCAATCTTTTTCGAGATATAAAAGAAATTAAACAAGCAAGCAGAGAGTGGGACCTACTACAACCAAGAAAGAAGAGCTGGGAATGGAGTGCTTCTTTTGGACCTGGGATCCCTGAGCTGAGAACCTCCTAGACCCAGGGGAAGAGTGATGCTAAGACACATGGAGATTTCCAAGGAAAGCAGGACCCACAGATATTGTCTAAGACCTTCTCCTAGAGCCAACAGAGAGAGAAAGCATTCCTCTAGAGCTCCACTCCTAACCAGTAGAACTGTCCTGAAGCCTTGCAAACCAAACAGAACACAATCCAATGCAGAGCAATCCTTTCTGCATCACTGATACTATCAGACACAGCCCATTCCTCTGCCTTTACTAATGTCTGTATTTTAATTATATGTAGATTCTACTTAGTAACCACTTCTCATCTTTCAAGACAGCTTAAGTATTTTCATCTCTATAAAGATTTTCCCGACTCCACCTCTCACCTTGGATAGAATTAATGACTACCTATTTTTTGTTCCTGCTGTATGCTGTACAGACTTCTAACATACCTTATGACACTCTATTGCATTCATTTATTTACATGTTTATCTCCTTCCTAGTAGACTATAAATTGCTTACTTATCTTTATGTCTGTAGTTCCTAGTAAAAAGCCGGATATATTACAGATGACCCTAAGTATTTGCTGAATGGGAACAATGTATGGCTTCTATAAAATAAGATAAATTTAAATAGTGCAACCCACAAAAATTTCAGAAAAGGTCTTTTTCCTTTTGTTACTGAGAGAATAGATTTTTCTGCTACTCTAAATAAAGAATGAAACAAGAGGTGGTAGGCAGACTTGCTTGCCCTCATCTTGTCTACATTCGCACAAGAATCTTCAATAATTAACCCTGATAAAGTTTTCAAAAGAACAATCCTTAATCCTTAGGGTTGAAGGTTGCTCAAGTGTAGATTGTTGGTACAATATAAGGCCATTTTTAATGGGGTCTCACAACTACATAGTGAAGTAACAAAAATGATGACCAGGAACTGAGTTAAAACACCCACAATCTAATTTTTCTGACTTCCTGGAGTTACTCTCTTCCTAGGGTTAATCTCCTGACTCCACCAGCCTTTGAACCTCTGTGGAGAGAAGACACTGTGTAAGCAATACCTACACACCTAGATTTTATGTAATTGTAAATGGTTATATTGCCCTTCTAAAATAGATATTTATTGAATGCTTGTCTAGAGATTTAAAGTAGCAAAGAAAATTAACCAACACTTTTATTTTTTATCTAAGGATTTCTAAGGTTTATCTAGGTAGATGAATCTTAAATACCAATATTTTTATGTTTTGAAGGGTGGGGGGTGGAGTTTTATCATTGTTGTATCTCATTAAGCCACATGTTTTTAAAATACCAGGCATTCTAATAAATACTTTCAGCTACTTGTGGGTTAAAAAGGCTTTGGGGGTGTGTATCAGAGATAATAAACTCAGAAACAAAGAGTGATTTCATCACCATTATAAATATGACCTAAACATGACAGGACAGCTTGTTCATTATGTCTAGACATATTGCAGTCTGCTGTGCTATTTCATCTCAGCCCCAATTCCAACATACTACAAATACAACAGCTTTGTTACTTATATCCTTATTTTAATGGCTTTTAGTAATCATTTTGGCACTACAGATATTTATTAGTTATATTATTTATTAGAATAGTTACTATCTGGTTTAAGCAACTACATTCAATCTTATCACAAAACGTCATTCCTGTGGAATATAGAAAGATATTACTTAGGAACACATGTTCTGTATATGCCAGTGGTTATTTCTTGTCTCACCTCTCACCTTGCTTCTCAAGTTACTAAAGCTGCTTTAAGAGCCAAATCTCTATCTTCACCTACTGTCCACAAGCTTCAGAAACCTTAACATTTGCTACCCTAATCACATGCAAAAGCATCTACCCGAACCCAGGAAGCTGAGTTCCAGAAGTTTGCCTCTTCCTCCATCTCACCTCTCCCACCCCACCGCTATGCTGCAGCCCTTGTTGTTCATGTTTATGGACTTTCGAAGGAAGGAGAGTCATATAACATAGGCTATGGGTGTGGCCCAGGTTTTACTGAAGTTCCCAAACAGAAATCAGAATGTGTTTTAACATAAAAAAAAATTATAAAGTACAATTAGGATCCATAACAGCCAGTAATATTAAGGGTTAAATGGGACTTCGGTGGATAGTTTGGTATCTTAACTTGTCTTTGTAACATTTTTTTGGAAAAACTAATTCTGAACTGAACACGTTTAAATTACAAAGATTTATAGTGTGTTTTGTTCATAAGATGTAGACCACTTCAACATTACATTTCTTTAAGAACATAATAATGGCTTTAAACTAATCTGCTTTTTTTTTTTTAAGAAACTGAGAATATAGGATGTGCTTACTTTCATGAGAAAACGATGATTAGTTAATTTTGAATTACCAAAGAATGTTCTTTAGATTGGATGGTGCCTGGCTACCATTAGTGAACATTTTGATCAAAGATTCTATAGAAGAACTCTTACCAAAAAGGGGAAAATGCAGAACAGAATTTCAAATTTTCATGGACTCCAGGCTTTCCGGGGCCGATGGGGCTGGATAAACCTCTGAAACTATTGCCCTGCGATAATCTTTAAAACTTAAACCAAAAATATCCCCTGAAGTCTTAAAACCAAACAATAGTTTAGCTTAACTAGTAAAAAATGTCTGCCTTAAGCATTATGCTCTTTTAAGAACTATCTATATGGGATCAAAGTGACAAAAACAACTCTAAAGATTAGATAGGAACCTTAGAGGGCAGTGAGTTTATGTTAATGGGGGAGGAACAACTCAGAAAAGGAGGGTGAGAATGGCTGCACAACTCAAAGAATGTAATCAATGTCATTGAACTGTACAGGTAGAAATGGTAGAATTGGTATATGTTTTGCTGTGTATATTCTCAGCAACAACAACAAAATAAATTTTTTTTAAAAAAAGGAACTTTTTTAGGAGAAAGCCTACCATTCCCTTTAGTTCTTTCTTTTATTTACTTAACCAGTTTTTATTGAAAGTCTAATATGTGCCAAAAAGCTTTTTATTGGTTCTAGAAGCACTGAAAAAATAAGACTGGCAATTTTTGATCTAATGGAGCTTACATTCTAGGAGGTGTGGGAAGTAGGGAGGGGGGAAGGAGACAGAATATAATAGACAAGATAATTCAGGTATTGATACATGATACAAAGTAAGTATAACAGTGATGTGATATTGTCAGGTGGGGGGCTACTCAGGGAGGCTGCTTTGAAGTGAAACGTGAGCTGAGTGTGAATGAAGGACAGATAAATACAGAAATTAGCAAAACACCGGGGAAGAGCATTCCAGGCTTGGAGATCAATCAGAACCCAGAACCTAGGACAGGAAGGAACTGGACATGTTTAAGGAAATTTAAAAAAAAAAAAAAAATCACTCCAACTGCTGAGAAGAGAATAGGCTAGACAGAAAAAGGTCAGCGTAAAACCATGGAGAATAATTTGAAGGTTATTATAGAACAGGAAGGAGCCTTGGTAGCACAATGTTTAAGCCGTCAGCTGCTAACCAAAAGGTTGGCAGTTCAAACCTACCAGCTACTCCATGGGAGAAAAGACCTGGTGGTCTGCTCCCGTAAATATTACAGGCTGCAAAACCTAGGGGGGCAGTTCTACTCTGTCATACCGGGTCGCTAAAAGTCCACATTGATTTGACAGCACACAACAACATTAGAGAGGAGAGATGGCTTAGATGGGCATGATAAGTGGTGAAGATTGAATTAAGACAAAAAGATACAACTGGGATATACTCTGGAGGTAGTGAAAAAAATGCATTTAAATCCCAAATATGGTTAATTTTATATGCACATTAAAAAAAAATGAAATCCATACTAAAAAGTTTTCAAAGTATGCTCAGAGGTCAGCTTTCATTTAACTTTGATTTTTGTATTCTAGAAAAGGGGGAGGGGGTAAGTGGGGGTGGGGTCAGTCTTAGAGGTGAGATCTGAGGTTGCTGTTGAATTTCTTAGTTTCCATGTCAAATGCCATTTATCACATGCAAATGCCATCGTCTACAGATGAAATCTGGCAAGGTGTGTATGTGGTCATTGATATGTGACATGTAAATGTTTCAGTTTGGCAATAACATTCACCCTGACAATCAAAATGTAGTGCCTGAAACTAAGTTCCTCCCTGTCCCTGGCAGAACACAGAATATAAGTTCCTAGGAGATGGTATCTAAATGGGACTCTGCCAAAAAGGCAATTCTGGACTGCACACAACTAACAAGCCTATTGGAAAGACTGCTTTATTTTTATGACTACTGTTATTTTGGTCCTCTTATTTATCTTTTGACATAGTATATGATATAAAAAAAGCATAGTGTTTTCCCTCAGGGACTTACTTAAAGCTCAGCTAAGCAGATAGGCAACTAAACATAAGATACTCCGTGGAAGGATATAGCATCTAACCTCAATAGACACAACTTCCTGAGACTTAATTATATGCGAATTAAAATCAGTTTTGTAAGGATCACTCACTGAAAAGATTCACAATAAAAAGCAAGATTTTAGAAAGTGTTGAAAAGGAGATTGAAGCAAGGCCTACTGCCATGGTTATGTAGTAGTAGAGTAAATGTTAAAACTGTCTGCAAGAAGTTTTTGTAAGAAGTTTTAATAAGAGAAGAAGCTCTTATTATTCTCCATGGTATTGGAGGAAAAATGCAGGGCCACGTGTTCCCCACTGAGGGTTTCTGAGGTCTCCTTCATAGGGTTGCTATGAGTCGGAATCGCCTTGACGGCAGTGGGTGTATATAGGAGGCCTCCTTTGCAGAGGGGTGGTGAAGGAGCTGTGGGCATGGCCGCTGGAGTTGATAGACCTGGGACAAGTGACATACCTTGTAGTGTCTCAGATATCTCATTTGTAATAAAGAGGTAATAATAATAATATTAACTATTTCATAGAGTGTTGTAAGAACTATCTGGAATTATGCATATCATCAAGTGCTTATCATACTCTCTGGCAGTACAAAGTGTTCCAGTAAATAAATATCTCTGTATTTAAAAATACATGCCTACTTCAAATTTCAAATGTACACACATATACAAACTCACTCCATACATATATTAGGTATATATATTACATATATTTTAGGGCCCTGGTGGCATAGTAGTTAAGAGCTCAGGCTGTTAACCAAAAGATCGGCAGTTCAAATCCCCCAGCCACTCCTTGGAAACCCTATGGGGCAGTTCTACTCTGTCCTATAGAGTCATTATGAGTCGGAACCGACTTGACAGCAACAGGTGAATTACATATACTTAGTTCTGGAGGTTCTAACCATTCAACACAAGCAATAAGGACACAAACACTTGGAAAATACTCAGATTGGGGGAAAAAAAAGTACTTCATCGGACAAGTATAAACAAAGCCAAATTAATGAGAGTGTCTACAGATAACGTGGACCAACCGAAAAGCCTTTATGGGGCAGTAGGGTGAGAGGTGTGGGAGAAGGCTTGATAGTGCTGACTGTTTAGAAAGGGTGGGGCTGAAAAACTTGTTACCTCCCTTGAGTTGATTTAAGAAAACCTCAAGAAAAGAAAACAAGGCTCTAGTTCTGCAGAGGGCATTCAGAAATGTCCAACTCAAGGACGGAACCCAAGGGCCTCTGCACGTTGTGTGGAAGCAGCAATCATCCTGCTCCTCTTCACTTTCCTCCCCTTCTCCCTCAACCCCCACCCCCCAGTACTTATGCAGCACCTACTATGGGCCAGGCCTCGTGTTTCCTGCTTTTCAAACATGATTAATTAACCTCTTAACAGCTCTGCAAGGCATGTATTCTTATTATTTTTCCAATGAGAAACCTGCAACGCAGGGACGTTACCCCATTTGTGGTAATTCCCGAACTGGGGCTTTCTTTCCCCCTATAACTCCATATTTATGACAGCTACTCATTAAACATCCAAAAAAACAAACTTTCTCATATGCTGATTTTCCCTAGTTCTAGACATCAAAGCAATTCTTCTAAAAGTCAAGGATAGTTTATGTTTCTGAGGCTGTAATAGAAGATTCCAAACTGGTATTTTCTGGTAAAGTCTGGATTTGCCTTGCAAGTTTTCCTAGTAACAAAAGGCATGTTACAAACACGATAATGTCACTGTAGCCTCATTCAGAGTATTACTCACTCTTTCTGTTGCTTTGTTACTTCAGCACTTGGGAAAGTCTGAATTTCCCAGTAGTGTGACCATGATACTATTTTTGTATCTTAAGCATTTACTTATTTTCAGTTTAGTGAGAACAGTCTATGGTTGAGCTGAATTGCGAAAGCTTGCTGAGAAAAAAACAAGCTGGATTTTATTATTGAAAGATTTTTAAAAAGACAAATTGATTATAAAGAAAAAAGATATACTTAAAGAAGGAAAAAAAATAAATGAAATACATTTTTTTTTCTAGAATTCAATACTGTGATCAATATTTTAGTTTCATTCCATTATGAATACCAAAATCTAAATTCCCCAAAGCATAATATTAATATTTTTGTTTACAGAATGGAATACAAAATTATTTGATAATCACTAGTTAAACAAACGTGCTTAATAACTGATTACAAGTTCACACGAATACTAAAAATGTAAGGTCATCACAGAAATTTGGATTCAGTAAATGGAGGAAAAAAAACAAAGCTTAAGTTTGAGCTAGAGCAGTATCTGCCAGATAACATGATTAGGCTAATTGTACTAGCAAGGAGTCACTTGGCGTTAGAATTTAAAAAATTCCAAAACAATCAAAAATATAAATAAAAACAAGAACCAAAGACAAATTTACTAATCCCTATTACCCTTTCATCTGACTTCTACAGGAAGTTCTCTTTTTAAGAAAATGAAAATACTGATGGGGGGTGGGTGGAGTGGAGTGGGAGAGGAGGAGACTGGCCCTTCTGGTTGTAGCCCCCGGCCAGCTTCCCTTCAGCAAGTCTTCTATGATTAGAGCCACCAGAGGTGTTCTGTCTTCCTGTGCCCCAACTGTCCTCCTCTTTCACTGCCAAACTTCTCGCAGGTATGATCTGAAACAGCCTCTTCCATTTCCTCCCCACCCATTTACTCTTTAACATTTTATATCTAATTTTCATCATTTCTCTCCAAGGTTTCCAGCAACCTTGTTCTTGCCAAATTTGAAGACTAATCTCCCACTGATTCTCAATCCTCCCCTTTGAAAACTTAAATGTTCACTATGCTTTAAAGCTCTCCTTTAGTATAGTATTTAAATACTTGGGTTGTGGAGTCAGAAAGACTTGTATTCAAATTCTTCTTCCCTCACTTGTTACCGATGAGAGTTAGGACAGGTAATTGAACCTCTCTTTGTCTCACTTTTTCCATCTGTAAAATGGGGATGATTACAGTATCCACCTCATCTGACTGTTATAAAGAGTAAATTAGGCAATACAGATAAAACACTCAGCCCAGTGCCTTGCCTTGGCAAGCCCTTAATGCCGTTAGCTATATTCACAAGCTCTCTATACAACGTGTCTCAGAGAACCCATTTTACAGTGTCAAGACCTTCACTTTTATGTAAATAACTTCTAAATCTTTAGCTTAATGTGCTCCTGAAACTTTAAACTCCTGATACCCAAGGTTGCAATAGGCTCAAACATAGCAACAATTGTGAGCATGGCACAGGACTGGGCAGTGTTTCGTTCTGTTGTACATGGGGTTGCTATGAGTCGGAACTGACTCAACAGCACCTAACAACAACAACAACGTCCCTTAAACCTTTTAGCCTTTCTTATTTAAGTCAAATGAAACCACCAGTTTCAAATCACAGTCACCTTAAAGTCTTTTACTTCCTTTGGTGATAGATACAGTAAATCTCATTAAATCTTCATTTAGGAGACAGCAGAGCAAAGTGGTTAAAAGCAATGACTGGAGCTTGGCTGGCTGCTTGAGTTCAAATACTGGTTCTGTCAATTACTACTATGTGACCTAGAGCAATTTACTTAAACCCTTTCTGTCTCAATTTCCTCATCCATAAAATAGGAATATTAGTATCTTCTTCATATAGTACTTATAAGTACCATATTAATTTTTATAAAATAAAATTTGCAATGTGGTCTTTTTATTGACTTATAGAGAGGAGAAGTGATACTACAAAACTTTCATAGCAAAACAGCATGCTTTTATTAGTTCTTATTCCTTCTTTTGAATTCTCACTGTTACTACCATTGCCCATGCTCACAACCCATCACAACCAGATGATGGTAAAAGCTGTCCACCCTGCCTCTCTAAACTGATCTCCTTAATTCTAGCTTCTCGTATGCTTTAACCTGTTTTTTCATTTAATCTCACATTGCCAGATTAATCCTCAAAACACTCCTTTCATCTGTGACTTTGTGGAGTAACTCCATCAGTGACTCAGTGACTTCCTACGGTTCTCAGACAATAAGCAACCACCTCACCTGCAGTCAAGACCTACCCTGAGTCTCTATGCACATCTCCAGGCCTTACCCTAGTGAGTCTTACCAGATTCTTTCTTACCTCTGTGCCTTTATTTTTGTTTTGCTCCCTGCCTAGAATGTGCCACATTCTAACACTTCAAATCTTGTACCTTCTTCAATGTGTAAGATTCCATTTGCTCCATGGAGCCTTTGTAGGCTAAGACCTCTATCCTCAGCCTGTGTAGTACCATATAGCACAATATAGATGAGATCTTCTAGGCATATACTTGGTTCTTATCATGAGGTTACTGTTTTTGATTGCTATTTACATGCTTCGTGTGTACATATCTTACTTGGTATTTCCATTGCACAATTTCAGTGCTATGTATATGATAGATGAGGTGGAGGTGGTTAAGTTGATGGCTGAATGAAAGTCCTGATCTGGGGCAAGTAGGGTTCTCTCAATGTTATTTTGTTTTAATTTCACCATTGTGTGATTAAATGGGTTAAATGATTAACCTGGATGATTCAAAGTCATGAACATGATACTATTTTTGGCCATATTGATGAGTATAACTAAAGTAAGAGTCAAATAGTTTAATAAATTCAACTTTAATCTATATTCATTTAAAGAGCAGAATGCTCTTTATTCACATTCACAGAATTAGTCTTTACATGAAGAAAAGATGCAGTTCAATACCTCAGAATATTTTTGTACGAAAAAATAAAAGCTCAGCATCACTGAAGTGGGAATACTTGCAAGCTCTTTATAGGAAAGAAAGAACATGGGGGGAAGTCTGGCTATCACTTCTTTCTAATGATTTGTTTTACGTCCAGAAACAATATTGAGAGCTTCTACAAGGTGTGAAATGCTACGAGAAGGACGAAAGTAGAAGCATGATCTGTACTCTGAGTCATACATTAGTTCGCTTGTCTAAGGACTTTTTCTAAGTCACTCAGAGGAAAGAAAGAAAGAGAAGAAGTAGGAGGAAGCAAGAGCAGAAGCCTTTCTTTAAGAAGGAAAAGGTATATGTTTGTAAATAGTTTCAAAGGCAATGACACTTCAAATGACAGGAAACAATTAATGGGATTTCTTAAACACAAAGTTTTCATATAAAGGAAAATAGGTTGATAGTATGGGTGTAATCATAACAGCCGCAACAACAACCACCAAGGATGTACTTGGGTCATTATATAGCCAACCTAATGTATTAACACTCAGGATCTGAAGATCCATCCTAGACTTACTGGTTCAGTGTCTAAATGTGAACAAGATGCCAACATTGAAGTTTAGGAAATACTTTCCTAGTCCATTTACATCTGCAATTAACACATAGTCGTGAATGTTCAACTGAATGATGACACTGAGCTTCTCAGGTTCCCAATCCTCAAAGCAAGATCCAATTTTTATCCTTGTACTTAAACTCTTAAATTCTTTTCAACCAGTAACAAAAGTAAAAATAACAAAGAATATTCTGGTTAATAAGTGATTAACCAAAACTTCCAAGTAATGAAAGGTCTGTTCTGGTTAATAAACATTTTACAATCTCTTTCTTATTCTGCTTCAGTCGATAAAATTCTGCTTATTAGATACATGTTTTCAGGCCCTAAACACACACTGAGTTCTTGCTGGCATTCTCAACAAATCAGTGCAAGGTGCTGTACAGAAACCAGGCCCTCTAGGAGCCAGAAAGAGCCAGCATTTGGGAGCTGACACATCACTTCTGGTCTAGGTCATCTGCAGACAATGACTCTCAAAAATTTTCGAAGATGCTGGGTACCCAAAGTTAGAAAGAGATAAACTCAAGGCTAAAACAGAATCTTTTGACAAGGATGTCTGAGCAGCAAGGGTGTCTGAGAAACAAGCCACTGCAAAATGACTTATTCCAAAATGTTACAGAATGAGGAAGTGTTTTGCTCAGTTCCCCCAACTTTTGCTAAATTCCAGAAAATCCATTGAATTTTATGGCAATTTCTTTTTCCCACCTTGGGAAGGATCCCGCACATTCAGTAGCTACCAAAAACCTTAAGTATTTCAAGTTTTCAGATATTCACAATGTTATCTGACTTCAGACAATGAACAGATTTGCTGATAAATTTAATCATATTTACATACATATTTTCTACATAAAAATTGCTTTTCAGTTTCAGAAAATATGTTTAGACCATACAAACAAACAAAAAACAGAGAGAAAAACAAGTATTTCCCCTTGTTAAGTATTTTTAATCAGGTTAAATGTGGTTCTATCTTATCAACATGTTTTCTATGAGGAAACTTCTGTTCTTTTTTTAGATTTTAGAATTGCTTTTCCTGACAGAACCCCCACAACTGAGAACCCTGAACTGTAAACTTGTCCTTTGTCCTACTTGTTTACTAGGCTTATCAGGGCGCACATGGTTTGGTAATGTGATTCCAAGATAAAAACCCCAAAGATATAATTAGATGTTTTTCCGAGAAATATTGCCCAATGCCATGAAAATTTACTTGCTATTATTCACTTCATATTTGAGGTGGTGACCCCACAATTTCTTGCAATTTAATCATTTTCTTATAGATGAGAAACAAAAACTGACTTGGCACTGAAGAAGAATCTATACTTTTTGATAAATACTGAAAATACAGATCTAGAATTCTACAGTGCTATAATTGTCATGTACAAAACTTCTGTGACATATCACTAAATACATTTTCTACACCAATAACACACTCCTTAAAGTTTATCAAAGCATAAGTACAATGATGACAAATAATTTTAAGCCCTGAATCTAAATATAAATCATAGAAAGATCCAAAGGCAGTGATGAACAAGCTTCTTTATGGTACCTTACTGATGCATTTAGTTCAATTCTGAGCAAATAAGATAAAAATACAGAGGTAGGAAACCACAAATGTGTATTTGCTGTGTTGCAGACTAACACTCTCCAGCCCAGGTAAAGAACAGCTGTGAAAGCATCTCTCAAGTTTTCTACTGAACTCCATCTTTGCTAGAGACTGACAATCAGTCTTGCAAAAAAATCTTCTACTGCCACCTGCTGGAATTTTATAGTCAACGGTTCTAAAAGATGCTGGAATGACAAACTCCAGATTAAAGCAGAATCTTTTGACTTTTAAGGAGGAGCAATCATTGGATTATCATCTATACCTATCCATTTATGAGTAATAAATCTAGAAGTAGAGAAGTAGAGCCGAACTTGATCACATTTTGCCTGACTGATGACTCACGTATCTATTACACTGTTCCAAAAGGAAGTCAGGGCCTATCACATTTCCATTCTTCCCTTCTCCACAGAAGCCATTCAATTTGGTCCTAGGTCAGCAATAAAGATTTGAAACAGAATGGTCTTGGCAGACCTATCTTTCAGAGTATTCACTACTTAAACACTCTGGGTCAGCTATGGAAGTTTTACTCACTCAGCCAAAGAATCACAGTCCAAGCCTGGATTTTTGAAGCCTTGAATACAGGAACTTTAAACTCTAAGGATTTCAACAGAACAAGGATGGAGGATCCAAAATGAGAGATCCAAGGCTAAAACAGGAGTAACCCCCATGGCAAGATTCTGTCACTGGAGCAATAAACATGAGTTCAAAATTCAGAAAGGGTGGGCCCACACTACCATAGTCAGTTTCATTTCCTTGGTGGGGGCTCTAAGCATTTTTAAAAGCCTTTTCTAAAAGGTTTTAGGGGAGACAATATATTCTCTTTAATTTAGAGGTATTTGAAAATCAAAATAGATAAATGAACCATTCAGAAAACAGTACTTTTTATCAACAATATACCAATTTTTCCTGCCAAGAATAAGCCATGGACATTATTTTTTAGCTATTTCATGTCACAAGTCACACATCATATAACTTTTCATGCCACAATGTATCATATATGCTAAAAAATATAACAAAGAACATGGATTTGACTAACCATTTTCTCTAAAATTAATGTTAAGTACAATGTGAATCAGAAGGCAATGGCCCAACATACAAACCCCGGGTCTTTCTTACATATCCCTAGACATGAGCTAATTTGTCTGCTAGGACACAGAAGAGTTGTCTGTAATTGTACCGTGTGCTATAATTAAGTCTTGTACAAATTCTGCTGCCAAAAACTCACCAGAGTGGGTGGTGAATACAGCCAAGTAAACTCTAATTATGGAAGGCGGGTTTTCTAAGATCTTGCATACAAGAAGCAAAGGCAAGATCAGACAGTTAAGACAGGTTACCAAGGCAATGTAAATAGCCTTGTCAAATTCAATGTAAGTTCCCTTTTGGTAACAAGTAGCTTAAAAATGCAATCTGGGGCCCTCTGCTTGGAATCCAGCACTTAATTTTTTCCCTGAAAAATACAGTTATGAAATTTACACATCATTGTAACAAAAAAAGGCAAAATCCCAAAGTCTCAGCTAATTTTCCATCTTATATTTCAGCTTCGCCACTGACTGTTATTTTCTAAGGTGCTGTTCAGAGTGCAATAAATGTACTTTAGCATTCTAAAAGATAGTGTGCAAATCATAACTGTGCAGCAGAATCAATTTACACCTATTGCATACATTCATGTAGCCAGCACCCAATCAAGAAACAAAACATTTTCTGCACTTCAAAAGTGCTTCTAGTTCAGTCCAGTTCAAACTCCTGCTGAGAATTTGCATTTCTAACAAGTTCCCTGCTGAGAATTTGCATTTCCACCCCCAGATATACTGAATCAGAATCTACACTTTAACAAGATCCCTAGGTGATTCTTATGTATAACTTCCTGGGAACTTGTTAGAAATGCAAATTCTCAGTAAGAGTTTGAACTAGAATGAACAGGTTCAAAGCCCTGATATATTCTTATTGTCTACATCTCTAATTACAGCCTTAAAATAAAAATGATTACGCTTTTTCCCCTTTGCTCATGCAAACGTCTCTTCCTAGAATGCCCTTCTTTCTCCTTGTCAACATTTGGTGAGCTCCTACTCATTCAAGCCCCAGCTCAAACATCATCTCCTGTACGAATACTTCCCTGCCCTTCACAGAAAAAAAGAACTATTTCTTCATGTATATTTACAGAGTAGTTTGTAAATAGTCTATGTTCACCCTTACCACACTGCATTATAGTTATTTATATGTCCATCTACTGTTCTAGACTGTGAGTTCCTCATGAACAGAAAAGACAATATTTTATCTTTCGGTTTGTCTTTTATGCCTTAAACTGTATGCTTTACACCGTGTACTAATGCATGACAGAATCACACTATTTATTCTACAATGCTCTGAACAATTTTTCAAAAGAGAATGTTCCACCAAACTGTAAAATATATCATCTAGATGTTTTAAAGTAGGTACCACTTTAGTAGTCCTCCATATAAAGAATTTATAAATAGCATAATATTTTATTAAACTAGATTAAGTAAAATATGCTAATATGTGCATATACATTAGTAATATATTTAGTATGTAATTAGTTAACAATAGGATGTTTTGTAATAAGAAGAGGCTGTTTTCTTGTAAGCTATGATATTAGGTACTTCTCTGCAGAAGGAAGTTTACAACTACACATTTGGGCCCGATTTTCTCATTTCCTTATACTGCCCTCCGTCTTCCATCCTCCTCCACAACAAAGCTAAACAATAAAGCTTATTTCAACTAAGTTGAGACGAAACTTTACTTGTACATTCAGTTTAAGGATCATTGATGAAGAAATACGAACATCTCATGACAAGTTGGAAAATGCCAGAGCTCTCCTACCTGTGTCCCTAAGCTGGCTGCCATCATGTGAGTCAGAAGTTTAGCTGCAAACATGGAGTACCTGCCACAGAAGATATGGGAAAGAATGGCCAGGCAAAGACCTGCAGAAACAAAAAAAGTCCACGTGTGGTTTTACAATCCATGAACAAACAGTAGTGTACCGAAAATCTCTGGGATAGTTAAGTACGTAAAGACTGTAGCCTCCCTATCCTGCAGAGCACAATGCCTCTGCAACAGTTAGGTTGTCATTTCAATTTACTTCATTTTGTATGACATAAAAAATCTTCACACATATCAATCAAGTACAAAAGATAATTTGAATTTTAAAATATCCACATGGTCACTTCTCCACTAAAAAGAAATTACCAATTGAGAAGATTATTAATTTTCACTAAGCATTTGGTGTTCTGTGTTTACATTATTCAAGTTTTACTGTTTAAGAAAAGAATGAAATTCCAATCTAATTTTCTAAGAACAGGTGACTTGGCTAAATAGAGCTATTTAGGGAGGCAAATAGTATTTTTCAAGCATCAAATTGTGAATGGTACTACCAAAACTCAAGTTTGGTAATTACTCCTTTTTGTATACTAGGAATAGCTACGTAATTACAACAGTGGTAATTAGGAATTTTAAAGGCAACACTGGGTGCCAAAACCAGGAACAAAATGTGTTCTTTCACCCTGCAATGACTTTTAACCTGAACATCTACATTTCTAAGTGGTATAAGGAAAATCATTCTTATTTTTAAATCTATTTGAATTTACCAATTTACACTATTTCAAGGGTGTAATTAGAACCTCAGCTATAATCCACAAATCATTTATCTTGCAATTCATTTAAATGTTTTTAATGTTAGGTTTTAAACTCTGAGTTTATGCACGTTTTAAAAATACTTTCTGCCTTTTAAAATTTAAATGCACTGCATATAGAAAGGAGGAAAAAATGATCATAGGTAACCTATTTGCTTTTTCACTTAAGCCTTTCACTCCATTCTTTTCCTTAGCAGGGTTATTTTATCTAAGAATTACCAAAATACAACAATTGACATGTGTATGCTGCTTTGCCGTGTACTTTGCATACATTACCTAATTTAATTATATTAATGCCTCCTTAACAAACAGAAGACACTGCATTTATTTGACCATTTTGTTTTGTTTTTGTCTCTTCTGGAAGTCATGGAACACTTTAAAACACACTACATGTTGACTTAAGTGGACTGGACATCTACAAAAGGCCCACATGGGGCCCGAAGACTCATTTTCTATACAGAAATGCCTCCATAATTCCTTTTGGGAAAAGCTTTCAATTGTATTTCCAGATTTTAATATAAAAAATTAAGCTCCACACAGGAGGGGAGGCTTTGCATTAGTCAAGGCTTTCAGTCTAGAAATTTGGCCAAGGTATCTGGAGCAATACATGTCTAGGAAGGCTGCCATGGAGTGTTCTGGGACAGGTGTGCAGGTCCTGGGGCTGCCTCCAAACTCCACCCACACAGGTGCAAGGTATGTCTTCAGCAACCACAGAGTCCTGAGTGATTTTGCACCTTTCCTTAGGTAGTCTATAAACTATTGGAGCAGAAGCTCAGAGTTCACTAATGTATGCTTGAGTTCCCTGACCTAGCTAAAATCAGCTTTTACTGAAGGTTTGTGTGTATTTATGTATTTAATATACTGAATTAAAAACAGAGCCATGGAATATTTTTCATTATAAGCCACATGATCACTAACATGTGCTTTATTATAAGTTCACTGTGGTAGATGATAACTATGTGAAGCAAGGGAATTAGCGTTGGGCAAGGAAGAAATACACATGACTCAACTGTTTTTCTAGTTCACAAGAAGAGCTTATTCATAGCCATTTCCCTTAACTTGATAATCCCCCCATTATGCTCCCTTATTCATAGCCATTCCCCTTAGCTTGATAATCCTCTATTATACTCCAGATAAAAATTTACTACAGTTAAACTTGACCAGCTCAAAAATATTTAATTAAATATACTAAACATCAATTAAAATGTTAGCATGACACCTGGTGGAAGTCCGGGATTCAAAGAAAATGGGCTAGAGCCTATTAACCTACAACTAATATGTAATGGGTATCAAGATGCAATTTCTATTGAAAGGAAAAGAATATTGCTAAAAACCTCAAGCAGTATGTGCCCTAGGCCAAGATGAGCTCATCTGGCCTGAGATTTAAAGAAATAAATACTTCAGTTACCAGGTTTCTAAAATAATAAATGTTCATTATTTATCTTTTCTCATCTGAATTTAAATAGCTGTATTTAGCATACATGATTTAAAATTACAAGTCTATTAAATTTCTATTCTATTAAATATTCTATCAAATGATATAATTTTTTAAAATCCTTTTATATAAATTATGCAAATGACAAAGTATAAAATGTTGTAACTATTACCTAAAGTTGTACTCTAAATGGTTTTAAAAAATAGATTTCTTGCCAATTATGTAGACAAAAAACTGAGTATTCTTTCACTTTTTTCCCTAGCATTATATAGATTTCAGACTCAGTTAGAAAAGAACAATATGAATGATTTTCTACAAGATTTAAAAGTGAAAAGGAAGATAATTACACTTCATAAAATAGTTGCATTGATAATCTTTGATTTAGATAAGAAAAAACTTGAAAGAACTGCCAGATTCTTTGCTATTACCAACTTTGACTAAAAATCTTCCTATGTATCTTAGTTATCTTGTGCTGCTATAACACAAGTGGATGGCTTCAACAAACAGAAATTTATTCCCTCACAGTTAAAGAGGCTAGAAGTATGAATTCAGAGTGCCAGTTCTAGGGGAAGGCTTTCTCTCTGTGTCAGCTCTGGGGAAACGTCCTTGTTTCCTTTCAACATCTGTGGGCCCAGTGTTCCTTGGAGGTCTCCATGTGTCTTGGCATCATTCTTCTCCTGGGTCTAGGAGGGCCTCGGCACAGGGACCCTGGGTCCAAAGGACACGCTCTGATCCTGGCTCTTCTTTCTTGGTGGTAGTCAGGTCCCCCTCTCTCTGCTCACTTCTCTCTCCTTTTATCTCTTATAAGATAAAAGGTGACTCAGGCCACAACTCAGGGTAACTCCCCTTACATCAGATCAGTGCTGTGACCTAAGTAAAGTTGTTGCATCTCGCTCTAACCCTCATTAACTTGACCTAATTCCACCTCATTAACATAAAGGACAGCTCACTCCCAAATGAGACCATAACTACAGGCATAAAAACCAAACCAAACCCATTGCCATCAAGTCAATTCAGACTCATAGTAACCCTATAGGACAGAGGAGAACTGCCCCATAGGGTTTCCAAGGAGCGACTGGTAGATATGAACTGCTGACCTTTTGGTTAGGAGCTGAGGTCTTAACCAATGTGCCATCAGGGCTCCACAACCACAGGCATAAAGGCTAGGATTTACATCACAAAATGGAGGACCTAAGATGACAAAATGTAGGACAATCACACAATACTAGGAATCATGGCCTAGCCAAGTTGACACATATTTTGGGGGGATGCAATTTAATCCATGACAGTGTCTATACAATATTTGAATGTTTGCACATACATAAACATATGTAGTATTGTATATGACTATGTATATTCAGAATGAGCCCTGGTGGCGCAGTGGTTAAGCACTTGGCTGCTAACCAAAAGATCAGGAGTTCAAACCCATCAGCCATTCTGAGGGAGAAAGATATGGCAGTCTGCTTCCATACAGATTACAGCCTTGGGCCTCCACCAGACTGAGTCCAGTACAACTAGATGGTGCCCGGCTACCACCACTGACTACTGTGACTGGGATCACAACAGAGAGTCCCGGACAGAGCTGGAGAAAAACGTAGAACAAAATTCTAACTCACAAAAAAACACCAGACTTACTGGCCTGACAAAAGACTGGAGAAACCCTGAGAGTATGGCCCCCGGACACCCTTTAATGAAGTCACTCTCGAGGTTCACCGTTCAGCCAAAGAGATTAGACAGCCCCATAAAACAAAATGAGATTAATGGGGCACAACAATCCAGGGACAAGGACTAGAAGGAAGGAGGGGACAGGAAAGCCGGTAATAGGGAACCCAAGGTTGAGAAGGGAGAGTGCTGACATGTCATGGGGCTGTTAACCATTGTCATAAAACAGTATGTGTACTGTTTAATGAGAAACTATTTGTTCTGTAAACCTTCATCTAAAGTACAATTAAAAAAAAAAAAGAAAGATTACAGCCTTGGAAACTCTATGGCACAGTTCTACTCTGTCCTGTAGGGTAGCTATGAGTTGGAATCAACTCGATGATAATGGATTTGGTTTGGATTTGATATGTATCACAACAGAAGGTATACGTTATGGATTGAATTGTGTCCCCCCAAAATATGTGTTGTAAATCCTAACCTCTATGTCTGTGGTTATAATTCCATTTGGGAATGGGTTGTCTTTGTTATGTTAATGAGGCAGGATAAGTGTAGGGTGTATCTTGAGTTGATCCCTTTTGATATATAAAAGAGATTAAACAAGCAAGCTAGGAAGCAGAGATGGTGGAAGAGAGATATAAAATCACAGGAAGATCACCCAGTACCAGAAGCTCAGAAGAGACAAGGACCTTCCTCCAGAGACAACAGAGAGAGAAAACCTTCCCCTAGAGCTGGCACCCTGAATTCAGTCTTCCAGCCACCCAAACTGTGAGAAAATAAATTTGTTTGTTAAAGCCATCCACTTGTGGTATTTCTGTTATAACAGCACTAGATAACTAAGACAGTATATTTCCCAAATAAATGTTTACCCTTCCAAAAACATTTTCCTATAATTTCTTAAAATATTTATAAGTTATAAACATGTATGTATATCTTACTTATCTACAGACAAATCCAAACTAAACCAAATTATGATGAATTCGCTATTAAATCAGTATTAGATTTTTAGGTGAGTTTTTTTCTATTTCCCCACCTAATATTAGCTATAACTCACATTGTCCACTCATTGTTGTTCATCTTCGAACTAGAATGAACAGGTTCAAAGCCCTGATATATTCTTATTGTCTACATCTCTAATTACAGCCTTAAAATAAAAGTGATTATGCTTTTTCCCCTTTGCTCATTTTTGCAACTCTCCCCTCAGCACAGTGCAGGAAAATAAAATAGCCAATCCTGAAAAGATTCCTAGGTGGAATAAAAGTCAGTATGATTCTGAAGCACCTTAGAGTACACAAGTTCCGAGTATCAGAGCTAAGGATTTATTGCAGAAGAATAAGTGACCAGTCTCCATATAATCAGGATATTAAACCAGCGCTGTCCAATACAATCCAATAGCCACTAGCCATATGTGACTACTGAAATTTAAATTGACTAAAATTAAATATAATGAAAACTACAACATTCTTGCACTTTAATAAACCTTGAACTAAAGAATAAATATGCTTCAGAGGGCTTTGGATTTTGCTTACCTATCCTTTACTTGTCCTCTTTTTCCATTTTTTTTCAACCACAAGGGATAATCTTAATTTAGTTTACTGGCATTTGGTAAACTGGTTTATGATTTTAAACGTCACATAAAGTATAAATCCTCATCATTCATCTTTCTAAGCTGAGGATCACTAAACTTTTTGGTCTGTGTGCCTATTTCACATAATTTGTTTCCTTCAGTTGTTCTGTTCTAGTATAGTGGCCAGAATTCCAAACTAAGAATTGGTACAGGTACACTGTGATCTATCTTGATTTTTTTTTTCATTTTAAATTCTAATTGTGTGTTACCACATTTCCTGAAAAAAGCTAGTCAGATTGTTACCAAATTCAGAGGGATATTCGGAGTAGCCTCACCTAAATTATAGAATCTGCATGTAACACATAAAATTCTCTTTTCGGTTCCTGAGGGCCCATCGGAAGGATGAGCATTCATCCTCCCCTGCAGATGAAACTGAGGCACAAAACCAGGCCTGTTTTAAATGCCTGTCTCCTAATCTACAGAACATGCCATGTAAGTCATAATATGTTATGACCGATGTGGGAGACAATCATTCCAAATATAACCCAAAATCAACAGTAATAAAACGACACACTGACATTTAGGTATTGATTCTCAGGTGGGCAAATCTAGGTAGTTTGTTTCTCGAATGAGTTGCAGCAAAGATGTATTTGTTATGATTCTCTTAGGAAACACCATCTAGCACTGACAGCTTTTTTAATATAAAATCAGGATAACAGTCTCTCTTTAGTGTTTAAAACTTGCTGTATTGATGTTCCACACTTGGAACAAGCGAGTTTTGTGGGTCATAGCAGCACGCTATGAAACCAAGTATAATGACATCTAGATTTAGCTTCAGCCTTGTATCTTTTGGCTTTGTTTTATCATTCTATGAAATTTCTGTGCTCCTTAAATACAGTAGCATTAAAGTAAAATAAGATATTTTCATCTGATTTTGGGACTATATGGGCCTGGAAGGAGCTCCTAAGCAAGAAATGTCATCCT
>NW_004443968.1:5657036-5658385 GCF_000243295.1 Trichechus manatus latirostris | reverse complement strand
CTCACATATTTTTGACATGTTATCAGGAGGGACCAGTCCCTGGAGAAGGATATCTTGCTTGGTAAAGTAGAGAGGGTCAGCAAAAAAGAGGAAGACCTTCAACGAGATGAATTGACATAGTGGCTGCAACAACAGGCTCAAGCACAACAATGATCATGAGGATGGTGCAGGATTGGGCAATGTTTCGTTCTGTTGTACACGGAGTCGCTATGAGTCGGAAGTGACTTGATGGCCCCTAATAATAACAACAACATCTATACCCAGTTCTTGGTATAACACATTGTTCAGATAAAAAAGCTGTGGGTGGGTAGGAGTGGATAGAAATAGATTTTAAGGAATTCTCAGACTCACAACCATATAATTAATACAGCAGATGAAAATAATTCTATAGTTAAGTTGTAGGTAAATAACTTGACCAACACTAATACAATGAAAGTTCCTATTACTTCCAGAAATCAGGCCTGGGATGGAAGGTGAAGGAAAGAATTTATTTTTTAACACAGTGGTTGGCATACTTAGAGCTCCTAAGTTGTAGAATATAAATCAACTCATGGGTCAGTTTTTTTTAAAAGAAAATACAGAATGCTTTCTATGTATCATCTCACATAATCCTGACATTCTCACTTCAGAACTTGCTCTCTAACCCACAGCACTGTGAATTGTATCCTTTCCTATTATCTAGCTTTTATCCCACATTGTATTTTACCCTCCTTGTAAGTTGGAACTATCTCTTGTTCTTCATTGTTTCCTCAGCACAAAGTGGGCCCTCCATAAACATCTGTTTCATGAATTAATGAATAAGAAAATGGGAAAATTTATTTTCCCCCAGTGCTGAAGAATCACAGTAAATTTGTGCCTTGCATATATAAAAGGACTATGGCAAAACAGACTTTTATTCTTTTTTAAATATTTAAATTTATTGACTCAAAAATACTGCAACTGACCTGAGATACATATAAATCCAGAAGAGAAAAAGGCTTCATTGTATGAAGACAAGTTGTCGGTCTGGGCATAAACAGCATACACGGACATGTGTGAACAGGCACATTCCACGTAGTCTGAAGTGTCCTCAACCAACTTGCAAAACTGACTGTCAGACAACCAGCTAGGGAAAAAACACAATAGTCACTATTCCACTTTCATCAGTTCTTAAGATACTGAGATGGCCTTTAAAGAAAACATTACTTGCTAAACTTAAGTGTTCTTTACCCAAGACTTGAGCAGACCACATTTTCAAGGAGAAACACTGAAGGGAACATCTAGTCTATGACATGACGCAACAGATCCCACAAGACACCTTAAGAAGGTAGCCTAAATACCAATGAAACTTGCAAGAGCATTCCAGGTAA
>NW_004443968.1:5653216-5655464 GCF_000243295.1 Trichechus manatus latirostris | reverse complement strand
GATATTCCACCTCCACTTCAGTTACTCAGCAGTCTTCAGCTGACCATTCTCACTTTGACTATAGTTGGCTGACACCATCATGAGTGAGGTATGTAATACGATCTTTTATTAGTGAGGAGCCCTGGTGGCACAGTACTTAAGAGCTATGGCTGCTAACCAAAAGATTAGCAGTTCGAATCCACCAGCCACTCCTTGGAAACTCTATGGGGCAGTTCTACTCTGTCTTAAAGGGTCGCTATGAGTTGGAATCAACTCTACAACAATGGGTTTTTGGGTTTTTATATTAGTGAAAGCTGTGTTTTTGTTTTTGTTTGTTACTTTCCCTACTTTTATATATATTTTACTCAATAAAACATGAAAGAACTACTTTCAACTATTTTTGAAACTAAACACTCTACAAATAGTTCATAAAGATAGAAAATTTTGCATAATTAGTTCACCATGAGTAGTACCAATCTGATCATGCAAATACATTCTGACGAGTGTCTGCTAAGGAAAAATCAGATTCCAACCACATAATTCTTGAAATGACATATTACCTTATTTTTCAGGGCAGGAAGATTGTTTCCAGTTGTAAACCACTGCTGACTGCTATACTCTGTGAACTGGAGTAACTTACATGTACTTTTCCCAGCCATTATTTCTGTATCTGGGACATCCAATAACCTCTCAGGAATTCGAATATAATCGCCTTCCTTTCCTTCAAACTTGTGCCCATTGATTTGCTGAGGATACCAGTAAAGAGCCAGTATTGACAAATACGGACAACTGTCAAGGATGGTTTTGCTTCTAAAACAGAAAAGCAAAAACTCTGCTAAAATGATATGTAATCTGCTCATGTACATCCACTTATATTTGTGAAAACGCACTGAACATATAACAATGACACTATAAACCCAGAAGCAGTCGCAGGGATGTGTTTTCAATTCTTTTATGGTTAAATGTCATAATTTTTGCACAGAACTTTCTGTATCCTCTTGCCTGATCCTCCTTGCAACCAAAAACATGGATTTCTGAAAGCTGTTTCACGGATATCAGATATAAATCTGTGACTATAAAATGTGCTTTCTGTGTTAGCCACATAGCATTGGTCAGACTAGGCTAAGAAAAGGGCATGTCCGCTAAACTGAAACCCCCTGCTTTATTTAAGAATAACATAAACCTTATATATCTAGAGCTATGTTTTCATTAAGTCTACCTCACTCTTTTCTAACTCACCAGAGCTTTGCTAATCTAAACATGTGAGTGGTAAGAGAAACAGCCCTGAACAGTGATCCTTATTCATTAAGAGTTATGTTTTGAAGATCTCCTAGGCACAAGACCTTGTGTTCAGTAAAGTTGCTTCCAAACCTCAGTGTGTTGAAATCATTTAGAAGCTTGTTTAAAAATACGAATTTCTAGATAAATAATAACCCAGACTTAGGAAGTCTTTCCCTGGGAGGGACATGGGGGTCTACAAATCTGTATTTTTAACTAGTTGCACATAAAATCTATGTAACGTGTCTGTGGATCCAGCACATTTGAGAACCATGAGAAGACACAAGGGGGAAAAAAAAAAAAAAAAGCCCTATCTGAAACCTGTCTGAAAAATGTATTATTAGGTAAAGAACTATGCATTAAACATTAAAAGTTACATAAGCCATGATAGATGTAGCGACAAAGATCATGGATCTAAATGATATCTTGTCAATACCCCTCTCCTGGAAAATGGAGCACAGAATTTTAAATGAAAGATTTGGGAAAGGAAAGGGTAAGGGCTAACTTCTTCCTCCTCTAACTATACACCATCTCCAAAAAATCCTTGTCCACAATTTTAACTATCACATTTGCATCAGTGCCTTAAAGTGTCTATCTTTAATCCAGCCATCCATCCAGCATTCTGGGCCCCTGTCCAAGCCTCCTATTAAGACATCTCAATCTGTACAGGCCACAGGCACCTCCACATCAGCCTGTCAAAAGCTCAGCTCTTAGTCTCCCCACCCAGCTTCCCACATTTTCACTGGCGATGCCTAGCCTAAAAGATGTCGCTGCAGACCCCCAAACTAGGCTCCACGTGGGTGATACTAGTAAATCTCAGCCCCATGGTTGCATAACCCCATCTGTGCTCCCCCAGAATCTACTAAGATTTAGACCAGTCATTGCCATCATGGACTCCACTACCTTGGAAAACTGAGATCAACACCACACACATAGTAACTCTAACCACCCTCAACACAAAGGTGCCACCTCCTGGCCCCTCTTGCCGCTA
>NW_004443968.1:5650578-5651348 GCF_000243295.1 Trichechus manatus latirostris | reverse complement strand
TGAATCAATTCCAACTCTTAGTGACCCTATAGGACAGAGTAGAACTGCCCATAGAGTTTCCAAGGCTGCAATCTTTACGGAAGCAGACTGTCACATCTTTCTCCTGCGGAGCAGCTGGTGAGTTCGAACCACCACCCTTTTGGTTAACAGCCGAGTGCCTAACCACTGTGCCAGCAGGGCTCCTTACATATCTGAGAAGTCCTAATTAATTCTTTAAAATCCAAATTAGTCATCACTTTCTATGTGATTCCTACACTGTGCCCCACTCACCAACATGCTTGATCACTCTTTGTAACTTGCACACACTATTATTAATGAATTTATGACATCCTGGAAATGATATGTCTGCTTCTCCTACTAGATAAGCCATTGAGGAAATGGGCCATGTTCCCCATATTATTTTGTAACTTTGTAATCTAGTACAGTGCCAAACTCACAGCAGGTTTCAAGATCTGAACTGTTAAGGGTAGCCATCTCAAAGGCAGTAAGGAGGAATAGAAAATAATCCACAGGGAAAATATGATAAAAGTTACCGTATAAAAATTTAGCAAAGTAAAAATTACAGTGGGGACAGTGAACAGCCCATTGGACATGGAAACAAACAGAATATGCTAAATGGAAAACGAGCTCAAGAAATTCTCCTAGAAGTCTGAGAAAATATAACAGACAAGTAGGACAAATTCATAAGATCCAATGAGCATATAAAAGAGCGCTTAGAAGAAAGAAAAAAAAAAAACAGCTTCTTGATAAGCTAAAAAATACTCATGTCA
>NW_004443968.1:5621149-5647243 GCF_000243295.1 Trichechus manatus latirostris | reverse complement strand
GAACCCACCAGCAGCTCTACAGGGGGCAAAAGACCTGGCAAACTGCTTCTGTAAAGATTACAGTCCAGTGGCGTCACTAGGGGTGTGTGTGTGGGGGGGGGGTGCTGACCACACGCCCTGACACTATCAGAGGGGATGACCCAAGGGTCCACAGCGGCGATGGGTGGGCTGACGCCACTGGGGGTGGTGGTGAGGCCACCAAGGTAGTTGTCACCCATCACCCAGTGCAGTAACTCATCATCACCACCACCCCCATCACTTGCCAGTCACTAGGGTTGGTGTCACCCAGTGCTGTAACTCATCACCACCACCACCTCCACCCCCCCCACCATCACCCTCCAATCAGGGTGCAGTCAGCCAGGTCATGGTGCCTGCCACTGGGTGGAGAGGAGGGTCTCCACCTTAGCCAATGGGAGGGGAGCAGCTGTGGAGAGCCATGGGGAGCAGGACCAGACCAGGCCACTCCACCAGGGGGTTTCGCAGGCCAGCCCCACCCAGCCCAGGTGGGAGGGAGGGTGACACCCTGATACTGACTTGGTGACATCAACCCTAGTGACATCACTGTTACAGCCTAGGAAACCCTATGGGGCATTCTACTCTGTTCTATAGGGTCGCTATGAGTCGTAATTGACCTGGTGGCACACAACATGTTAAAAAATACAATATTTCTAAGTTTATATGTACATACTGAGAACTTTTTATACTTGAATACAAATATGTTGATAAGAAATACCTTGATAAGAAAACCCAAAATAAACCCTTACAGGAGTCTTTTCCTTTAGTAATTATTTTTTTCAGGTTTTTTTTTTTTTAAATTTGTAATTCTTAGAATATTACATGACCATTTAATTCCATCATTTGCAGAGGTGGAAATTAGTAAAGATGTTAAATATAAAAGCTAGTTGGTCCAAGTCCATGCCAACCGGAAGGCCTGAAACTATCTGAGTATTCCTTTATCCTCCATTTCTGTGAGAGTTTTCCCTGCCCAGAAGGAGCCATGAACAAGCAGAGGGCAACAGCTTCTTTCCTTTGGCACTTCAACTAAAAGAACTATGTGGATAATCTAGTCCAACTCTTCTTTTTATGTAATCCGAAAACTGAGGCATATTTCCCAAAGTTAATCAGCCAGTTTCTGAAGAATCAGAAGAAGGAGCCTGTAGTTTCTGAAACCTGATGCCTCTTTTCAGACTCTGGGCTGTCACTGTTGTAGTGAGCACAGCAGTACCAGGTTACTTACCATTCTCCAGTTTAAGACCAAGTTTTCCAAAAAGACATCAGCCACATCCAAGAAAAAGTGGACTCTCAGATATTATGAATTCCATTCTTATGTTCAGAAACTTCATTCCATCATAATTGCATTATAATTTATATAATAACTGACACCAACTGCTTACATCTGCAAAGACCTCTTACCTTTTCTATTAAATGCAAAATGGCGCTGAGCTGTTCCTCTGTGTTCTCCGTGGCCACTTTCATGTTAATGTTGTGGAGCACTCTGTTGACAATGTCACTATCCAGGGGCTGGTGCAGCTGGTCTGCAAGCCCCCAGACAGCCTGAGAGTCCGAGTCAGAAACGAGAGTGATGTTGGCAGTCCCGTATAATTTATCGATTCTGGCCCCACCTTTTGGGTCAAAAAGCACAATCTGGAAGCGTTTAGGAAATGGATTTAAAGATGTTGTCTCTGGGGTTAGGATGACGTCCACTACGGTGTTTCTCTGTCCAGGTTCAAACACTAACGTGCCTTCAGTTCTCACAAAATCCTTACCAGAAATAGCTGGAGATATGAGAGTATGGCCGATTGTTTCAGCACTCCTCAACTCCTAGAAATTAAACAACACCACTTAAGTGAACCTATAACATCTCTGATCTTGTTCTAAACAAATTCTTACTATTTAAGCAAATTCTATTTCTCTTAAGTAAAATGATGAGCAATACCAACACTACTACTAAAACCTGAGGGTTTTAGTTTTTCTAAACCCCTAAGATAAATTAGAGGGAAAAACACGTGTCATTCAGTGATGGGGTTAGGAAAGATAGATGCTTTTCAGAGAGGATAACAAAGAAACACGAATTCAAGGTCAGGGAACAGACTGAGAAAGGGAATTAGAAAAGAAATACCACTATTCCCTCTTACAGAATTTCTCCATTTGTGAATGCACTAAAAATTGTGAGTGCACAGCTCTAAATAACCCATAGTGTAAAATATAAGTATCAAGGAAAAGATGATATATTTACTTTTTAATTCATACCTAGAAATTTTCTTGGGGGGGGGGGCGGTAAGGAGGGAGTAGGGAGAAGACAGAGGGAAAGGAGGAGGAAGCTAAAGAAATCAGCCTCTTGTTATTTACACTTAGATATGGAACTATCCTAAGAAATAAGGTTTTTAAAAGTATTTTGGCAAGTGCAGCATGAGCACATAGTTAAGGAAGAAGCAAACAAATGTGTATTTATTTACTTCTGAGCTAACAAATAGGTGGCATATAGGGATGCAGCTGGGAATAGCAGAATACCTATTCTAGTGGATGAGATAGACAGTGTAAAGGCTATGGAATTAACAATGTAATTTTACATGAAGATGAGTTCTACAAAGAAATATAAACGGGTAAGGGGATGTAGGGTGATAGTAAGGGTACTATTTTAGATAAGGCTGGTCATGGAAGGTCTTGAAATGATATTGGAACAGACACCTCAGCGAAGTAAGGGAACAGGCCATGTGAGGATCTGGAAAAAATATTTAGGCAGAAGGAACAGCAATTGCAAAGGTCCTAACATGGGGACCATCCTGGAATATCAGAGGAAGACCAGAAGGCCAGTGTGACCAGAAGAAGGAGAAGAGTGCTAAAAGCTGCAGCTAGAGAGGTGGACAGGGGTTAGATTGTGTAGGTCATTATTCTAAGTGTGGCAGGAAGATACTGCTAGATTTGAGCAGGAGAGTAACACATTTTGTTTTATATTTTCTTGAGTGTTCTGACTATTGTTTATGGTTAGGTTGTAGCAAGAGATGAACATGGAGGAACAGAGAAAGGATAGGTGGTTTTTGCTCTACTGTACGCAAGAAGTAATGTTAGCTTGGAATAATGTTATATGAGTGAAAAGAGTGAGACGTTTTCAGATTGTGAATATATTTTGAATGTAGCATCAGTAGGACTTTCTGATGAATTCAATGCTGGGTGCAGAAAAAGAAAAGATTGAGCTTAACTCCTAGCTGTTTGCCTGATTAACTAGATGAATGGTATAAACCTGGGATAAATTTTGTTAAGAGCAGAAATCAAGAGTTATTTATTATAAATATTAAATCTGAGATGCTTTTTAGACGTTCAAATTAACATTTCAAGTAGTAGCAATAAAATATATGAGCTTGGATCAGGGAAGAGACAAGGCTAGAGATGAAAATTTGGGAGTCATCAGTTGATAGATGATATTTAAGGAACAAGACTGGAGGATCTAGCCAAGGGAGTGAATCTTGGCTGGACCCCAACATTTACTGGTCAGGAGAAGCCAACAAAGGTGACAGGAAGGAGTTGCCAGAAAGGTAAGAGGAAAAACAGGAAAGTGTGGTATTCCAGAAGCCCAGAGAAGATTTGCATAACTCATGAAGGAGGAAGAAGTGTTGTCAAAAACTGAAGCTCAATGAAGAGGACGGCTTTTCAAGAGCACATTCAGTGCAATGGTGGAACAAAAAGCTTTACTGAAGGGAGTTCAAGGCAGAATGAGTGTAATATTTAGGACAGACTATATAACCTGAACAATGCTCTAACTGAAATGACTAAAATATTGGGTACAATATTAAAAACATCTTTGAAATGTACTGTGAGGCTGTTAAGAAAGGAATGAACTATGGGGCCAAAAATGGGTTAAAGTATTACTGGTATCTATGAGTCAGAATCCACTCGAAGGCAATGGGTTTATGGGTTAAGGCACTGCCATGAATACTCTTTGCTAAGTCTATAATTGCAGGGTAAAATGACAAACTGGATATTCATGAAGATATATTGTTCATAAATAAGTGTCCTTTATGAGTTACATGCTAAGAAAAGCATGTGTTTTTCAAGGAATTACTTATGAATAATATAGAAAGAATATAAATGAATATGATAGAGATATTGACATTCAGTTTGTTTGTTTTTTGGCAACTTCAATTCCCCTTTCATCTGAGTGTATGAACCAGTTGAAAATGTGGCTCAAATCTCACTATCATCTGTTCTTCTTCTCCAGTTCCCTTCTTCTACTCTTCAAAGTAGTGAACATATGATGATATATATTTTGTGGGAGAAAAGGAAGAATACAGCACTTTTTTTTTTTTTACTCATTTCTCTTCCTATCTTACACTCAAAACAAAAATATTAAATCTCCCCACTATGAATCAAAATACTTCTCTTTCAATTCACACCACTTCAAGGCTGATTAGAATGAAGTTTATTTTTAGGGTGTTATATAAAACAGGCAAAAGCCCTAGTGGCACAGTGGTTAAGCACTCGGCTGCCAGACAAAATGTCAGCAGTTCAAACCCACCAGCCACACCATGGGAGAAAGATATGGCAATCTGCTTCTGTAAAGATTGTAGTCCTGGTAACCCTCTGGGGGAGTTCTACTCCGTCCTATAGGGCAGCTATGAGTCGGAATTGACTCTATGGCAACAACTATATAATAGTTTCGTCTCTTCTTTGCTGAGCTGTGAACTTTGTCACAGAGGCAAGCTATTCTACCTGGAAAGCTTCCAAGACAGCTCAACTCCCATCCTTCTATCTCTGGCTCATGTGGCTGCTACAACATATTTATTATATATATATTTTATGCCCAGAAGGTTCTACTTGTTTGAGCCACCCAGTATTAGTCACATAACCAAGCACATAATAAACTAGACTTTATAACAAAACTTTGTAACACTGAAGCCTAAGGGTCACCAGTGTTGGAATCCTGAAACAATGCTGCTATGGACTGGATTGTGTCTCCCCAGAAATATCTTGAAACCCTAACCCCTGTTACTTGTTGTCTTAGGCTGGGTTCTCTAGAGAAGCAAAACTAGTGAAGTGTCTCTCTCTCTCTCTCTATATATATATATATAGAGAGAGAGAGAGAGAGAGAGACAGATTATATCAAGGAAATGGCTCTTGCAGTTGTAGAGGCTGGAAAGTCCCAAGTCCGTGGGTCAGGCTGGCAGCTTCTCTTGACTCATGTAACTTCAGGGGCTGTCGAACCCAAGATTGGCAGGTCAGACAACAAGCCTCTAGTTCACAGGCTGCAGAAGCCGATGAATCCCAAGATTGGCAGGTAAGATGCTCGCTCGAGTCCCAAGAACCAGAGGTCAGACAAACAGGAGCCAGCTGCAGGATCCAGAGTGAGCAAAAGCCCACAAGCCTTGCCAGAAAGTCCACTTATACTGGACGCAGGCCACACCCCCAAGGAAACTCCCTTTCAACTGATTAACTACTCACAGTAGATCCCATCACGGAGGTGATCACACTATATCAGATCTCATCATGGAAGTGATCACATCATACAACTGCCAAACTACATCAAATTGCCAAACCACTGAGAATCATGGCCCAGCCAAGTTGACACACAACCTGAACAATCACAGTCTACCCCTTGTCAACCTGGCACCTGTACACATCTCCTTAAACCATACATAATCTGTGAATACAGACAATTATAAAGTCACACTTGCGCCTAACATGATAAAACTAAGATGCATAAAACCAAAAACGCACTAGTGCTGTTTACGCATTATATTTTATAAGTGAAGAGAACAAAAATCTTTGATGCACACATACAAGGAAGAAATATTCATAATAATTACAGTCCTTGTTACTGCAACTGGTCACATGGTCGTAACTGGAATTTAGAACTACTTTCTTCCACCACCTACTCCATTTTGCCCTCAGCAAGCACCTCAGCAAGTCGTGGTTCTTTGCCTGGTGGGGTGACCCAAACCTTCATTCTTGAAGGGTCTGAGCCATTAGTAGTCATGTCAGAATTGGGTTGCTGTTGTTTTCCATTGACTTTAATCACAGGGCATGGTAGTACTAAGAGACGCCCTAAGGGATCTCCTGCATTCCAGGTGTACTCTTCTTTACCTCCATTCTGTAATATCAATCTAATTTCATCTTAGTAATCAGGATCAATCACACCAGCCAATAAGGTAACTACCTTTTTTTCCTGTTGATCCAGAGGCATAAGGAGCCCAAAGTGGCCAGGTGACATTCTTCACTTCCAGTTCAATGAAATCAGTGATTTGTCTCCTGGTGAGAACATTCCTCCCTCTGGAACTAAGATTTCTAGACCTGTAGAGCGTAGGGTCGTGGGGACGGGAAGCAAAAATTTTGCAAGTAGAACTGCAATTGGAGTCACCACCTGGTTGAGTTTTTGATAATCCGCTGTTATTCTCCAAGATCCATCTGTTCTTTGCACAGGCCAAATAGGCAAGTTGAATGGGGATGTGCTGGGAATCACCAACCCTGCATCCTTCAAGTCCTTGATGGTGGCAGTAATCTCTGCATTCCCTCCAGGTATGCGGTATTGCTTTTGGTTTACTATTTTCCTAGGTAGGGGCAGTTCTAATGGCTTCCATTTGGCTTTTCCTACCATAATAGTCCGTACTTTACTTGTCAGGAATCCAATGTGGGGTTCTGCCAGTTGCTGAGTATATTTATTCCTATTATGCATTCTGGAACTGGGGAAATCACTACAGGATGGGTTCAGGAACCCAATGGACCTACTGTGAGATGGACATGAGCTAAGACTCCATTAATAACCTCATCTCCATATGCCCCCACTGACTGGTGGGCCACAGTGACATTCTGGGTCTCCTGGAATTAGTGTCAGTTCAGAGCCAGTATCCAGTAATCCCCCAAAAGTATGATTATTTCCTTTTCCCCAATGAACAGTCACTCTTGTAAAAGGCCATAGATCCCTTTGGGGAAGGCTAGGAGAAAAATTAACAGTATATATTTTTAGCACTTAGTGGAGTCTTTCCTCAAGTGGACCTGGCCTCCCCTTCACTCAAGGGGTTGTGAGTCCCTAAACTCGATCAAGTCTGGGAATTGATTGAGGGGCTGTAACTCTCTATTCTGGTGGTTTGAGTTAGACTGCTATTCACTTGACCTAAAATTCGTCTGCTTATAGATAAAGTAAACATTTAGTAGATTTACTATCTGTATTACTCTTAGGGGCACCATGACAAGGCAGCCAATGCCGTAAGTCCATATGAGTCAGACTATTCTGATTATTGCTTTGACTCTGCTGTCCATTATGGTAACCATGCCCACCTTGTCTTTGTTGACTGACTGCTGCCACTTGGCCCTCACCACCACAGGGTCCAATGAGCCCCATTGTCATTAGGTATCTTAATTCAGTTAGGGCAGTTCCCAGTGTCAAATCTAACTTACATAAAATAGCAATCGTAGCAGTCTTTAAGGATGGTGGGGCCCCCTTCACAAATTTGTTCTTCAGCATTGTGGTCAAAGGTGTGTCCTCTGGGCACTCCATGTGTGGGTCTGTCAGTCTAACCTGAATAATACACTGTAATATGACAATTTCCCTAAGCCTTTGGAAACCTTCTTATACAGTATACCAAGACAGGTCTGGTACTTAAACTTGTTTTAGTATAGGCCACCGTGTAATCCATGCTTCAGTGACCCAACAGAATAAACTATTAGATCCTTTCCTAACTTCTCGAGCTGAACACTGAATGAAGAATCTGTGCTCAGTGAGCCCATATCAACAAACTCAGACTTATCCATCTTTATGTTCCTTCCACCATTATCCCACACCCTTAATAGCCATTTCTACATATATTCCCAGGTTTCTGTTTGTATCTATTAGAAAAGTCAAACAGTTCTTTTGGAGTGTAGTGTACCTCCTTCTGGGTCACACTTTGTACTTCACCTTTTGGGGATGGCTGAGACAAGTCTAGTTATAGGTCCTGAAGCCAAATGGGTGGTAGGGATGTGTTTTGAGAACATTCAGCGTAGTCTTGTAAGGCATCTGCCTCAAGTGATGCCTCAGACAAAGGCTCTTCAGACACATCTGGGTTAATCTTATCAGATGGGAGTGGAGAGGCTAATGGTTTTACTGGGGAGGGTGGCTTAGCAGACAAAAATGGAGTAATCTTTTCAGATGGGAGTGAGAGGGCTGGTTCTGTTGGCAGGAGTAATTCAATGGAATTTAGGGGCTCAGTGTCTCCAGCTTCTAGATTATATGCCCATACATCCCCATCCAATGTTTCAGGATCCCATTTCTTCCCAATCAATGCCCTCACTTTTACTTCAGACACCACTCGAGGTTGAGAATTCAGTTAGTGTTGTAATTCAGCCACCCTTACAATAAGACTCTGGTTTTGGTTTTTGGCAATATCAGCTCTGTTACTACAAGAAATAAGGCTTTCTTTCAAGGCACAAGTGGAAACTTTGAGGTAATTTATGTGGTGCTTGAGCTTTGACTCTGAAGCCCTGAGCTAATCTCTTTCTTTCACCACTCTGTCTGGCAAAAGTAGGACCAACCAACTAGCTTCCTTATACTTCTCATTATGACAAAATTGTAAAAGGTATCAAACATGCAATCACCCAGAGCCTCACCTTTCACCAATACCTGATTTACTGATGGTGATATTTTGCATATTTCTATTGCCACCTCATGCCATGGATTAGCACTGCCCTCTTTACTACTGGAAGCAGAGTCATCTACATCTTTAAGACTAACTAGACTTGAGAACCAATTTAGAAAATTCATCCTTACAATTTTGTTTCTCCAGAACCACTCTCAGTATCAAAAGTCTTAGGCTGGGTTCTCTAGAGAAGTAAAATCAGTAAAACATAGAAATACATATATATACAGAGATTTATATCAAGGAAATGGCTCACACGGTTGTAAAGACTTGAAAGTCCTAAGTCTGTGGGTCAGGCTGAGGCTTCTTCTGACTCTTGCAGCTTCAGAGGCTAGCAAACTCAAGACTGGCAGGTGAGACAACAGGCCTCTGGCTCACAGACCGCAGAGGCTGACAAATCCCAAGATCGGCAGGTAAGCTGCTAGCTCAAGTTCCAAGAACTGGAGGGCAGATGAACAGGAGCCAGCTGCAGGATCCAGAGCGAGCAAAAGCCCACAAGCCTTGCCACAAAGTCCACCTTTTATTGGATGCAGGCCACACCCCCAGGGAAACTCCTTTTCAACTAATTAACTACTCACAGCACATCCCATCATGGAAGGGATCACATTATATCAGATCTCATCATGGAAGTGATTACATCATTATACGACTGCCACATTACATAATTGCCAAACCACTGAGAATCATGACCCAGCCAAACTGACATACAACCTTAACAATCACACTTGTGAATGTGATCTTGGTTTGAAAGAGGGTCTTGGAAGATGTTGTCAGTTAACAAGCGATCATACTTAAACATCGTAGGTCTTAATCCAATATGACTGGTGTCTTCATAAAAGAGAAGAGACACACAGAGGGAAGATGGACATGTGAAGGCGGAGTCAAAGATGGAGTTGTGCTGCAACTGCAAGCCAAGAAACACCAAGGATCACTGGCCATCACCAGAAGTTAGGAGAGAAGTATGGAACAGATACTCCCTCAGAGACCTCAGAAGGAATCAACAATGGCGAACACCATGATTTTGGACTTCTAGCCTCCAGAACTGTGAGACAATAAATTTCTGTCATTTTAAGCCACCCAATTTGTAGTACTTTGTACAGTAGCCCTAGTAAACTAATAAAAGGGGAAATGGCAGCATTAACCTTATGGAGGTTTTCAAATTGTGGGATCCCTGGAACTGTATGATTCAAGGAAAAAATGAAAGAGCACTAAGGTGGGTAAGCTTCAGTCCCCACAATTGTGCTTCCAGTTGAGTAGATACAATTTTTTGTACCTTAATAGGCCAGGATTTTGATACTAAAACAAAATTTAAAAAATACTGCTAGAAAGGTGCATGGGTGTTGTTTGGATCAAGCTCCGAATCTGGTCACGAAGCATGATGTAGTATTACTGTATTGGGTCCCTGGATGCCCATCAACTCCCTCTCTGTCAGTTGATGTCCCATAGTAGGATGGATTGTGAAAAAATGGGCAGTGAGAACTTATGAACTCATAGCTTTGAAGAAACATACCCATCAGTGAGTTTTTGAAGCTGCAAAGAAGTAAAATTTTCAACTAGTTCAGATATAAACCTTAAGAAGGATCCTTACTTTTTCCTTCCGGTCTTGTACAATTACATTATAAAGCGCTTTTAACTGTTTTGAAATTTTCTAGAACAGATTTATGTAAGAAAAATGCATTGTATAATCAATCAACTTTGTCAAAGAAAAACTGGAAAGCCTATCAGTTGAACACATGATCTAAGTATTATCAATAAATGAAGAATTGAGCTGTTTAAAGGATAAACTTAATATAAATTAATATGATGGGAATTACAATGGTATTGTCAGAAAACAGTGTATATACAATTATTCCGTTTCATGACACTTGCTATAGTTAAGTAAGAAAACCTTAACGTGTATTAATATATTTTCCATGCTTACCTGGGTACTGTAGTTAACAGATATCATTAGTGCTGGCCCAGAATCTCTAGCCACCTGCAAACTGATTAAAGTGGACTTCTTATGAGCCACTGCCAGCCGAGAACCCACAGAAAAATATACAAGGCTTTGAGGTTCATCACCCTGTAAGACTTTAATCTGAGCAAATCTGGCACTGTTGTTTATTGCAGCTCCAGCAGTTACTTCATAGAGCTCCACAAAAAAGTACGTTTCAACTTGAGGTATCTGACAATAAGAAAAAGGAAGAGGGGGAGAGGGGTATTACTAATATATTTCTATTTTTTGGTAATTCTGATATTAACAAATTATATCATTCATATACATAATTACAGAAACAAAAATTCTGTAAAATTATAAAATTAAATTTTTATGTTCGATTACCATGGGATTTATTTTTTTCACTCTCTCTCTAAGAAATACATTACTTTCTCTGGGTGAGCTTCTTATCAGAAAATCAATGTCAGGAGACAGCCTATGTGTACTTCAATATGAAAAAAGACAAAGTATCATTTATTCATACAATGACATACACTTAGTAGTTAAAAGGAATGAACTAATTCAATATTTCCGAACATAGATGAATCTCAAAAACATGATGGTGAGTGAAAATAGCAAGCTGCATAATGGTATGAACAGTATGATATCATAAATGTAAAGTTAGAAATGACACCACATATGCAAGATATTGTTAATGGATACATATTTGTGTCAAGATTTTAAAAACATCATGATAGCAGTTGCCATGAGTAGCGGGATTGGGGCAGGATGAGGAGTTAGATAATCACATTGGAAATATGGAAAAAAAGGAGGTCAGCTTTGTTAGGTTTTATTTTACTGCTTGTATTTTTAATGGGTTTAAAATAAATATTACCAAATACTGATAATGGACAATTCTGTGATTTTATATATTTTTCTAAATTTCCCAAAATTAAGGATCCAATAAATTTAAATTTAATCTGCTGGTTATAGTTTGCTCATGTGTTACCTTGGTTCTTTCACAACAATCTTGAGAATTTTTGTTTCTAAAGCCTGAATTCAACATTACAACATACTGTCAATCATCTGTTTTTACTAATGATTATTCTTACACAAAAAATCTGGAAGTGTTAGCAGTATTGTTCCTCTACTAGCATAACCCAAAGAAGCAAAGTTAATACTTTTTCAACTGTATATTTCATTGCCTAATTTGGTATAATGCATCACCATTATTTATAAGCAAGGGCCTTACTCATCATTTGTTTCATGATCATTTTAATGATAATCATCATATCATGAAACAACACAACAAACCCTTTAGTATTATCCAAGAATAAGTCGTATCTTAGTCACACAGTAAATAAACTTTAATCTCCTTTTGTTGTCTGAAGAAATGTGTTTAGCTTTCCTATAGCACATATCATTCCTTACTTTTGCTGATCAACTGTCAGTAAATATTAAAATATAAAGATAACTGTACTCTTCCCACTTTTGAAAAAGAAATTTAGCAAATACAGTAAACTAAAACACTAGGGAAGTATGGGTAACCATATTTAAGAGCTATTGTTCTCTAATGGCTAAGTGAACTTGAATTCACAAGTTTTTTTTTTTGTTTTTTTTTTTTAACTAAGGATTGCAGTACAATACATTTCCAACAGACTCTTGTCTTTATTTTCCAGTGAAATATTCCTTCCATTGTGATGATGACTAGAACATTACTTAAAACCACTCAAAAGAACATGTTATAATCTCAGTAAAGAATGATCTAAAATTGAACAGTATATAGATGGATGCCAATACATAATTCGACTAGAGACAAAAGAAATCTTCCAGTCTTACAAAGAAATAGTCTACTTAAGCAATATGTCTGAAGCATATTGGGAAACCAAGACTCACTGATCAAATCTGAGCCTCTCTAGACTCCTAAGCCTGACTGGAGGGGGACCTCACAAGAAGTCATTTCATGTGTAACTGCCAGCAGGTCTCTTCCCTGGTTAGGTCACAAGCATTCCAGGATGACAGCAGTAAAGCGGAGCCCTGGTGGTGCAGCGGTTAAGAGCTCCACTGCTAACCAAAAGGTCGGCAGTTCAAATCCACTAGCTGCTCCTAAAGCACAACTTCACAGAAAGGTATGAAAATATGTGTATTACTGTAACCTTAGGAAATGATTAATATAACTATTACAGTAATCCTCAGAAGGTGAAAAAACAAGTAGAGAAATAATGAAAAAAATTAAACCTACAGGATTGTTGTTTTATAACAGGCTTAAGTATAGTCACATGTTTGAAATAATTGTATTTGTGTATGTGTACTCTATTGTTTGAAGTGTTCGGCATGTACAAAGGACCAGTTTTTGTGCATTCATGATATAGTGACCAGTGTTTGCATTAAATATTTGAGTATAATAATTTAAGTAATAGACCAAGAACAGATACAACTGAGCGCTTCCTGGGCACTAAAGAATCAGAATAGTCATTTAAAAAAAAAAAAAAAAAAAGACCACATATGATTGCTAACAACCTTAATGTTCTGTTAGTTCCTCAGTGACAAATACTACTTGAATATTTCAGCTTCTCCTGGAGAGAGGGGGGAATGCCCTTCTCCTGGGTGCTGTGTGCAATGTGCACCAAAAGAAATTTATACAAAGGCCCTCCAAGCATGTTCTCTGTGCTTCTTTGGCAGATCAAAACCTGAACTCCCCACCTACTGCTATAGGAATAGGAAACGTGGAAAATTTCAAATTGATGGATATGAAAGAGGCAAAATCCTAAGCAATCAGAGATAAACTAATATGGCTAAAGATAACTCAAGGAATCATTCACACAATGAACAGCTGGATCATGGGGAATCTTGGAAATGACAAGAAACAAAAAAAGGAGAAGACTGACAGGCTTATTTAAAAATCTTCATAATGTAATAAATGCTAAGTCTGAAGCCTGTTACTTAGCAAAGAGATTTAGACGTTATGGCAAGACAGGACATGAAGAATCTCCACATAAACAATGTGTAAGTTTCAATGAAGTGGTTTCAAAGTGACTAATTGTAAAGGAATATAATTAGAAGTTGACAATACTGTATCTCATCATTTCTTACCTTTTCAGGTTTGAGCTCAATGGTGATAAGACATTCTGTTTGACCCATTACACAGGTCGTGGTCCCTGATACAGACATAAGTTCATCAATCAGGTTCACACCATCTTTCTGGAGCACAGCAGCAGTTTTGTTAAACGAGACTCGCCAAGAGACCTTGACATCTTCAAAGGCCCTATGAGCAAACCAAACCCATACAAATTCAGTAATACACTGTGTTTCTACTGTATCTGACTGTACTTCATCCCAAAGATAACACCTACCATGGATAATGAGGAAAATGACCAATTTTTCTCATTACAGATAAGAAAATAAAGGCATTTCGGTGGCATGCCTTGACCTTAACACTATTCGATATTGAATAAGTATTTACTGAACTACTATGCATCATAATTGTGAAAGAGAATAATATATATTTCCTGCCTACTATGTATCAAAAATTTGAAAATAGAAAATTATAGAGAATCCTTTTGAGCATGTCCTTTAACCACTGAGCATGCCTTTTAATGAGAAATCTAAAGAAAACCACCACTATTAAAAATGGTTGTTATTGTAAAGGTAAAGGGCAAAAGATAACCTGCATTTTCTCAGAATATTTAGGACCAAAATGGAAATGTAATATCTATATGGACATGTATGCACACCCGAGTACATGCATGTGATGAGCATTCAGAAGATAGGTACTATAAAATATTAAGTTACAAACAAAATTTTGGTATCCCAAGTCCCGCTCACAGTAAAATGGTTGTGTATGCAGACTGAAGGGAGAAAAGTAAATATGATGAGGTAATGACCCATATCATAATGTATCTGACAGTTGTATGGTACTTTATGAAGTACAAAACACTCAAGGTAGCCCTAAGTCATAATCATAAATCAAGTGTATTAAATCACAAATTAAAAACTAAAGCATCTGAACCTTGACATATCAAATTCCACTAGACCTTCTTCTGTCAACTTTTCATCCTGCCTCTACCATCTTATGAATTCAAGTTCGATACAGAGTTGACACACAGGGTGGTATATCTTCTATGTGTATATATATATATATATACCTGTTTGGCTGCCTTCTGACAATAAGATCCAGTCTTTTCTTATCAGCTCCTTTACCCAGTTCTAGTCCATTCTGGGACTCCTCACTGAATCCAAAAATGCCATTCTGAAGATCACTCCCTTAATGGAGAAACAAAGGGTTATATTTAAAATGCAAAAGATCTCCAATGCTTCATTAATCTCTCTAGTTCAGGTCGTGTAAAGGCGAGAAATTCATAATTGAGTGGAGGGGGAGCTACAAATTTTAAAGATCTTTACTAAAAATAAACTAGAATCAAAATGATAGTATTAAGGTGGCTAACTTCTTAAGAAGAGCCCTGGTGGTGCAGTGGTTAAGAGCTCAGGCTGCTAACCAAAAGGTTGGCAGTTGGAATCCACCAGCCACTCCTTGGAAACTCTCTGGGGCAGTTCTACTCTGTCCTATAGGGTTGCTATGAGTCGGAATCGACACAACGGCAATAGGTTTGGTTTTGGGTAAACACCTTAAGAAGGTCCTTGGGTGGTGCAAACGGTTGGCACTCAGCTACTAACAAAAGGGTCGGTGGTTCAAACCCACCCAGCAGAGCCTCGGAAGAAAGCCCTGATGATCTGCTTCCATAAATATTACAGCCAAGAAAACCCTACGGAGCTCAGTTCTGCTACACATGCAGTCACCATGAGTTGGAATCAATTTGATGGCAACAGGTTTTAACACCTTGAGAACAGAAGACCAGAAGAAAGAAAATATCAAATTCTACTCCCCACCCGACATACACACAGTCATCTTTCTCTGGTGAGAGGCTATGTTTGGTATTTGACATTTTATATACGTTTATATGTTTATAGTATTTCTTCATAGAATATAAGTTCCACTAAAGTGCAACTGTACTATTCACAGCTATATCCAAGAACAGTGCTCAGCATATTGTAGGTGTTTAATAAATATTTATTGAGTAAACGAACTCCATCTAACTGAATTATGTTTCTACAAGAGAGCTGATCAAAAGACTGTTTATGCTACACATTAGGTTAGTTGTCCCTGAGAAATACGTAGAACTATTAAGGAACTCCTAAGTATCTCCGAGTCTCAGAAACCCCTCTGAGCAACACTTGAGGTTACGGGCACTAAGACGCCAAAAAATGAGGCAATGACCCTAAAGGAATCACCCTCAGAAACGACTTTCTCCATTACCTCGAAATCTGATTCCTGAGGTTCCCAGGACACAGAACTTCTGAAGTTAGCAAAGAAAAAACCACTTAACTGTGCCAATGGAGGAGAGCTAATAGTCACCAGTACTGGATCTATTTCTCAGGTCTAAAGTGAGTTAATGAGGAGTCAGTAGATTAGGGCCATGTATGTGATGAAGCACATTTGTCCTAATGTTTCATGTGTGTTTTGTCTTAGCCAGGTGGCCCACCCGCATCCTCACCAATTAATCACTGCCATCACTTCTTAGTACTGTATTAGAACCTGAAGTCAACTCTTTCTCTTCAGCAGCAATTGTTTTCTAGTCATCTTGGGTGTAAATTTGGACTCTACAAGTAGATTATAGGCTTCTCACAATAGAACTTTCATTTTTTTTCTTTTCCAATGCAATAACAAGTAGTATGGTTCTAATTAAAATAATACTTCCCTTTCCACATCCACAATAATAAATTTGATGTCAAATTTCTAGTAAGATGATTCAACAGTTCTAATGTGCCAGTGATCAAAACCGAAACAAAATAAACTATTTCTTTCCTGATTTATTTTGAAATTTTCTTCTAAAATCTAAATGAGGAAATATTATAAAGGTTAAGAGGAGTCTGCAAAATTAACGATCTAGTTAAAACAGAACTATTACGCTACCAAAAAAAAAAAAAAAACAGGCAGGGAGGAGATGAGAGGAGCATTCATAGGTAGAATAATGGAAAGTTCTTTACTTAGGGTATTAAACTAAAAAAAAAAAAAGCCCACCAAACCCATTGTATCTAATTGATTCCAACTCATAGCGATCCTATAGGACAGAGTACAACTGCTCCATAGGGTTTCCAAGGTTGTAATCTTTACAGAAGCCGACTGCCACATCTCTCTCCCAGGAAGTGACTAGTGTGTTCAAACCACTGGCCTTTCGGTTAATAGCCAAGCACTTAATCACTGTGCCACCAGGGCTTCTCTTAGGGTATTAAGACAATGCAAATGTGCCTGGTGATGTCATCAGGTAAATTACATCATGAGATGTTAGGGCTTGGGTATGGTGGACAGTCAATCATTTGCACAATGTATTCATCAATTCACCTTATATAGGAAAGGTAAACATTAGAGGGTCTAGTCAGGACCTCACAGTGGTCAGCTGAGTGGATATTTACATGATGAATTATGCTCAGAGCTGATGTATGGATAGGCATTGGTATGCCGTACTAATAAAATATGAAAGTACTTCCATTCCAGTTGGTACATAGCTGCTGTCATAAGACCATAAAGAGCCCTCTGCCACGATCCTGACAAGAACCAAATGAGCCAGTAATCAAGGTCCCCATGAGCCAGTAACCAATGGGAGCAATACTTGAAACAGCAAGGAGCCTCCAACATCCATCTTAATCGGTCTGTGCCTGAGCCAAACAAATTGCTAAATATTTTGACTGTCACCCCTGGTAATATTCAAATAATGTAACAAATGATCTATGTCATGGAATGGGAAAGGGGCTGTTGCATGATGAAATTATTTCAATGGAAACATGTAGATGGCAGTTAAGTCAATGTGAATCAAAATCAATAAACTTGAAGAAGAGTAGAATTTAAAATACTCTTCAGAGGAACTATAGGAATAAATGACATTAATTCTTATCAACATAAACTTACAGGGTAACATAAATGGGGTGCTAAAAATTGTGAAATTATAATTGATTGGCTAAAAAAATCAAAATTCTAGGAACCATTAATCCTAAAAGTGGATCACAAAGACGTTTATTCTAAAATTTTCATTTTAGGAGAGGAAAATAAAGCACAGACACTAAATGATTTTTTCAAGGTCTCCCAATTAATGGCTTATCTGGGCCAAAAACATAGACCTCATGGTTTTTAGTGCTCTTCACACTTCACTGTTGAATCATAGGAGCCCTGGTGGCACAACAGTTAAGAGCTCAGCTGCTAACCAAAAGGTTGGCAGTTTGAATCCACCAACCACTCCTTGGAAACCCTATGGGGCAGTTCCACTCTGTCCTACAGAGTCGCAATCAACTCGATGGCAATGAGTTTGGTGGTTTTTTGTTGTTGTTGTTGTTTAGTCATAGCCAGTGTCATCTGAAACTATAAAACACTGTGTAAAATTCACAAATGCCTGTATAAAAGAGCAGAGTATATAAAAATCTTGAGATGGTCTTTCAATACCCTAATTACTGTAACATATTGACAAGCTGAGTTATATCACTTAAGGAAATAGCATATGATTTCAGAGGAAAACTTCAAATTATCAACTAAAGATTTTAAAATAATATGCATGAGGAACTCTTAAAAAATAATTGAATTTTTAAGCTATTTTAATATATATACATATAAAACAGTACAATTGATATATAAACTGCATTGGGTCAAAAGCAGAACAAAAGGAAATAGTTTTAATCTATTTCACAACGAATACAAAGAATTTCCTGACAATGAGATATTTGACTTTACTGAAAATGGTTGGGGAATTTAGAATGGGGTTTCAAAACAGGACAAGCTAGCATGTGTTTGAGTGATTCAATTAAGAATTTTCCAGAGGAAAAAATGGAATTGAGTATTTTTAAGGTTTTCTCTAAGTTGGGTAAGTATGGATTTATAGATTGTATATCTGGCTCTGGGCTAAGTGACATTTACAGTCCATTAAATTCTAGCTAGAACCTCAATACAAGATCATGAATTCATGTCATGGGTCCATGCTAAAGGAAGAAAACAATGTTTTAATGAATATCTATCTAATTCACCCTCTTTGAATACACTTAAGATAGACTGGTCTTATTCCAAATTCTGTATCATAAAAAAAGTATATTTTTATTCCCATCACTTCAAAGATATACCTGTAATAATGACCATGGCAAAAGCTGAAAATCCACTATCATCCTTGCCGTTCACAATCTGTGCTCTCCCTTGAGGATCTGTGAGAAATACATAGAAGAATTCCTGTCCTTCAGGCTCATCATCATCCAAAATTTGAACTGATACTTTTCTTTCTCTTTCTCCATCTAGAAATGTAAGGATAAGAGTTTGTTCTTGAAAATCTTCTTCTTCAATTGCCCATGTTAGGTTGGAAATTCCATAGACATCATGAAAAGGCCATTCATCTGGTTTCTCCTGAGCACATCTTTCCCCAAAGGTTTTAACTGTTATACTGACATTGCCAGCAAACCCACCAGTTCTTCGGATAAGAACTTCAGCAGTATTGAGCGTGCCATTCTTCATCTCCTCTTCAACATAAACAATAGGTGGCCCAAGACTAAATATTCCACAAATAGAAACTTTGGCAGTTACAGTGTCCATAGCAGGCTTCTCAGACATGGTGGATGTACTAGGAAGGGTGACAAGTTTCTCAGGCATGGCAGATGTCCCAGTTGCCTCAGTAACAATGGCAACCATTTCGGTTACCTGTGGGATGGCAGTTATCTTAGTTGTGTCAGGGTGTGTGGTCGAGTCAGTGTCTACAGGAATGAGAGCTGTGTCAACCGCTGCAGCCACAGTTGTCTTGAGGAAAGAAACATCCATTCCTACCAAGCCATCATTATCTAATATCATGATCATTGCAACACTGAAATCTAGATTCAGTCGTGGTCTCCAATAAGCATCAAACTTTTTTAGTCCTCTAATTTCTACTGAAGTTAGATTGATATAAAAAATTTCTTCTATCTCAGGAACCTGATCATTAATAATGGTTATTTCAAAATCAATCTCAGCTTGGAATTTTTTAAAAAGCAGTTCCCCATTCTGAATAGGCTCAAAGTCTTCCAGTGGCTTTGCGCTTCCTGCAGTTGTTTGATAGAAAACTTTAATAAGATCACTGTGGAACCCAAATAGTCTTTGTACGTGTAATCTGATCATGTGTACATCCTCTGACACGATGACATTTCTTGAACTAGGGGAAAACTGAAAGACTCCCATTGGTTCAATTTCAGCAACCGTGAAACCAGATCTGGGGGAAAAAAAAAAAATTAAACCATGAAAGAACTGATGAAAAATAGGTTCTTTTTTCACATATTTAAGATGTTGCTCATGAGGGCTGCATCTTAAAAATGACATACGCTTTCAAATATCATAAAACCCTATTACTTATTGATGAAAATACCAGAGCACAGGAAATGTAAAATCAGGAGCTGCAGTAAAGGGTTTCGGGACCTAACAAGGTTTAGCTAAGTGAAGAGCACATAGGTATCTGGCTTGCTTTTACAGCCATCCCAGAGTAGCTCTCTGAAGGATCTGAAACATCAGGCTCTCTCTTATCGTTAGTATACAGGGTACCAAAAACTCTGTGATGCTCTGGGCTTTATCTAGCTTTTTTTATCTACCAAGTAGAAATAGTTGCTCTGACTAGGAGCAAAATCCTTGCTTCCTCTAGTCAGCCAGTAATGCAACTATCCTCTCACACAAATGTAGCTAAAGTTTTATGTATAAATTGGAACATCCATGATTGAACGATTTATCCTCAGTTTTTTTCTTATGGACTTGTGTTGTGAGCTATGTGTTATGTTAGAGATTACGACTGGTGGCCCATCAACCAGCCTAATTCAGTCCACAGACACATTTTCTTTCCTAACAGCGCATTTTTCTAAATTTGAATGCCTTTAGGGAGAGCACCCCAGGCCCCACCATTCCTATTGTCAAACACCCACACTCAGCACATAGCATATTGGCTAAGAGCACAGTGGACAAGACAGCCTGGGTTCAAATCATGACCATTAACCTTATTAGCTGCATGACACTGGGCTTGTTACATAATCTATATGCATCTCAGCTTCTTCCTCTATAAAATGGACTAATAATAGTACCTACCTCACAAGGTGGTTGATGCAAAGAGTATATATACATTAAAACAATGCCTGGCCTAGGGTAAGCACTATGAAACTGTAAGCTATTATTGTTGTTGTTAAAGGCATTTGATCTTATGGCCCTGAAATATGTTCTGTGACCAAACACTGTTTAAATGGCATATGTAGAATATAAAACCATATTCAATGCTGCTTACCTATATCCTGCACTCACAAACTTGGATACTAAAACACAAGCTGGTTTTGCCCACAATTTTCTCCATCTTACAAATAAGTAAACTGAAAGCACAGAAGGATCAAGTAGCATTGCCATAGTCACACAGTAAGAAAGTGGTAGACCAAAAAAAACCAAACCTGTTGCCATCGAGTCGATTCCAACTCATAGCAACCCTATAGCCAGGATTAAATCCACGAGTCTGGCTCTCAGGCCTGCCCTCTGTTAATCAAGCTCATCCCAGTAAAAGGAAAAGTAAAAAAAAAAAAAAAAAAACTTTGCCAGTTCATTTTTTTTCAAAATTTATATCAATTTTCCAGCTTTATGATCCCTTGTTAACATCCTCCACATTTTCCCTCTTTTAAAAAAGCTAGAAAATTGAAAAATAATCACTGAATTGTGCAAATACAGGGTAATAGTTAAAAACATAAGTGCTAGAGATAAATGGCCTGTGTTCAAATCCAGACTCCTTCCTTTACGAGCTATGTGATCTCAGAAAAGTTAATTAACTTCTCTGTGTTTTAGGTTCTCTTTCTATAAAATGGGATACTAATAGCACCTAGATGGGGCATGGATTAGTTGATTGTTGTAATTATTATTTTTCTAGTGGCCCATAATATTGTAACCCACAAGCTCCCCAAGAGCAGAGTTCTCTGATTATTTTTGAAATGTGTAATGGATACCAGTAGAAAGACCCCTGTAATGGCCTATGTGTATAAATGACCCATGTACAGATGACAGTACTCAACTGTCCTTGCTCCAGTTGAGAGGGGGAAAAATAAAGCATAATTCAAAATATTACAATTGATGTAAAAACACTAATTGTATTATTTTTTCTTACTGTTTTCCTTATTTATTAAAATCAATATTATAAAAGCTACTAGTACCAGTTGCTATCGAGTCAATTCCAACTCATGGTGACCCTACATGTGTCAGAGTAGAACTGTGCTCAATAAGGTTTTCAGTGGCTGATTTTTTGGAAATAGATGGCCAGGCTTTTCTTCTGGGGGGATTGAACCTCCAACTTTTCAATTAGTAGCTGAGCACATTAACTTTTGCTCAGAGTTAACATTTGCACAACCCAGGGACTTCTCGTTTACCCTAGACTAATTCTCTTGAGATCAAGATAAACTCTCTTTAAGGCCAGCAGTGGGTGTGACTCTCTTGAAAGAGAGTTCCTGCTCCTTCGTGGTATTCTTGGCATACAGGCCATACCATGCTGACCCCTGCTCTCCCCTGCACTAAAACTTTTTGCATCTGCCTTGAGGAAAGTGATCTCCATGACTTCTTCTGTCTTGACCAATACATTCCAGATAACATATTCCTCAGAGAACTCCTTAGTTGAGAATCGGGTTGCTCTTACCGAAGTTGAGCTCCACCTGGTACACTGCTCTGCACTCCTGAGAGGTGAACAACAAAGGCTTCTGGTCGACCAGGGCTTGGAAATGTCCACAGCACAACTCCTTTACTGTGCTCACCATGAGAAAATGAAAGGCTCCCTGAAAGCAAACATGAAAAGTAAAGGAGGGTATCACTCTTTAGTTCTTACACTAGGATTCAAGTCTTAAAAATGCAGTGAAATAGTTTCTTTTCCAAAATTCTCTTCCAGTCCACAAAAGATAAAGTATAATGATTGTATTAAAAAAGAGGGTTTGGGGGTGGGGATGTAACTAAATTCCTAGAAAGCTCCCTAGACCACACAAACTTTGCCTTCAATCCCTGTCTGCCTGCATTTATCTATTTTCGTTCAATAATAAAATCTAGCAGTGGAAAGAGAATGAAGGTAGGCAGGCTTTCATCTGAATTTGGTGTTAGGCAGGCTTTGCTTTGAATTCTTGCACCAGCATATATTTTAGAGGTTCATATTGAAGTAGTTTGGGGTGCTGTAGCATAATGTATTTTACCTTCAATTACTTCAGAAAAAAAATCATAAATATGGTCGAATGTTAACAACCATTAAATCTAATTGGTGAGTTTAAGGGTGTTCACTGTACTAATCACTTTACTTTTCATTATGTTTGAAAATTTTTATTATAAAAGCTCAAACACCTGAAAAAAAAACTGCCTGAAGATATCAATCTATTGTTTGGGAACTCCTGTTATTTTAGTTTATTCAACTTGTTAATAAATTGACTAAACTTTTGAAGATTAATTGTATAAATAAGCACAAAATCACACATGAACTCATAAAGAATATTATTTCTACAAATGAATTTTTTACAGACCTACTAAGTGGCTACTAATGCAAACAAAAGGAGCTGTGTGTATCACCCAAAGAGGGAAAAGGCACAGAAGGGGGAAATATTAGTGTTTCTGAGGTAGAAAGGGCTAGAAAAGGGACAAGAAGATCATTAAACACCTTTAGCTAAGGGGATGTGCCCAAAGGACAATAAAGAGGAGTCAGTATTTGATAAGTTAGAACAGGGGTCCCCATCCAGTAGTTAAAGAAACCCCAGTAGAAGGCAGTTCTAGTGCTATTACTGTGGTGTCTCTCAATCAAGCATCTAAACTTACTCTTTTTATATTACAGGGATTTTGGTTGGGATTAGAAGGTGACATAACAATGCTGACATTCTGACTGTCCGTTGTCTTCATGCCCATCTTCTAAAAGACTATAGTTTTCATTACTTCTTCTCTCTCAATGATGCCAAGATTTTGTGGAGCCCTGGTGGCACAGTTGTTAAGAGCTTTGCTGCTAACCAAAAGGTCAGCAGTTCAAATCCACCAGCTGCTCCTTGGAAACCCTAGGGGGCAGTTCTACTCTGTTCTATAGGATTGCTATGAGTCAGGATTGCTATGAGTCAGAATCAACTCGACAGCAATTTTTTTTTTTTAAAGGTATGAACTGGAGCCCTGATGGCGCAGTGGTTAAGAGCTCAATTGCTAACTAAAACGTCGGCAGTTCAAATCCATCAGCCACTCCTTGGAAACCCTATGGGGCAGTTCTGCTCTGTCCTATAGGGTCTCTATGAGACAGAATATACTCCAAGACAACAAGCTTTTTGGTTTGTAATGTATGAACTGAGCAGTCTGCTTGTTGTTGCCACTGTTAGCTGGTAGCTGCCATCCAGTTGGCTCCCGACTCATGGTGACCCCATGCACAGCAGGATCAGACCGTTGTTATTCATAATTTTCCAAGTAGACTTCCAGGCCTTTTTTCCTAATCTGTGTTAGTCGGTAAGTTCCAGCATCATAGCAACATGGAAGCTTCTACTGATAGATGAGTGGGGGCAGTGCCTCAGGTGCATTGGCCAGGAACTGAACCCAGGTCTCCCACATGAAAAATGAGAATTCTACCACTGAACCACCACTGCCCTCCAACCAGTTGCTGTCAAGTCGATTCCGACTCATGACAACCCCATACGTGTCAGAGTAAAACTGTGCTCCACAGGGTTTTCAGAAGTAGATCACCAGGCCTTTCTTCCAAGGTGCCTCTGGGTGGATTCAACCTCCAACCTTTCGGTTAGCAGCCAAGTATGTTGACTGCACCATCCAGAGACTCTGCAGTCTGCTTAGTGACCACTATTTTGGGGAGAGGTATGAAGTTTTCAATTTGACTGAATAAGGTTTCTCTCATTCTCACCAAGCAGCCTGCACACCCTCATCGTGTAAATATGGGAGTACTACACTAGAAGACCAGGAGCCCTGGTGGTACAGTGGTTAAGCACTCGGCTGCTAAATAAAAGGTTGGCAGTTCAAAGCCACCGGCCGCTCCACAGGAGAAAGACATGGCAGTCTGCTTCTGTAAAAATTTACAAACTTGGAAACCCTATGGGGGAGTTCAATTCTGTCCTATAGGGTCACTGTGAGGTGGAATCAACTCGATGGCAATGGGTTTAGTTTTTATACTAGAAGACAACCATTGCAGGGTCCAGAGTAAGTATATCCTAAGAAAATTAGTTGCCAATTACACATCTCCATGTTCTACGAGGCTAATCAGAGAAAAACTACAACTCACCCAGTTTGGGGGTCATGTTGCCAACAACAATGAATTCGGGGATTTCTATCCCGGGAGCATATCCAACAGTCCAGGCAACCGTGAGAGAGCCATAAGTGCCTCTCCTAGAAACCACAACACGGCTAGTCCCAGAGGCGATGTCCGTAAGTTGAAAAGCAGTAGATTCAAATCCAACCTAAAGAAAAACATGCTTAGAATATTTTATTTCTCTCTAGAGTTTTCTATTTTCTGAAACAGCAGGTTAAATATCAACTTTCTCTTTGTTTATAAAGTATATTTTCTTTTGTTTTAAAATATATTTGTTTAAAAAGGGAAATATTTAAGAAATGACATCTAAGGGTTGAAAATCTATTTTATCAGATTATAGTTGCTAATCTTATTTTCTTTATCAAAATGTAATCCTTGGAGTGAACAATATCCGAAAATGTAATTATGGCTAAATAAAAGAAAAAGAGAAAAAGCTTGCATTTTATTTATTTTTCTTTTTTTTTCCATTGTTGTAGTCTAAATGAAGTTTACATTCCAAGTTAGTCTCTCATACAAAATTTTATACATACATTGTTATGTGACCCTAATTGCTCACCCCATTCTGCAACAGCACACTCCTCCTTTCTGTCCCTGATTCCCCATGTCCATTCAACTAGCTCCTAACCGTCTCTGCCTTCCCATCTCACCTCTGGACAGAAGCTGCCCCTTTGGTCTCTTGTATCTACTTGAACTAAGAGACACACACTTCATGAGTATCACTTTATGTCCCACAGTCCAGTCCAATCCCTGTCTGAAGAGTTGGCCTCCAAAATTGTTTTAGTTCTGGGCTGATAGAGAATCCAGGGGCCATGCTTTCCAGGGTACCTCCAGTCTCAGTCAGACCATTAAGTCTGGTCTTCATACTAGAATTTGGGTTCTGCACCCCTCACTTCTCCTGCTCCGTCATGGACTCTCTGTTGTGTTCCCTGTCAGGGTGGTTATAGGTGGTAGCTGGGCACCATCTAGTTCTTCTGGTCTCAGGCTGATGAAGTCTCTGGTTTATGTGGCCCTTTGTGTCTCTTGGACTAATACTTTCCTTGTGTCTTTGGTGTTCTTCATTTCCTTTACTCCAGGTGGTTGGGACCAATTGATGCATCTAGATGGCCACTTGCAAGCTTTTAAGACCCCAGATGCCACCCACCAAAGTAGGATGCAGAGCATTTTCTTAATAAGCTTTGTTATGCCAATTGACCTAGATGTCCCCGGAAAGCATGGTCCCCAGACCCATACCCCTGCTACTCTGTCTCTCAAAGTG
>NW_004443968.1:5618473-5619473 GCF_000243295.1 Trichechus manatus latirostris | reverse complement strand
TGATTTGGTAATTTCCTCTTCAAGTTTCTCTTTGTTGGTGTAAAGGAATCATACTGATTTTTATAGGTTTATCTTCTATCCTGAAACTTTGCTGAAATCTTTTATTACTTCCAGTAGTTTTCTTGTGGTTTCTTTGGGGTTTTCTGTGTATAAGATCATATCATCTGCACAGACAGATACTTTGACTTGTTCCCGACCGATTTGGATGCCCTTTATTTCTTTTTCTAGCTTAATTGCTCTGGCTAGGACCCCCAGCACAATGTTGAATAAGAGTGGTAATAGAGGGCATCCTTGTCTGGTTCCCGTTCTCAAGGTGAATGCTTTCAAAGTCTCTCCATTTAGGATGATGTTGGCTGTTGGCTTTGTATAAATGCCCTTAATTATATTGAGGACTTTCCCTTCTATTCCTATTTTGTTGAGAGTTTTTATTATGAATGGTTGTTGGACTTTGTCGAACGCCTTTTCTGCATCAATTGATAAGATCATGTGGTTCTTGTCTTTTGTTTTATTTATGTGATGGGTTACATTGATTGTTTTTCTAATGTTAAACCATCCCTGCATATCTGGTATAAATCCCACTTGGTCATGGTGAATTATTTTTTTGATATGTTGTTGAATTCCACTGGCTAGAATTTTGTTGAGGATTTTTTGGTCAATGTTCATGAGGGATATTGGTCTGGAATTTTCTTTTTTGTGGTGTCTTTACCTGGTTTTGGTATCAGGGTTATGCTGGCTTCATAGAATGAGTTTGGGAGTATTCCATCACTTTCTATGCTCTGAAATACCTTTACTAGAAGTGGTGTTATGTCTTCTCTGAAAAGTTTGGTAGAATTCTCCAGTGAAGGCATCCAGTCCAGGGCTTTTTTTTGTTGGGAGTTTTTTAATAACCTTTTCAATCTCTTCTTTTGTTACGGGTTTATTTAGTTGTTCTACCTCTGTTTGTGTTAATTTAGGTAGGTAGTGAGTTTCTAGAAATTTGTCCATTTCCTCTAGGTTTTCA
>NW_004443968.1:5605296-5617660 GCF_000243295.1 Trichechus manatus latirostris | reverse complement strand
GCTCTTTTTTGAGTGTTGTTTGCTTGATATATTTTTTTCCATTCTTTGAGTTTTAGCCTATTTGTGTCTTTAAGTCTAAGGTGCGTCTCTTGTAGGCAGCCTATAGACGGATCGTATTTTTTTATCCAATCTGCCACTCTATGTCTCTTTATTGGTGCATTAAGTCCGTTTACATTCAGCATAATTATTGATAAGTATGAGTTTAGTACTGTCATCCTGATGTCTCTTTTTGTGTGTTGTTCACAGTTTCTTTGCTCCCCTTAATTTTCTGTGCTGAGTCATTTTTCTTTGTGTATTTTTTTTCATCTTTTTCATTGTTGTTGATTTTGTGTTTGCTGAGTCTTTATATTTTTCTATTTTTTATTTTGACCTGTAGGATTGTTAGTTTCCTTTGTGGTTACCTTAATATTTACCCCTATTTTTCGAAGTTTATAGCAGTCTTTTATTTCTTTATATTGCCTTGACTTCCCCTCCATATGAAAAATCTATGTCTGCATTTTTTAAGTCCCTCTTCTTTGTTTTAATGTTGTCGTTTTTTACATATTGGTATCTCTGTTTCCCTGTTTTCAACGTTTTAGCTTTGATGTACTTTCGACTTCCCTATCTGAGTCAATATCTGGTTGCTCTGTCCTGCGTTCTAGTCTTGGGTTATTATCTGGTGTTATTGATTATCTAACCGGAGGACTTCCTTTAGTATTTCTTGTAATTCTGGTTTGGTTTTTGCAAATTCCGTAAAGTTCTGTTTATCTGGAAATGCCCTAATTTCGCCATCATATTTGAGAGACAGTTTTGCTGGATATATAATTCTTGGCTGGCAGTTATTTTCCTTCAAGGCTTTATATATGTCATCCCATTGCCTTCTTGCCTGCATGGTTTCTGCTGAGTAGTCCGAGCTTATTCTAATAGACTCTCCGTTGTAGATGACTTTTCTTTTATTCCTAGCCACTCTTAAAATTCTCTCTTTATCTTTGGTTTTGGTAAGTTTGATTATAATATATCTTGGTGACTTTCTTTTGGGATCTACCTAATGTGGGGTTTGATGAGTATCTTGGATAGATATCTTCTCATCTTTCATGATATCAGGGAAGTTTTTTGTCAATAAATCTTCAACAATTTTCTCTGTATCTTCTGTTATCCTCACCCCCCTCCCCCGTTCTGGTACTCCAATCACTCGTAGCTTATTTCTCTTGATAGAGTCCCACATAACTCTTAAAAGAGTTTCTTCGTTCTTTTTAATTCTTTTATCTGATTTCTCCTCAAATAAGCTGGCGTCAAATGCTTAATCTTCAATGTCACTAATTCTAACTTTTACTGCCTCAATTCTGCTCCTATGACTTTCTATTGAGTTGTCTAATTCTGAAATTTTATTGTTAATCTTTTGGATTTCTTATTTCTCTCTCTCTATGGATTCTTGCAGCCTATTAAATTTGTCATTATGTTCTTGAATAACTTTGTTAAGATCCGCTACTACTTTGTCTGTATGTTCTTTGGCTGTTTATACATTTTGTAGCATTTCCTTTCTAATTTCTGGAAGTGTTCTGTATATCAATCTTCTGTATTCTGCCTCTGGTAATTCCAAGAAATTCCCTTCTTCCAGAGAATTTATTAGTTCTTTATTTTGGGAGTTTGCTGAAGCCATCATGGACTGCCTGTTTATGTGACTTGGTATTGACTGTTGTCTCCGAGCCATCAATAAGTTATTATAATTTTATTTTATATTTGTTTAGTGTGTCCTAGCTTCTTGTTTTGTTTTGTTTTGATATGCCCCAATATGCTGCTCGTGTGTGCTAGTTTATTGGCGCCTTTGAAGCTCTAACGTCCTGTCACCAGATGGGTAGTTCTGTAACTATGTGCACACAGGAGTCCATTAAATTTTGCTGTATGGGTTCAGCTCAGGTGTCCAGGCAGTTGGTCACCAAGTGTGTGGTGCAGGCTCTCACCTACAGTCTTAGAGAGCCATGAGTGATTGGTCTAGGCACAGGTATCTGGCCACAGTAGGGTGTCACGCACTGAGCAAGGCAGGGGGCTGACGGCTGCCCCTGAGTGTCTGAAAGGGAAGCGTGTCCCTATTCCCTAGAGTGAGTAGGTAGGTGAGTTTTGCAGCCTGACTATGAGCCCCCTACTCTGTTGGCTGTAAAGACTCGGGGGCACCACTTATTCTTGGACTCCTGTAGCAGGTGACTAGGTGACGTAGGTGGAGTCTCTTCAAGCCCCTGGTGCAGACCCATATAGGTGCCTGCTTAAAGGGCAGGACTGTGTCACAGGTCACAAATCTGCCACTTCACAGCTGAAACAGTTGAAGTTAGAATTCAGGTGTTCACCCTGCTGTACTGTGGTAGTGAGGGCTTACGCTGTTGAGATGGGTCCACACAAGTCTATACAGGAGTGGAAGGCACTCAAAGTCTGCGGACCCCTTATGCCTGTTCATAGCAAAGGAGCTGTGCCAACCCTGAGTTTCTGGCTTAGGGGAGCCAGTAGCTTATTTGTTCCCTTTCCACGGCCAGGAGAATGGGTCAAGGTGCCTTTTGGGATCTACTTCCAGCCCAGAGGACTCAGACTTTGGAAAGCCGGACTGGTGCAGAGCATGGAGGGAGGAGGCAAAAGGGAGAGAGGTTTTTCCCAAATGGGCTTTTTTTTTTTTTAAATCCCAGTGAAAGGCCACAAGCATGTACTTATCTTTAGTCACTTGGGATCTGCTTTTCACTGGTTTGGAGTGTCCAAGCAGAATCTCTGCTGCCAGATCTCTCTCGATGCGGAAACTGCCTCCCAAGCACGCATGCGGAGCTGTTTGCCAGCTTGGGCTGTGCACCTGGAGCCCATTGCGGCTGAAGAGCTGCAGTCCCGCCGCCACCCGTCTGGCACTCCTTGCTTCTTCCAAACCGTCTCCCTCTCCCGCCGCAACTCAGTCTGATTCCTCAACTTTGCCTTGTTCAGGGCTCCTAGATTTTCATATACAATCAAGTCACTTGTTTTTCCAGGTCTTTGTTGTAGGAGGGATATAGGAAGCCATCTGGCTACTCCACCATCTTGGCCCCGCCGAAAAAGCTTGCATTTTAATATGACTTGTCCATGGGTCTTTCCAGAACCTAATTTGTCTAGAGCAAGATGAACTAGACCTTCTTATAAGGTTCTTTTCAGCTGCTTGATTCAATTTAATATTTCTTCTTTGAGGATCAGAAAGCTTCAAAGAGTTTTTAAAATATCTATATCATACACATCAAGTAAGATCTTGTTGTAAGGGCAAACTTCCAGGGTATATGATGTATAGATGAAATAAGTTCTAATGAATGAGTAAGAATAAAATCAAACCTGGATTCTCACTGTGATCTGGACAACTCAGTTTGCCTCTTTTAGTTCCAATTTATATAAATTTGGGAAACCAATAGGCATCATATGATCAACAGTTACATATTATGATTTATCCCCTCCCCCCTTTTAAATTGGGATGGAGAGTAGCAGAAAAGTGTGAGAGGGTGCCACAGGGTAGTTCTGAAGTAACAGTGGAGGAAAAAAAAGCTTCAATTTGACACTAGCCTAACAGTTGCCTAAAGCTTTACTATATCTGAGATCATGCTTGCTACGTGGCTGAAAGGCTGTTTGAAAATGTGTTGAAACACACACAGACACACACACCCAGACAAATACTGGTAGGAGTGCAGAGGACACCCCAAGGGCATGATTATACCATGACTGTCCCAGACCTTGCCCTTTTGGGATACAGTGTTGTGACAATGTGCATGGACAAGGAGTAAGAAATATTTTGCTACATCAAATGTAACGGTTCCAATTGAAAGGAATCTTTTTTTTTTATAACAACCTGTGAGTAGAGAAGACAACAAAACTTCACAGTATTGTTGTTGTTGTTGTTAGGTGCCACCGAGTCAGTTCCTACTCATAGCAATCCCATGTACAACAGAAAGAAACACTGCCAGGTCCTGCGCCATCCTCACAATCATTGTTATGCTTGAGCCCATTGTTGCAGCCACTGTGTCAATCCATTTCGTTGAGGGTCTTCCTCTTTTTCACTGACCCTCTACTTTACCAAGCATGATGTCCTTCTCAAGGGACTGGTCCCTCTTGATAACATGTCCAAAGTATGTACATCACAGCATTAGTAAATTCTATTCCATCATTCCCTCTTGAAGGAAGGAGGTAAAAATAAAACTATTTCTCCTTAATTATTTTTAATGCTGACGGACTCTATTTTATGGGACAAAGCAATTTCATTCCACCTATGGAGAAGCTGCCTCTGGGGGAGTAACTGAAGAATGTCCTCTCAACGGTTAGAGACACCATTACACAAGCTGATAGCCAGAATAGCCCATACTCCCTGCCCCTTTGTCTCTGCGGATTCCACGCCAGCATCTTGTGCCAGGCTTGCCTTAGTCACTTTGAGCTCCCATCTGAAGGAGTAAAAAGGAATGATGCTTTCATAATGGCATCAAAAATGCACAAAGGTTACCACAGTCATAGACAATAGCCATTCCCCACCCCCCATACTGACAGAACAGGAGCCCTGGTGGTGCAGTGGCTAAGTCCTCAGCTGCTAACTGAAGAGTCTGCAGTTTAAACCCCCCAGCCACTCCAAGAGAGAAAGATGTGAAAGTCTGCTTCCATAAAATTTACAGCCTTGAAAACCCTATGGAGCAGTTCTTCTCTGCCCTATAGGGTCACTATGAGTTGGAATTGACTCAGGGGCAATGGGTTTGTGTTTAGGTATCAACATAAATGTTACTCCACTTTGTTGAGCTTTGGGTGGGAAAAGGATAACATGAAGAGTCTATATTGTTAGCTAAAAAGGAAAATTCTGAAATGAGATCTATGCGGAAATAAGATTTCATATGACATGCTAAACAGATAACAACAGAAACAACAATAAAATGGGTTTATATTGGGTTTATATCAGTCTAAAAGGAAATGAAGTCCTCAAGTTGTTTTTTGTTTTCATGTGAATTTCGAAGTAATTAGGAAGCTATCCTTCCTACAATGAGATCAAGTAGAAGATTCAAATACTTAAATGCAATCATGCTACAGGATACGACAACTAGCATTTATCTACATCAGCGCAAACTTTCCATAGTAAACTGAGGCCCAAAAATCAAAGACAAAAATTTACAATGTTACTAAAAGAAAAAGCCTGAAATACTAATTGATGTTTCACTCTAATTTAATGATTTAGCATATGTCAATATTTTATTCTTCAATATCGAGGAAAAACATAGAAATTTTGACTGCTGATGACTTATTTTTAAAATTTTATACTTTGCATTCAAATTCTATAAGATTTACATTTTCTAGCCATCCAAAAAGGAAACATATTTTTCTACCTAATGCTGAAAATTTACAAGTTACTTTCATATAATGCATCCATGAAGTGTACTTTGCTATCCACAGGGCTACTTAGGTTTAAGGAGTAGTTAACCTTAAGAAATTCTCTAAGAATCTTAGTGCTTCCTGTAAGAGTTGCCCTCTAGTGGTTTCCTAGTAGTACAACACCCAGAGCCATTTACCTGAGAATTGGCAGCTTTCTCAGGGACGGGAAGAACGGCTGACTTTGCTTCCTGAAGAATTTTTGGCATTCCATAGACACGTCCACCACCAAGCATCACAGTCACCAGTTGCAATACGAAACTAGAGCCCAGTAATAGGAAGACCTATCAAAAAACAGCATCAATACTTCTTAAAATAGTAAATAATTTTCAGAGAGAAATACTGACATTAGATACAAACCTTTAGCACACTGCCTATGGTTCCTTTAGCATCAAACAGTTTCCTCAGTATTTGCCCTTTCCCCTTGTTACAAGTCGAATCACCAATATGGAGACTGTGGAGAATGGTAGTTGTGAAGGAAAAAAATACAAATTTTCAAATTTCCCACATGTGCCCAAATGGCATTAAGAATAATGGAAATCATAAAAATAGTATTAGTGATGAAATCATCTGTCAAGGGAATGGAAAGAACATATGGAAAAATAGTGTCAACTCCTAAAACCCACAAAAACTTGTTTTCTTCCTCTTCACTGAGTAATAAAAAGTAATTCTAATGAAAAACCAAACCAAACCTGTTACCACTGAGTCAATTCCAACTTAGTAACCCTACAAGACAGAGTAGAACTGTCCTATAGGGTTACCAAGGAGTGGCTGGTGGATTCGAACAGCTGACTTTTTGGTTAACAACCAAGCTCTTAACTACTATGCCACCAGGACTCCACTCTAATGATACTCATTCAAAATTGATAATGAATTAGGTGGCCTGATTACTGGGATATTCTGGATACATAAAAATTACTAATACCATGTATTAGATTTCCAATTTTCAAAGTTTTAGCATCTAATAAAATAGGAGAAATCCTAAATTTAAAAATTGGTTTTATTCTAAAAGTTCTTTTGAATCTTAGAATACATTTTCCCATAGAAACACTGTTATTCATAATGGTTAAGCCCCCAAATAATCCCATAACCTGGAATATTACTAAAAGCTCTGTACATCTTCTTTGGATGTAGAAGAAACCTTTTTTGTGGAGTCCCTTCTTTTCTTTTAAATATAATGTATTTAAACATACATCACATCCACAAATGTGTAAAATATGTACCATAGTGGTTTCCAACTTTGTGCAGCCTGAGGGTAACAGACGTTTCATTCATTCAATCATCATTCATGCAAAATGATATTCACTGAACATGAACCATAGGACAAGTGCTAAAGATACAGAAATAATCACAGTATCCTGACTTTAGTCATATGTACCCTGCCTCCTATAAGGGTTACTGGCTGAATAGTTCACAAATTTTCATTCCCATTTCCCAAGGACTGAAGGGCCACATATCAGCTTAAACCATTCTCCTCTGCTCATGGGTCTGTCAAATCAGCCAGCCCAACATACACAGATTTGTCAGATATTGTAGATCCCCAGGGTGCCAGAAGTTAACATTAAAGTGAACATAAACTATCTATCTCACAGTTTCTTCTCAGGATGACTCCAATCTGGCTATGTGCTGGGCCAGCCTTTTGTAACTATGAGATAATTAATCCCCAGTGTCATAATGCATCCAGCATATAAAATAAATTAATAATAAATATATGACATTTTAAGAATCATCTTGAGGGCTATTCAAAACAAAATTTATAATGGTCTCACTCTAGGTGTGAAGAACCCATAAAGTAACAATAAAATGGAACTCTGGACAGAGAAAGCTTTGAGTCATTCATTGTCACCATGATTTCTATGTTTGATTGTGACTATTTGAGTAGTTGGACTTTTGCTCCTCACTTGTGAATAACAGAATTGTACATTTTTTTGCAGGATGAAACATACTACTCTTAAAATTAATACTGGACAACCATCAATATGATGCATAGTATCTGGTGTAAATGAACTTTGTTCAACATACTGAATTCTGTGTTTTGTTCTTCAATGATTGCTCGTTCCATAGGAGATACCCCAGTACTAGTTTTTACCTTGTGGTAGCATAAAAAGCTGATGGTCATTTGCATCATCTACTGAAAACCTGGGGCAGCTAATGTCATTATTGACCATATGTTGTAATGAATTCTTGCAGATCTAAAGGTTTTAATGTAGTGTCAATTTAATATCCACATGTGTGTTAAATTTCTGAATACCGTGTAATCAAATTGATGTCTGGTGATGGTGACAGTGATTACCGCACACTTAAAATCTAGCAAAGCAATTATTTGTCTCTTAACTGGAAATCACATTTGTTAGTGATGGTACTCATTTTCAACATTATATTCACGATTCCATTCATACTTTGTGTATCTGGTTATAAATTTTATACAGCATTTAAGTTGATACTTAGTGCAAATTAATTTGATTTGAAAATAGTGCTCTGTGTGCGTGATGTGTGTGTGCACCTTAATTCTATGAGCCTTGGGAAACTGATTCTACAAATATCACATAATATACATAAACATATAAAGCTTTTTGTGGCAAAGCGATATATACTCCTTGTACTTATTACATCAATGGCTTTGGAATTATGTAGAGATATTGGTAGAATGATTTCAGGACAGAATTAAAGTATTGTGAAAATTACAGCTTAATAAATGTTTGTTGTTTAAAAAAAAAGCAGATGTTGGAAACAAAGAAGTATCAGTAGTTGGAAAATATGGCCTTGGTGATAAAAATGACACTAGAGATCACATGACAGAATTTTGCAAGACCAACGACCTTGTCATTGGAAATACCTTTTTTTCAACAACATAAACGGTGACTATACCTGTGGACCTTGTTAGATGGAATACGCAGGAATCAAACTGACTACATTAGTGGAAAAAGACGATGGAGAGGCTCAATATCATTCAGTCACAACAAGGCCTGGGGCTGACTACTGAACAGACCAAAAATTGCTCATATGCAAGTTCAAGATAAAGCTGAAGAAAATTAAAACAACTCCACGAGAGCCAAGGTATGACTTTGAGTATATCCCATCTCAATTTAGAGATCATCTCAAGAATAGATTCAACACACAAGGAGTGGAGCCAACATGGTGCTATACACAGAAGCACCACGCCGTCCATCCACAGCAAAGACCCAAAAAACTAAATAAAACAGAGACAAACATCATTCCTGGAATGCTAAGTGGCTAATGAAGAGATAAAGAACTCAACCAAGCACCAAATGGAGTAATAAACTAACAGAGAACAGAGAGCGAGGAGAGATACAAGCAGAGGTCCTCTATCAGCTAACACAGTACAGATTCACCATCTTGGACTCCTGTTGGAGATCGGTGGGCAGGGAGTACAGAAAAGCAGCTTCACAGAGCTCCCAGAAGGAGACAGAGCACTGGTAACCAGTGATACACGCTTTCCCACCCCCCATCCTTCTCCCGCTGCTCAGCCTCCACCACTTCCCAGGAGGCCAAGTGACCACGGCTTGGGAAGTGCTGGCTCCATGCTGCTTGGATTCGCCCCGCTCACACTGGCCGGCTCCCTCAGTACCATTGTGTTGTTGCTGGTGTTGCTTTTTTAGCTTCTTTTGGTTTCTTCCTGCTTCCTCCCCCTCTTTCCTGTAGAACACCTGGCTCCATGTGCCATCTTTGCTTCTTCCTGACAGGCTGTGAAGTGCCGCTTAGCTGGGGAACTGCTTCCCTGGTCTGTGCTGCCACACTGTTGGGATCCCCAGGGACTTTTGTTCTGTTTATTTGTTTTCTTTTTCTTTTCTTAGATTGGGAGCCCTGTCTAGCTGGACTGTACTGAGCGCCTTGGGAGGCACTTCCCGGGTCTGGGCAGCTGCACCAGTGGGATCTCTGGGGACATTTCTTTTTTTTTCTATTTCTTTTTCCTTTCTGTCTTTCTTCATTTCTCAGTTTCCTGTCTCTTTCTACTTACCTTCTTTTCCTTTCTACTGAATACCTGGCACTGCGTGCCATCTCTGCCCCTTCCAGCCAGACTGTACTGCTCGGCTTGGGAGCCACTTCCCTGGTCTGCGCAGCCACACTGGTGGGATCCTTGGAAGCTTTTCTTTCATTTTATTTATAATTATTTATTTTTTCTTTTTCTTTTTTCCTTTTTGTCTTTCTTCATTCCTCAGTTTCTCGCCTCTCTCTACTTACCTTCTTTTCCTATCTACTGAATAGCTGGCACTGTCTGCCATCTCTGCCCTTTATAACCAGGCTGTACTTTGTGACTTGGGAGCCACTTTCCTGGTCTATGCAACCGTGCCAGTGGGAGCCGTGGGGACCTTTCTTTCTTTCTTTTTTTTTTTTTTTTTTTTTATTATTTACTTATTTCTTCTTTTCTCTTTTCCTTTTTGTTATTCTTCACTTCTCAGTTTCTCATCTCTCTCTACTTTCCTTCTTTTTCTGTCTCCTGAATACCTGGCACTGTCTGCCATCTCTGCCCCTTCTAGATTGGCTGTGCCCAAAGGCCTGGGAGCCACTTCACCGGTCACCAGTGGGATCCCTGGGGGCATTTCTTTTTTTTTAATTTTCATTTATTTTTTTCTCCTTTTTTCCCTTTTTGTTCTTCATTTCTTGGTATCACATCTCTCCACTCCAATGGCAAATTCCCTCAGCACTTTTTGTTTTGTTTTGTTTTCTTGGTTCCTATTTCTCTATCCTCTCTTTCTTCTTTCCCATACCCATCTTAGCTCTACACATCACAACCCCCCCTTCCCTTCTGCCTACCTGCACAGTGCACTGAACTTCACACCCCCGAGCAGCACAGGCACAGCCTACCAGAACCTGCTCTGCACTGACCCCTGGCCTGCCCCATCGGCCCCAGTACGTGTCACAAACAATCCATCCCAGCACCTCCCCTTCCACTAGACCTACCCTGCTGCACCATAGCTGAACAAGTGGCCCTGCCCATTGGACAAGGAGGTGACAAGTATCATGCCTACAGGCGAACAAACAACAAAGAACTCACAGCACACCTGCTCAGACATAACCAAATAAAACAAAAAAGAAGGATGAAACAAACAAATTTACAATTAATAAATGAATAAAATAGCTACTGAATGTCCAGAAGACATCAGACAATACCAAAACATTAAAAAAAAAAAAAAGACAGGGTGGTTACAGTAGGCATCCAAAATAAAACACCAGATGACTTTCTAGTGGGAAAAAAGGCACTAGAACTACCTGATAGGGAATTCAAATCTCTAATATTCAGAGCTATCCAAGAGTTGAAGCAAAAAGCAGACAAAAATGAGGAAAAAGTAGACAAATTCATGGAAAATACAGACAAAAACATGGAAGAATTCAGGGAAATAATACAGAAACAAAATGTCAAACTAAATTCACAACTAGAAATCATACAAAAACAACAATTAGAAATCCAAAAGACAAACAACAAGATTTCAGAAATGAACAGTGTCATAGAAGGGCTGAGGAGCAAGTTTGAAACAATGGAAGACAGATCAGTGAAACTGAAGAAAAAATCAGAAAAAAGAATGAAGAAAAATGAAGAAACCCTGAGAATTATGTGGGATACAAACAAAAGCAAACATTTGCAAGTGATCAGAGTTCAAAAACAGGGGGAGAAAATGGAAAACATAGAGAGGATCATTGAAGAATCACTGACGAAAACTTCCCTAATATTATGAAAGACGAAAAGTCGACCATTCAAGAAGCTCAGCGAGCCCCATATACGATACACCCCAAAAGAAAATCACCAAGGCATATAATTACACTTGCTAAAACCAAAGATACAGAGAAAATCCTGAGAGCAGCTCGAGAAAAATGAAAAGTCACGTACAGAGGGAAAACAATAAGATTAAGCTCTGATTATTCGATAGAAACCATGCAGGCAAGAAGACAATGGGAAGACATATATAAAACCTTGAAAGAAAAAAAATGGCCAACCAAGAATAATATATCCTGCAAAACTCTCATTCAAATATGATGGTGAAATTAGGACATTTCCAGATACACAGAAATTAAACTACTATGTAAAAACCAAACCAAACTTACAAGAATTATGAAAGGGAGTCCTTTGGTTTGAGAACAAACAACATAAGACCACAGCCTGAATCTAGGATGAAAGATTGCACCAGCCAGAAACCAACCTAGGAAATGAACTCTCAAGGACTATTCAAAACCAGAAGATTTACAACAAGGAACCAGAGAGGTTAATCTGGGAATGACAAAAACATCAGAAAAATAAAAGGGAATAAACAGTATAGGTATAGAACGTTCTAACAGAGAGGAAGGCAAGGCAATACCAAGTAATAGACTGGTTCAAACCTAGGAAGATAAGAGTAAATTTTGAGGTAACCACAAAGAAAGTTAACAAACCTATTCAGCAAAATAAAGAAAAAAATACACAAAGTCTCAGTAAACATAAAATCTACAAAAAACAAAACAAATGAAAAAAAAATCCACAAACAAAAGGAATTCAGCACAGGGGAGTAAGAGGAACAAAGAAAACATCTGCACTACAAAAAAAAAAAAAAGAGCACTACAAAATGACAGCAATAAACTCACACCTATCAATAGTTACGGTGAACATATGTGGCCTAAATGCACCCATAAAGAGAGAGACAGTAACTGAATGGATTAAAAAACAGGATCCATCCATATGCTGTCTACAAGAGACTCACCTTAGAAACAAAGACGTAAATTTATTAAAATTCAAAGGATGGAAAAAATATATCAAGCAAACAGCTACCAAAAAAAAGAGTGGCAATACTAATCTCAGATAAAATAGACTTTAAAACAAAATTCACCATAAAAGACAAAGAAGGGCACTATATAATGATTAAAAGGACAATTTATCGTGTAGACAGAACCATAATAAATATCTACACACCCAATGGCACAGCTCCAAAATACATAAAACAAACTCTAACAGCACTGTAAAGAGAAATTGACAGTTTCACAATAATAGTAGAAGACTTCAACA
>NW_004443968.1:5562835-5604913 GCF_000243295.1 Trichechus manatus latirostris | reverse complement strand
CAAAGGCAGTGCTCAGAGGTCAATTTATAGCAATAGATGCACACATCAAAAAAGAAGAAAGGGACAAAACCAAAACGTTAGCTACACAATTTGAACAAAGAGACAGAGAACAGCAAAAGAAGCCCACAGCCACCAGAAGAAAGGAAATAATAAAGATCAGAGCAGAAATAGAGAATAGAAAAACAATAGAAAGAATCAACAAAACCAAAAGTTGGTTTTTTTGAAAGGATCAACAAAATCCACAAAACACTGGCCAAATTGACAAAAGAAAAACAGGAGAAGATGCAAATAACCCAAATAAGAAATGAAATGGGGGAAATTACATTATGAAAAATGTATTATGAAAGACTATACTCCAACAAATTTGAAAACCTAGAGGAAATGGACCAATTTCTAGAAACACACTACCTACCCACACCAACACAAAATAATGTTGAAAATCTAAACAGACCCATAACAAGCGAAGAGACTGAAAAGATAATTTTAAAAAACTCCCAACCAAAAAAAAGCCCTGGCCCAGATGGCTTCACTAGAGAATTCTACCAAACATTCAGTACTACTCAAACTATTTCAGAACATAGAAAAGGAAGGGATACTTCTGAATTCATTTTATGAAGCCAGCATAACCCTGACACCAAAACCAGGCAAAGACACCACAAACAAAGAAAATTACAGACCAATATCTCTCATGAATATAGATGCAAAAATTCTCAACAAAATTCTAGAATAGAATTCAGCATCACATCAAAAAAATAATACACCACAACCAAGTAGGATTCATACCAGGTATGGAAGGATGGTTTGACATTAGAAAATCAATCAACATAATCCACCACATGAATAAAAGAAAAGAATCACATGATCATCTCAATCGACACAGAAAAGGCGTTCGACAAAATCCAACAACCATTCCTGATAAAAACTCTCAATAGAATAGCCACAGAAGGGAAATTCCTCAACATAATAAAGGGCATCTATACAAAACCAACAGCCAGCATCATTCTTAATGGAGAGAGGCTTAAAACATTCCCCTTAAGAACAGGAACAAGACAAGGATTCCTTTTTTCACCACTCCTATTTAACACTGTGCTGGAAGCCCTAGCCACAGCAGTGAGGCAAGAAAAAGAAATAAAGGGCATCCAGTCTGGTAAGGAAGAAGTAAAAATATCCCTATTTGCAGATGATATGATCCTATACATAGAAAACCCAAAAGACTCCATGAGAAAACTACTGGAACTAATAGAAAGATTCAGCAGAGTGGCAGGATACAAGATAAACATACTAAAATCATTTGGATTCCTATACAACAATAAAGAGAACAATGAAAAGGAAATCAAAAAAAGAATACCATTTATAATAGTCCCGAAAAAAATAAAATACTTAGGAATAAATCTAACCAAGGATATAAAAGACCCATACAAAGAAAACTACAAAACACTACTGCAAGAAACCAAAACAGATCTACATAACTGGAAAAATACACACCATGCTCATGGATAGGTAGGCTCAACATTGTGAAAATGACAATTCTACCCAAAGCAATTTACAAATACAATGTAATTCCGATCCAACTAACAGCATTCTTTAAAGACATGGAAAAACTAATCATTAACTTTATATGGAAAGGGAAGAAGCCCCGGATAAGCAAAGCACTACTGAAGAAGAATAAAGTAGGAAGACTCACACTACCTGATCTCAGAACCTACTATATAGTTACATTAGTCAAAACAACCTGGTACTGGTACAATGACAGACACTTTGACCAGCGGAACAGAATTGAGAACCCAGATGTAGATCCATCCACCTATGGTCACCTGATCTTCGACAAGGTCCCAAAATCCCTCAAACGGGGAAAAGACAGTCTTATTAACAAATGGTGCTAGCAAAACTGGATGTCTATTTGCAAAAAAATGAAACAAGACCCATACCTCACACTATACACAAAAATTAATTCAAAATGGATCAAAGACCTAAATATAAAGCCAAAAAGTATAAAGATCATAGAAGAAAAAATAGGATCAATGCTAGAGGCCTTAATACATAGCATTAACAGGTTACAAACAATAACTAACAACACACAAACTCCAGAAGGTAAGCTGGATAACTGGGATCTTCTAAAAATCAAACACTTAAGCTCATCAAAGATTTTACCAAAAGAGTGAAAACAGAATCTACGACTGGGAAAAATTTTTTAGCTATTACAAATCCGACAAAGGTCTAATCTCTAAAATCTACAGGAAAATTCAATATCTCTACAACAAAAAGACAAATAACCCAATTAAAAAATGGGCAAAGGAAATGAATAGACACTCCACCAAAGAAGCCATTCAAGCGGCCAATAGACACATGAGGACATGCTCACGATCACTAGCCATTAGAGAAATGCAAATCAAAACCATAATGAGATACCATCTCACACCGGCATTACTGGCACGAATCAAAAAAAAAAACAAAAACCCCAGCAAATACCAAATGCTGGAGAGGCTGCAGGGAGATTGGAACTCTTATGCACTGCTGGTGGGAGTGCAAAATGATACAACCATTTTGGAAAACGATATGGTGCTTCCTTAGAAAGCTAGATATAGAAATACCAGATGATCCAGCAATCCCACTCCTAGGAATATATCCTAGAGAAATAAGAGTTGTCACACGAATAGACATATGCACACCCATGTTCATTGCAGCAATGGTCACAATAGCAAAAAGATGGAAACAACCTGGATGCCCATCAACAGATGAATGGATAAAAAAACTATGGTACATACACACAATGGAGTACTACGCAATGATAAAGAACAATGATGAATCTGTGAAGCATCTCACAACATGGATGAATCTGGAGGGCGTCATGCTGAGTGAGATAATTCAATCACGAAAGGACAAATACTGTATGAGACACTACTATAAAAATTCATGAAAAGGTTTACAAACAAAAAGAAACAATCTTTGATGGTTACGAGGGAGGGGAGGGGTAGGGGTGGAAAAACACTAAACAGACAATAGATAAGTGGTAACTTTGGTGAAGGGTAAAAGACAGTACATGATACTGGGGAAGCCAGCACAAATTTTACAAGGCAAGGTCATGGAAGTTCCATAGATACACCCAAACTCACTGAGGGACTGATTTGCTGGGCTGAGGGCTGTGGGGACCATGGTCTCAGGGAACATCTAGCTCAACTAGCATAACATAGTTCATAAAGAAAATGTTCTACATTCTACTTTGGTGAGTAGTGTCTGGGGTCTTAGAAGCCTGTGAGCAGCCATCTCAGACACTCCATTGGTCTCGCTCCATCAGGAGCAAGGGTGAATGAAGAAAACTAAAGATACAAGGGAAAGATTAGACCAAAAGACTAATGGACCACAACTACCACAGCCTCTACCAGACTGAGTCCAGCACAACTAGATGGTGCCCAGCTACCACCACTGACGGCTCTGACAGCGATCACAAGAAAGAGTCCTGGACAGAGTTGGAGAAAAATGTAGATGAAAATTTTAACTCAGAAAAAGAAGACTAGACTTATTGGCCTTATAGAGACTAGAGAAACCCGAGAGTATGTCCCTGGACATCCTTTTAGCTCAGTAATGAAGTCACTCCTGAGGTTCACCCTTCATCCAGAGATTAGACAGGCCCATAAAACAAAATGAGACTAAAGGGGCACACCCGCCCATGGGCAAGGACTAGAAGGCAGTAGGGAACAGGAAAGCTGGTAATAGGGAACCCAAGGTCAAGAAGGGAGAGTGTTGATATGTCGTGGGGTTGTTAACTAATGTCATAAAACAATATGTGTACTTAACTGTTTAATGAGAAGCTAGTTTGTTCTGTAAACCTTCAACTAAGTACAATTTAAAAAAATGAATAGATTTGACACACTGAACATTAATGACCAAAGATCAGACAAGTTGTGGGATGACATCATACGTGAAGAAAGCAAAAGGTCACTAAAAAAGACAGGAGAGAAAGAAAAGAACAAAATGGATGTCAGAAGAGACTCTGAAACTTGCTCTTGAACTTAGAGTAGCTAAAGCAAAAGGAAGAAATGATGAAGTAATAGAGCTGAACAGAAGATTTCAAAGGGCAGCTCAAAGACAACAAAGTATTAAAATGACATGGCGTTAGAAAACCAAAAGGGAAGAACATGCTTGGCATTTCTCAAGCTGAAAGAACTGAAAAATAAAAGTCAAGCCTCAAGTCGCAATACTGAAGGATTCTTATTGAATATTGAATACTGAACAAAATATCGAATGACGCAGGAAGCGTCAAAAGAAGACAGAAGGAATACACAGAGTCACTGTACCAAAAAGAATTGCTCAACATCCAACCATTTCAGGAGGTAGCATATAATTAAGAACTGATGGTACTGAAGGAAGAAGTCCAAGGTACACTGAAAGCATTGGTAAAAAAGAAGGCTCCAGGAATTGACAGAATATCAATTGAGATGTTTCAAGAAATGGATGCAACGCTGGAAGCTTTCACTCATCTATGCCAAGAAATTTGGAAGACAGCTACCTGGCCAACTGACTGAAAGAGATTCATATTTGTGCCCATTCCAAAGAAAGGTGACCTAAAAGAATGTAGAAATTATTGAATGGTATCATTAATATTGCATGCAAGGAAAATTTTGCCTAAGATAATTCAAAAATGGTTACAGTACTACCTTGACAGGAAACTGCTAGAAATTCAAGCCAGATTCAGAAGAGGACATGCAATGAGGGATATCACTGTTGATGTCATACGGATCTTGGGTGAAGGCAGAGAATACCAGAAAGATGTTTGCCTGTGTTTTATTGACTACAGAAATGCATTCAATTGTGTGGATAACATTGTCAAGAATGGGAATTCCAGAACACTTAATTGTGCCCATGTGGAACCTGTACATAGACCAAGAGGCAGTTGTTCGAACAGAAGAAGGCAATACTGCGTAGTGCAAAATCAGGAAAGATGTGCTACAAGATTGTATTCATTCCCCATACTTATTTAATCAGTATGCAGAGGAAATAATCTGAGAAGCTGGACTATATGAAGAAGAACGAGGCATCAGGATTTGAGAAAGACTCTTTAATAACCCACAACATGCAGATGACACAACCTTGCTTGCTGAAAGTGAAGAGGACTTGAAGCACTTACTGATGAAGGTCAAAGACTACAGCCTTCAGTATGGATTACACCTCAACACACACACACAAAAAATCATCACAACTAGACCAATAAGCAACAGCACGATAAATGGAGAAAAGTTTGAAGTTGTCAAGGATTTCATTTTATTTGTATTCACAATCAACATCCATGGAGTTAGCAGTCAAGAAATCATAGGACGTACTGCATTGGGCAAATCTGCTGCAAAAGACCTCTTTAAAGTGTAAAAATGCAAAGATGTCACTTTGAGGACTAAGGTGTGCCTGACCCAAGCCATGGTATCTTCAGTCGCCTCATATGTATGCAAAAGCTGGACAATGAATAAGGAAGACAGAAGAAGAATTGATGCCTTTGAATTACAGTGTTGGTGAAGAACACTGAATATACCAGGAGATCGAACAAATCTGTCTTGGAAGAAGTACAGCCAGAATGCTCCTTAAAAGCGAGGATGATGAGACTTCATCTCACATACTTTGGACATGTTATCAGGAGGGACCAGACCCTGTAGAAAGACATCATGTTTGGTAAAGTAGAGAGGCAGTGCAAAACAGGAAGACCCTCAATGAGATGGATTGACACCGTGGCTGCAACAATGGGCTCAAACATAGTAACAATTGTGAGGTTAGAGCACGACCGGGCAGTTTATCTTCATTGTACATAGGGTCACTATGAGTCGGAACTGACTTGACACCACCTAACAACAATACCATCTAGACAAAACTATTTTATCTTCAAATAGGAATATACTTACTCACTTCTAAACTGCAAATTTTTGAGTACATCTTTAACCCAATAATTACTATACATTTTCTAAACATTTTTCATGGTTACATTTATATATCTGAATAAAATTTTAAGTTGATCATGAGGTAAGCAAGGACTCTCAAAAGAAGCTTTATAAGTTTTTTTGGAATGATCAAAAACTAAGAAATGCTACAAACCTGATTCTCTATTGGCACTGTGTCCACTTTATATCTGACACCATCTTTGAACACCAGTTGCCTCTCTGTATTTTCAAAAACAATTGGCTGTTCCTTATGGTCAGACGATATTTGAAATCCAACAGTCACATCTCCATATGTTCCAGCAAGCCGGGTTACATTAATTTGGATATATCTACTAAGGTTCTGCCCAATAAGTATTTCCTGGTGATCAGAATACAAGGCAAATACTCCATGTGGGTCGTCATTTGCAGAAACAGAGAATCGTGTGATGCTTTTTTCTGGATCCAGTTCTGCCCCTCCCTCTACAGAAACAAGCTGGATGACATAATCTTCATCTATCTCAGGTATGTTATCTGGTAGCAGATGGACATCAAAGCTCACTTCACTCTCTCCATCAGCAATGGAAAAAAATCCTTTTGTGGAAAGAAAGTCTCCTGTAATATCAAACTCGCTACTTAATTCCCAAAAAACCTAAAATAAAAAGAAAAAATCCAAAAAAATTAAATAATTCAATATATTGAATTAAAATCCTTTAAATTATGTCTTCCTCTATAATACAACCAAAAAAAAGGCATTTTAGTTGGGCATCTAATTATATTCAAAGCCAAATTCTTCAACTATAAGTTTGGAAGGTACATGAACTCTTTCAGGCTATCATATGCAATTTGCAGGACAAGATTAAAAACCTCACTATTTCACTTGCTTCTAAAACAATAACACAATTTGAAGAGAGGAAGAGAAGCAAGATAACTTAAACGCATTCATTAGTGATCTACGGACAATATTTGAAGATAAAAGTGAGTAGATAATATGATGATTCATTTCAGGGAACAGCTATAAGATCTCAAGACTTCAGAATTATTTTCCAAGAATTTTGGGCCTCCAAACCATGCAGTTTCAACAGAATAAGTATTAGTTAATATCCAATACAAGAACAGAGGTAAGTGGACAGAGAAATTCCACAAAACATGTTTTGCTAGTAAACAAACGACCTTGATCTGTTAGCCAAGTATCCAGCTGACTTACAAGGGCATCTCCAAACATTCTACTCCAATACACACATAATTGCAACCTCTTAAAAAGCAGTTGCTAAATGGAAAAAATTCTATGGAGAAATAGAGCCCTGAGGAATATATAAGTGATTCACAAAAAATCACTGAGAGGCTTTAGTAAGAAAGACTTCATGTTATAGCAAACAAGAAAATACAAAATAGTTCAGGCAGACGCTTCATGATTAAGTGTGAGAATGAACTTTCTGGCCTAAGTGTAACCAAATTTAGAGAAATTGCTGGAGGCTGACGTGCGGTGGAGATCCTAAAAGTGCTTAAATGAAGCCTCTCACCCTCTCTCTGAAAACTTACATATCTTCACTTTATCAGAAACCTCAATTAACCAAGACGCCACCGTTTCTCTGTCTCTCTCAACCACATTTGTTAGACAAATTGTTACTCTATGTAGCAAAATCAAAAAGAAAAAATGATACCGTAATCTCTCCTAAAATGCCCTTTACTCTTTTGACAAAGAAAGTAATGAGCAGGGGCCCTTCGGAAGCCAATGGCTCTGAATATGTCTTCTCAGATAAAGACTCGGGAGCAAACTGAACAACTCCATTTGGATCACCAAACTTTTGTATCTAAAGAATATAAACAGAGAGCAGAGTGAATAACATATATAACCACTGCAGATAAAATTATAGTATCCAACGTATCAATACAGCAGAGGAAATGAAAGAAACATAAAAATGACACTTGCATATAATTTACTTAGCTACCCGATTTTTCAAAAACCTTCTTTACTACAATAATAGGATAAAGGGAGTAAGTGTCCAGAAAACCACAAAGTGTACAATCAGAAGACAGTATTTTGGTGTCTGAATTTAGCTTTATTCACCTCATATTTGCTTCATTTAACCAGTTAATTTTAGCTGACTTCTTCCTACTGGCCATGACATAATGTAGAAAGAGGCAAAAGGCCCCCACAAGAGTATTTTCAAAACTGAAACTAAAATGTGCAATCTTTCTACATTGTTTTCAGTAGCCTTGGTATCCAGCAATTTCTGCCCCTGATGGACTGGTGGTTCATATCAAATATATTGACTTCCAGGTCTGATTCATACCATCAACATTGTTCTAAATGAACAAGTATCATTCTTCCGTCGAACAATCGGACTTACTAGTTAGTAATTTTCATATACTTTAATTACAAAGATAACCAATGTTTAGGGTGATAGACCAAATAGCTCCTCTTTAAAAGTGCCAAATATGCCAAAAACACAAAGTTTTCTCAAAGGTTGTAAAATATATATATTTATCACCATATTACAAACTTTTTAAAAATTACCAATAGTCAGGCTATATAATGGATTAACATAACAATCATGAAAGTTCTACCCATCAGAATTGCTGTAACTTTATTTGCTTTTATAATTTTCAATTCATTATAAGCCTGTAAGGTTTCCACAAATATAAATGTGTTTTCTGATAAATCCATTAAACCCAAAATTTTGTGGGGTAGGGGGGAACAGACTTACCGTTAATGTAACATCTCTAGCTCTGTAGTCTAATTTAGCTTCTCCTTTAACAAGTTGAAGTTCAATAATGAAAGTTTCTTCAACTTCAATTTTTTCATAAGGATAGATTGTCAGAATTATGGTCCTCAATCCTCCATCTCCCTCTTCAAAATAGAAGGACCCACTCACTGGGTCTGCGATGTCACTATTTTGTGGTGGTAAGACATCCTGTGAATTGGGTCCTTGTATCTCCCAGTCCACCTGAAGGGTATTTTTTTATAGAAACAAATTTTACACAGAGAGTTACTGTAGCATATGCAGTATTAGAAAAAAAAAAATATATATATATATAAATTATTCTAGAGTATCTCCTGTGAATTTCTGTTTCATCAACTCATTTATATTTTTGTCAAAAAAAAAATAACTGCCAATATAAACTACATACCTATAAAATATCTTTTCATTGATAAATTGTCTAATAAGAGAAGAAAAATTGTAATACTTCATCATTTGCCATCATGACAGAATAACAAAAATATAAAAGGTAAAATAACATGTAACATATAGAATGTTTTATATATATGTAAGAGAAATATAATTTTTCAAAAATATATGTAATACAATACTGTCCCATGGTATGCATAGTTCTTCCAATCAAAACCTATTTAAATAAGACAATAAAACCATGAGAAAAGTTGGCTGGATATACAGTCCCTTCTAAATATACTTAAAGTCATAGTGTAAAAGAACAGTTTTTCATGAACTGTTATGAGAAAGGACATTTTTATATTATAATAAATGTATTTTTAAAATTTTCTATAATTTAAACATGTATACTTTTCATACTATCTTCTGAAGAAAGACAACTGGCCACTTCTCTCTGCTACTTGATCTTTCATCAACATTGGACAGAGCTGACCACTTCCTTCTTCTTGAAACTCGGTGCCCTGTCTTTTTTGGTTTACATGATACTCTGCCTTCCTAGTTTTCCTCCAAAAACAGAACTCTTGATTTTTTCCCCAAGCTTCTGAATCTCAATAAACAGCACTACAATTTAGCTCAAGCTAAACTTCTAAGAGGTATCTTTGACTCCTCTCTTTCCCTCAGCCTCCACTCTAGCCCAGTGATATTTTTCCTCCAAAACATACTCCATGTCTGTTTCCCTCTCATCATATCCATTTCCACCACCCTTGTCCAAGCCATCATCAGTTTTCATCTGCACCATAGACAGTAACAGCCTCCTAACTCATCTCCCTGTTTCTTCTCCAGTATCTTGACATTTTCCTCACAGCAGCCACAGATGAACTGCTTAAAATGACAATTTGGTAACATTGTCCTCCTGCTTAAAACTCTCTAATGGCATCCGGTTTACTATTAGAATAAAATCTTTAACCTGGTTTATGAGGTCCTATGTGATCAAACACCAGTGGACCCCTCTGCTTTATCTTGCGCCGTCATGTCCTCCTCTCTAAGCCTCCCACCACATGGACCTCTCCACACCTAGAACATGTCAAGCTTGTGCCTCTGCACTGGCCATTCCCTCGGCCCCAACTGCTCACCCCTCCAGCAATTACATTACCATCTCTTACTCATCACCCAGCTTTCATCTCAAATATCACCCTCACTATCCAATCTCAAGTAGCCAGTAGGTCAGATACTACCATGTCTTCCAATTTTACATTCCTGTAGAGTTCTTAACATTATCATATAATTTTCTTCTTATTGATTTAATTATTTATTGTTCGACTCTGCCCACAAAAATGAAAACTCTATGAGAACAGAGACAAGGTGTGTCTTGTTTATCAGTGTATTGCCAGTGCCTGAAACAGGGGCTGGCACACGGAATGCACTCTACAAATATTTGTTGAATTAGTGCATTTTTACCAGACTCATTCAATTTGTATCTTGCTCTCAAGAGCACCCCGAGGACAGATGTATGTGTCACACATTTTCAGGTGCTTCGAAGAACTCAGAAACTATTTTAAAATTTCTAGGGAATTAATAAATATGTATTGATTGTTAATAAATAAATGAATATATTTGAGAAATATGAAAATCCAACACCATACTCAACGTATCAAAAATTATTTGTAAAACCATGGTAAGAATAACTCTACCTGTTCTGGCTAGAGTGGGAGAAAAATGTAGAAAAAACTCAAATTCATAAAAAGACCTGATTTACTGAACTGATAAAGACTGGAGGACCCCCCCAAGCCTATTGATCTAAGACAACCTTTTAACCTGGAACTGAAGCCAGTCCCAGAGGTAACCTTTCAGCCAAATAATAGATTGGCCTACACAATAAACAATAACACGCTTGAGGAATATGCTCCTTCGAACAATCAACTATATGAGATCAAATGGGCAACTTTTGCCCAAAAGCAAACATGAGAAAGCAAGCAGGGGCAGGGAAACTGGAGGGATGGAAATGGGAAAGGCAGGGTGGAAATAGGGAGAGTGCTGACACATCACCCAGATAGAAACCAACCTCAGGCAACAATTTGTGTATGAATTGTTGAACAGGAAACTAATATGCTGTGAACTTTCACCTAAAACACAATAAAATGTTCAAAAAATAGAAAAGAATAACTCTACCTGAATCTCTCCCAAGAGTCCTCCAGTTCGCTCCAGTACCAAGGATAAAATCATTGTGGAATTTGGGTTAGGAACAGAAATTTTGCTTTGATTGAGAAATCTTACAACCCCAAAGGGAGAGTCACTCTTGGCAATCGTGATTCTGCTCACTAGGTGGCGCCCAAGGACCGCTCCACCAGTAGCTCCAGCGAGCAGAATTTCAATCAGCTCCTCGAATTCACTGCATTGCAAGAAGAGCAATTCTGTGACTCTAAACATATTAACATGCCTTTAAAATTCAAATAACTAGTCATTTTCCAAATTGGTCATACATATTCAAGGCACAGTAGTCACACATCATGTGGTAAGAGGACGCTCAGCTAAAAGCACGAATGATCAACATCAATATTACATAACCTGGAACAGTTATTAGCCCCCCCACCCCCACCCCTTTTACCTGCTTAATACACTAAGGAAGGTAATTGAAGGATGGGTCTACATTCTGATTAAACTTTTGCAAGTCTAAAGGAACAAAAATTATTTCCTCTAATTTAAAAAAAATGTGGCACATGCAACCAGATCCATTTCCCAGCCCCTTTTGAAACCTCCAGCACCCCAAAAAGTTTTTCATTTGTTTCTTCTCATTGGGAACATGCAATATTTAAAACTCTATTATCAATGCAAGATGTATGTAAGGATTGTTGTTATTGCCATTAGGTGCCATCGAGTCGATATTCTACTCATAGGAACACAATGTGACAGAGTGGAACTGCCCCATAGGGTTTTCTAGGCTGTAATCTTTACCGAAGCAGATTGCCAGGTGTTTCTTCCCAGCAGAGTCGCTGTGTGGGTTCGATCCATCAGCCTTTAGGTTAGCAGCCGAGCACTTACCGGTTGAGCCACCAGGGCTCCTTATGTAAGGATTAGAACACAATATTCATGTTTTATGTATGTTCATATTATTTTCTGTATCAGTAAATATTATTACCTTTCATTGTCATCAATGATGGAGACATTTATAAAACTTAAGTTCTGCCCATGCTGAAAGGTAACTGTACTATCATGAAGTGCATAGTCAACACCACCAGGAATGGCAGAGGAACTCTGAGAGATGAAATCGGCAGTCACAAGGCCATAAGTTCCATGCAGTCTCACCACTGGGATCATGATCACCCCAACATCTTCCTCCACTGCAACAGGAATTTGGAACTAACTGGAAGGCCAGACCAAGCAACTCCTTTTTATAAGAGTTCAGCCAAATTAAACATGGCATTAAATAGCAAGGTACAATGCAAGCATGCAATTGTTTCCATAGTTCATTTATCACTTTAAAAAATTGATTAGTAAAAACTTCATGACTCATTTTTTAGGAGTAATACAGCATATCAAAAGTTGAAGGTTATAGTGAGCAACATAAGTTAGAATTTAAATAATGTATCAAATTATTAGCATAAGCATTCTTCCTCAGTGTGTTAACACACAAATAAATGCCCTTGCTTTCCAAGAAAATGCTAGATGGACCGAAAAAAAAAAAGTATGTGTACGCAAAGGAAACCACTCTGTATTGTTCCTATACACTTAGCTGAAATGTAAATAATAAGATATAAATAAATGAGGCTTATTTATTTATATGATATGAATGTTTTGAAAGTCCAAATACAAATTCTATTTCCAGTTCCTATGAAATCTATTTGTGAATCTGAAAACGAATCTTCAATGTTTTATTTCAACTTAAATTTTTTTTCCAAATTGTCTTTATTCCTTCTTAAGTCATGGCTAACCTCTGCAAATTCAAGTATCATTTAATAGAGTTGATACTAAGCCAAAAAAAACCAAACCTATTGCCATTGAGTCAATTCCGACTCATGGCTAAATAATACTGACCATACATTATAAATGTGAATACACACTGTCCAAAGTTCCCCAAAGACAGTGAATCAAAAAGAAACCAGTTAACAAAAAATAAATAAATAATTCAAAGTCCAATTTATTTCTTAATGCAAAAATGCAACATGATTATTACTAGCTTTAGACTGAAGTTCACAAAATAGTGACATCTCCCATTATTCATAAAGTCAATATAAACCAACTCTTAAAGCAATTTTTAATCAATTTTTTAAATAGCTAGATGAACAAAAATTTCTGAGGGAGATAATAAAACTGATGAATTGACAGCAAGAAGATAACATGTTACTTTTAAAAGGTATATTCATATTTTGCCTCTGAATAAAATCATTTCCTGGAAAAATAGCCATCTTTTTCTTCCCAAGAAGGAATATAGCTATATATTCTGCATTCTGCATCTACAAGAGGGGAAAACTGGCCATCACAGGCAAATTATTATTAGAAACTGTCTTGGCAAAGCAAGATCAAGGATGCAGATACCACCTTCATCTGCAGTCCAATAAAATAATTAACTTCAAAGGTGATTATTCATTAGAAACTGAATATTCACTGCTATCTAATCACTGAATAAATTAGAAAGATTTTCATAAAATTGTTTGAAACAAAAACATTTCAATAATCCTAAAGTTAAACATAATTTTTCTAGATTGCCTTATTGATAACTGTTCAGTTTTGCCATACACAAGTTTCAAGATTGTCCAAACATAACTCAAAATATATTTTCAAAATAAATATATACACATATATATGTAAGAAAGTATGTGTGTAGACACAGATACTAAATCTAGTAAACTTATGCACAGAAATTAAAACTGACAATGTTACAATGTCATGCTCAAGTACTTTGTAATTCGAAAGTGGTGGTAAACTTACTTATAAGGGTAATTGAACCTACCTTCAAAGGCTGTATACCTTGGGTCAAATTCAATGATGCCCTCTGCATTATCATTTTTCATTAGTATGATTCGAACAATAGAGATGTTTCCTATTTCAGGAGGTTGATCTATCTGGAGTCCATTTTCTCGGACGGTAAAATCATACCCTCTTGCAAATTCATAAAAAATAAAAGAAGTATGTAATCGCTTAGCATGAATTGAAGGGTCCTCTTAGCTCCTAAAACCTAGACCTATTAGGCATATTAATCCTTTACAGGATTCCCTAAACTAAGGTCCTCTTTTTTTTCTTCCTGGAATGACTTTTTGAAACAATTTTCTATGCTATTCCCAATTATTACTGTCTGCATGAAACCAACGCTAATATCAAGTTACTATGCTTGGGCAACGGGAAGATAATAAAGCTATTAGGAAATGGGGAAGAAGCTATAGTAAACAAAACCTCTTGGGTGAGGAATACACTCCTGAATGCCGACTACAGTAATGGGCCAAGGAAGGGAATGTACATTAAACTGTAGTGTACTAAAAGCTAGTAAACCAGCTGGGCTCGAGATTTACAGTTTTAGGTTGAGAGGGTTACTTTAAAGAAATGATGGGTGTTGTGCCACTAATTAAATTTCAAGCTAAATCATCAAGATTTGAGAAAATATTTTAATTTCTGAGGAAATCAATTATAATCAATGCCTCTATTCTTTAATGACATATTTATCTAATGACATATTTCTACAAAGAAAGTGTATTTTTGTTTGTTTTGTTTTTGCTTTTTTAGATTGACACCACTCCCACCAAACGTAAGTTTTGACTTTCAAGGTTTTATGTAACTCTTTAATTCCTGATGTGAAAAAAATGGCACTTCAGCATTTTAGTTCTTCTTTCAAATTCTACTTAATTAGTATTTACACTCTATCAAGTTCTGAAAGGTTGGGAGCTGGTTAGTAAGATTACATATAAGGCAAAATTTTAAAACTGGAGGTTAAAATATTAAATGGCGAGAGTAACTTTTATCAGGAGTCTACATCAGCTGCTGGTTAGCTGATTACCACACTAACTCCCAAAGCAGTACATTTTCTAGCAACTAAGCATAAAAAGAAACATACTGGATTACAGTACTTTCCTCTTCAGATTAAAGGAAGCCTAGAAATTTTTCTGGAAGGAAAAATTTGTTTCCCCAGAATTAACCCTTTGGTGACCCAATTATTTTCTGCTTTGAATTTTTTGTGGATACCATGTGTCTTCATGCTGAATCACTGAGTGTGTCTGAATTTTTGGTAGGTAGTATGGATTTTTTTTCTTACCCCACCCCCACCCCAACAAGCTTGCCCTAAGTGTTGTTAGTGGTACACATGAAGCACCACTAATTATACCCCAGAGTCCTCACCTGGGTCGATTGGTATATATGTGTAACAAAAATTTTCAAAATTTCTATTTTTCCTACCCAAAATTCAGACACCTCATACAATACCCTGTAAAAACAGTAATTTGTGGCACATGCTCATTTCTTTGGTTTCAAACATCCTAAAGGCCTCTTCCTTGTGGCAGCATGCACTATCAGTGGTACAGCAGCTTCCCAATAAACCCCAGAGGTTGAAAAAAGTTCACAGTCACTATATAAGTAGCAGAGAGGGAAAAATCATCAAGCCTCACTTAGTTAGCCAATAATACAGATATGAGTCTGCATTTAACGAGCTACTTTTACAAACTTCTATTTAATTAAAATAATCAGTGACCAGCTCAAATTTTAACATATTTAAAATGAGTACAAATTCATTCCCCTTGTCAGACACAGAATTATTTCTGGGAAACCTAAGAACTGAAGTATATGTGAACTCAAAATAATTTTTTCCCAGGTATAATAATATACACTATACCTAAGTTACTGAGTGAAATGTTTTCAATTAAAAAAGAAAAAAGCTTTTAAAGCTTAGCATTTATGCAGCAATGCAAAAACATTTCATGCACCAGAAAAATTTCTTCAGGATTTAAATAAATGCAAATATTATTCTATGTGAAGGCCACTCCGTGCCAAGTTCTGTGTCAGTTATGGGTGCAGAGGGGCTTCTTAGGGCTTCTCACTCTATAGGTATCGAAGTGTGCTAAAGGTGTCCTCCACCTTGTCAACACTGAAACAAGGCTCCATATGGTTTATTATCATGATTAAGACAACAAAGGGAGCTTCACATGGTTAATTACTGCTCTTCAGTGAAAACAGGTGCACAAAACGGCCAACTCTCTTTGACTCAAATTTGTTCCTCACTTTAAAAGTGCTACTGGGCAAGTGCCTATCCTCATTTACCCACCGAAACAAACAAACAAAAAAAACACCCATTGTCATCGAGTTGGACTCACAGTGACCCTACAGGACAGAGTAGAACTGCCCCATAGGGTTTCCAAGGAGCAGCTGGTGGATTCGAACTACTGACCTTTTGGTTAGCAGCCAAACATTTAACCCTTGTGCCACCAGGGCTTCTAATTCATCCACAGAGAACACAAAATAGCCTTCATTGAGACCAAGGAAAGAAATCCCTTGTCCCATACCTTTCTTAGGTATAGAAATAGGCGGAAGCAAATTCTGCCACACAGCTGACCTTTGGCCTAGGGAACAGTTATGCTATTTCTGCCTGAGTTACTACATATCCATATCAGGTTCAACTCCTGGGCCATGCAGAGTGAATCCAAACAACAGAAATGTATACTTTTAACTCTGAAGAAAAAGTTATATTTTAGAAAATTGAAAAAAGGAATGACATTTAGCCTTTATCATAACTGTCCTATCATGCCCTGTCCTTACATTGTATAAATCGGAGAAAGCAGGGAAGGAGCCGTTTCAGTTTAGTATTAATCTCTATACAATGTACCTTTTACTCTTTCTTTCTCTTTTTTATTTTTCTAATTTTCTTTTTTACTTTACCTTCCCTGGAGTTCCACCTTTGTAACTGCTAGAGAAAATTCCTCAGGGCCTTCGGGAAGGTTATCGTCCAGTATTTCGATATGCATGCTTTTCGCCATCTCCCTTGGTTCAAAGAGGAGCTTGCCTGCGGCAGGAGTAAAATCCAAGCCCGCCTCGGCAGTCCCACTCACAGTCTCATACCAGAGCTGCACGAAGCCAAAAGATCCACCCGAACGGATGACTGTGATGTTAACCTGCATGAGAGGCATATTCGTATTTGACTTGGATGTTTAATCAACTGCATAATAACTTTTATTCTCTCATTAATGATTCTCTTTAATAAAATTATGTTAAAAATTAGATGTTGAAATAATGATGTTAGAAGCAAACTAATCAGTTTGCAAAAACTTTGGAATATGAACCCCCTTTATAGATCTCTCAAAATATCAAAACAAAAATGATGTTTAAGACTTCAAGCATTTCGCTCCATACCCTTTGTGCTTCTTCTGACACTCGCAGCTGCTCATGTAAAAAGGCAAATTGGCCGTAGGGAAAGTCACTGGCTGCCACCGTGATATTGGCAGTTCTGCTGGATTCACTCAGTATTCCTCCCTCACTGATTGCAGTCAGCTGAAACTCAAAGAAACACTTTTCCTCAGGAACATCATCATTCAAAGCCTAGAAATGGACAAAAAGACCCATCAACAGTATAATCTGTAAAATTTAAAGAAATACACCTATCATATGAACAACAAGAACAAACTCTATAATATTAACCATTCTGCTCCATGCCTCCCCCCACCTCTCCCCTGACACATGCAGAGCTAAGGGCATAACAGAAACTAGTAACATTAATACCTGTATTAATACAATGGCTGCAGACTGCCCATGTCGCATTGTCAGTTTTCCAGCTGTTTCCACAAATTCCCCCTCTGAAGGAGGGAATATCCTCCAGTACATGGTGACCTCCCCCCAAATCCCGGGGCCACGGACAAGGCTACACAGAAAAAGTAAAAGTCTATTTAATACATTTTTATTGAAGGAACATTTCCTAAATATTTGCTGTGCCTTTCAACAATAAACAAGCTTTATCAATATCAAAAATATTTGTGCTTTTAAATAATATCATCTATCAACTATAGATAAAAAAAAGTATTATAATTCCAAGATAATTACACGCGAAGTACTGAACTAGTGTAAATCTATCTCGACAAGAATACTCGCAAAAGCTGAATACTAAAAGTGGAAGGTTCAGAAGAATAAAAAGAAGTATTTATAGATTTTTCACATACAGAGTACAAGATATAAATGGTCTAACAAAGTTCTCTAAAGGATAGTGAATACTGCATACATGTAAATGCTAATAGAAAACAAATGAAAAAGATAAAGCATTAAGTCAAATCTAGCTACTTCATTGACAGCTACTCCTCATGGGAACACTGAAGTAAGCAAACTTGTCCATGGTCAAGCTAGTTATATGACAGACTCTAATTTTAGAACACTTAGAATCATAAAATGTTTGATCTCGATGACTTTCTATAGACTGGTTTTGTGGCTAAGACATACACGCTTCACTCCCTTATTTCACTTATTTAGTAACAAACAAACTACAACAAAACTATAGGACACAGCAGAACCGCCCCATAGGGTTTCCAAGGAGCACCTGGTGGATTTGAACTGCCGACCTTTTGGTCAGCTGCCATAGCTCTTAACCACTGCACCACCAGGGCTCCATTTAGTAACAGGATGGGGCTTAAAGCATAGACCTGATCTCTATGTAAGCTGCACAAATGACCCCAAAAAGAGTCAGAAACCTCCTCATGGTCTAACTTCAAGGTAAACCAGTTGCCATCAAGGCAATTCTGATTCTTGGCAACTCCATATGTATTAGACTGGAACTGTGCTCCACAGGGTTTTCAGTGGCTGATTTTTCAGAAGTAGATCACTGGGCCTTTCTTCTGAGGTGCTTTTGGGTGGACTTAAACCTCCAACATTTGGTTAGCAGCTGAGTATGTCAACCTTTTGTGTCACCCAGGGACTCCAACTTCAAGATAGATCAGATTATTTTTTAAATGTCTGTCAAAAGTTGTTTACTTTTCACAGGATGTTATCAACATATAAAATAATAATGCTTGAAGACCATGTAAGTATTGAAAACAGTATATTTAAGGTACAAAAATGCTAGTTATTTAAAATAAAACTCCATAACTCCTACCTAGGTAAAGAAAAATTATGAAGCCTTACCTGATTATAGCAGTGCCGTTATATTTTGCTGAGGGTTCCCCAATGAGGACATGCCTAGATGATGGAGCTATCCCAACTTCTCCTGACACTCCCTTATCTCCCCGAATGATTATTGATGCGCTTCCTAAATTGAAGATGATGTATACTGCTTATGTAACCAATACATGTATGTACTTACATATGTCAGGCAATGTTCTAAATGCTTTACATATGCTAACCTATTGAATCCCTCATGTTAATCATATAAGTTAGGTACTAACATCACCGTTTTACTGATAAGGACACTGAGGACACTAAGGCAAGTATTGAAGAAAATGAAACCATGAATGGTTTGTCATACTTAAGTATGTCACAGTCAGATGGAAATATATTTTGAATTTTTTTTGATATTGATAAACCATTTTCCCTAATCCACTGATATATTCTTGTTGTTGTGTCTAGGTAGTCTATATGACATCTACTCTGATACTTTAACATGATGTAACAGCTTACTTAAAATTTATAAAAGAATATGTACCATGGTATGATTTACTGACAGGCTTGGTGGAGAGTAGTCTTACATAAAAAGGCAGAAAGAATAACTACCCCTTGCACGTACACTGATACTTGTTACATTTTGAGAATCTCCTTGATCACAGAATTCTGCTTTTGGCCACAGTTCCCTGCATAGGATGAAGTTCTTGGTGGCAAAAAAGACATGTAATAGTAACCAAGCCCTATACCAAAGTTTCTTAGCCATTTTTTGTGGTTACTACTATCTGTAGCACAAAAAGACCCTTTTAAAACCATTCATCTTTTCTCTACAGATCTAAGAAACAAGTTATCATACGGACCACAGGCAAATGAGAATTATGATGCTGGTTTCTGAAATGTCAAAATATGATGAAAATAGGTAGAACCTGTCACCAGTGAGTCAATTCCAACTCATAGAAACCCTACAGGACAGAGTAGAACTGCCCATTGGGTTTCCAAGGAGCTGCTGGTGGATTCAAACTGCCAAGCTTTTGGTTAGCAGCTGTAGCTCTTAACCACTACACCACCAGGGCTCCAAAATAAGTAGAGATGGGATGAAATATATTAAACAAAATAAAACACTGAATTTTAAATAACTTATTCTAAAAATAATGTGATCATTATAAGTATGTTTAGAAAATACAGGTAATTAAAAAATCACTATTAACATTTCAAGTAAATAATTCCCATCACGTGAATGACATGCACATGACAAAAATGGGATTATATTGAATATACTGCTATGACCCCCACTTTATTAACATAATAATTATCCATGTAACTAAGAGTTCTTAATTTTAATGTAATTAAGGGTTGTTTTGCTACATCACTTTGAATGACTGCATACCATTCTGTCATATTTAACCAGCCTCTTACTGTTGGACCATTCAAGCAGCTCCATGTTTTATTCTATAAACATTACTACAATGAACATCTTTATTTAAAAACACACACGCACACACACAACTATGCAGTATGAAATCTTTGACCTATAATCTTACCAACACTGAGTAATATCATTTTGAGAAGTCTTTACCTGTAGTATGGGTGGAAAATGACATCTTTATGTTTCGAGTTGATAATATGCAAACATTGTAAGAATTATAAAAACTAACACTGCCTACTTTGTAACTATTAATTATTTGGTTATATTTCTCTGAGTTTCTACTCTTGAATTTCCCAAAATGTAAATTTCTCTTACCTTTCACTGGAGATATTTCTACCTCATCAACTGATAGCAGCTGAATGACGAAACGCTTGTCCCCCTCCAGCACAGTATCTTGAAGTGTGTGCAATACAATGGTCTTTTTGGACTCGGTCTACATTAAATCAAAGAACAATAAATTTTCCACTTTGACCAAAGCCAAATTTTGAATGTTCTTATTAGAAGACTAATGTTTATGTCCATAAGTATCTTCTTAAGTGTGTCTTTTTTTTTTTTTTTTTTTTTTGTCTTAAAGAAGCATGGGTTTCTTTTAGAGAGAGTTACTATTTAATAATTTGGTTTGACTACAAATCACATTTTGATTCTTAATGAGAAAAGAGGGACAAAAAGTTTTAACACAACTGCCTAAATTTACTGAAAATTTTGAACCATTGAAAGTCCAGTCTCTTAAAGAGAACTAAATGGTCAGAGGATGGTGTAAATGAGATAAGGGTCAGTTGTTGTTGTTAGGTGCCATTGAGTACATTCAAACTCATAGCAACCCCATGTGAAAGAGTGGAACTGCCCCCATAGTGTTTTCTAGATTGTAATCTTTACAGGATCAGATTGCCAGGTCTTTCTCCTGAGGAGCTGCTGGATGGGTTCAAACCACCAACCTTTTGGTTAGTAGCCAAAAGCTTAACCGGTGCACCACCAGGGCTCCTCTTGCTCCATTCGAAGAACACAAAGTATGGATGATTTTGAATCACAGTCTTAGGTTCGACTGACCATCCTGAGGAGAATGCTTGCCTGAGGAGGACGCTGGCTGGAAATCCAACTCATCGCATGTCTTGCAACTCGTAAGTTAGTGATAGCACCTTCCTAGTTAACAAAAAAGTATCTGAATGCAGCAGTAAGGGGGCCTAACTCATAAGAAAATTCATTTTATCCAAGAACCTGGATAAAAATGTACACCCATTTCAGTTTTCCTTTACCTTCACTTTTAAAATTTTGTTTTGCTTTGTTTTCAGATAGGTCCTGCTTGTTTCTTGCTAAATTCATCCTTGGTTATTTTATACTATTTTTACCATTGTGCATTTTTTCTCATTGTTACTAAATCATAGGAAAGTTATCGATTTTATTTTATTTTTCCTTCATCCTCATGTGCAGAGTTTGGATGATCCTAGTTCTGTCTTCTGTTGCACTGTCTTCATTAGACAACAGATGGCTTGTTATGATTTTTTTTTTTTTTTGTCCCCTTTGTTGTTGTCGTTAGTCGCCAAGTCGATTCTGACTCATGGTCACCCCGTGTGTACAGAGCAGAATTGTGCTCTGTAGGATTTTCAAGGCTGTGACCTTTTGGAAGCAGATCACCAGGCCTGTTTTCCAAGGTGCCTATAGGTGTGGTGGCTTTGAACCACCAGCCTTTTGGCTAGTAGTTGAGCACTTAACCATTTGCGCAACCCAGGAATCTTGTTCCCTTTACCTGCCCATTTCAATCCCACCCCCAAAATTCTCCACATCCGGTCATTCACTCGTAAATACACCTTGTTCTACATCTTAATTTTCTATTCAATATATATCGTTTAGATTATCCATGTTTGCATATGTTGATGTAGTTTCCTCTTTTCACTGTTGTGTGGATTCCGTTATTTGCATTTACACTACAGGTAGTCCCCAGCTGAGGTATTCTACTTATGGTGAAACACATTTACAACCATCCATTTTATGTGGCTTTTTTTTTTTTTGTACGTCTTATCACTAGTAATATGTACTACATAGGATGTTCAGCGTGTAATTTGCTGATATTATCATTCTCAGAAGTTCCCTTGCAGATGTTCAATTTTATGAATTACTGTTCAAAACACTGCCATATAGATTTAGTTTTCTAAACTAAATCAAGGTCTTCACTTGCTTGAAAACATGGATCCAAATGCTGAGCACTTTGCTAAAGTTGATAGGCAGATTCGGGAAGCAGTGAGACGGTACCGCAAAATACATGAAGAAAAAAGGAAAAGGACCATACAGACAACTCTCACTGTTTTTCTGACTAGAAGTGCCATCCCTATCCCCATCCCCAGGGATAATCCAGATGATCGAGAACATTCCACAGGTGGAGTTATTACCAAACTGACAAAATGCCAACATTGTCCAAGTCTTCTTCATCATCGGAGTAAATTTTTATGATTTCTGTATTTTTTTAATGTTTGTATGTATTAAAATATATCTGTAAGTTTATATGTAATGCAACCCCCAAAGACAAATAAAGACTGGATTTATAAAGATACTGACAATAAAAGGCAAAAATAATGAAAACTAAAAAAACAAAATGAGGTATTCAACTTTTGTCAGAACCGACTTACAACGGAATCCTCAGAAGAGAACCCCGCTGTAAGTCAGGGACTACCTGTATTTGCATTATTTGTCTTATAAAAGCTATGTGTTATTACAAAAAACTTCACCATGAATATTCTTGTACATTATTTTTTATATATGTAGTAATTTCTATGAGGTGCTATTGATTTTACATATTTTATTTTTATATTTCTCTCACTGTAAGACAGCTTTTCATAACACTTGATTTCCATTTCTCAAAAAATCTTACAACCAGTAATAGGAAAAAACAGATGATTTCAGGTGGTAATTCCCAATCAATGCTTTTGGGACACTTGCTATAAGAGCTAGTAAATAATATTCTAGGATAAAAAGCTGGTAGGAATGTTTCATGGGGGAATAAATTCAGAAAACACAGAGACCTAGTTTCCCTATTAGAGATTCATAATGTACACAAGTATATTAAAAATTCTAAACCACCCCCACACACACAAACACACAACCTACTTAACTTAGATCAACCAAGATTTTCCCAAATGTAATTGAACATGGAATCTTTTTTTTTCTCTAAAGTTCAGAACAAATTTACTATTCTGCAGAATTGCAGAGCAGCAGTTTAAGAAATGCCACTTTAAGCATTCTTGGGAAAATATAAATATAAATTGTTTCCTAACTTTGAAATTCAAAGCCCTTAATTTTTTTAATTACACAATGCTGAAAAAGAGTTGAGCTTCACTGCATTAAGTTGAGGTAGCAACTTGTTATTTCATTTAAAATGTTCCAAATAACAGGAATTTTATAAAATATCTTCTAAGTATCTGGAAGTTGGTTAGCCTAGTTATAAACATTATTTCATGTAATCTTCACAAGCACTACTCGGTTTAAGCATTACTATCCTCATTTTGCAACCAGGAAATTGAGTGTGAGAGAGATCAATCAATTTTTCACTATTAAATGCTGTAGTGAAGATTTGTAGAACTATAAAATCTGTATCTTTTATTACTTGTCAGTGGTTACTTCGAGTATCATAAGAGAACCAAGACTGGAAAAAAAGTAAAGTAGGTGAGAATGATGCAAACATAGGAAATGAAACAACTCTGTGATTGTTTATAAACACTCTGGAGAGGGGACCTACAGAGAATCTAATATTAATCAAGAATTGTGAGATGCAGGAGCAAAAAGATTTGTCAGAACTATAAAAACCACAGTGAAGCAGAGTGCTCATGAAGAAATGATCACTGACTTGTGGGAAACCATGCAAGAGAAAATATGTAACCAATTTTTTAATGAGGCAGATTTTGGGTAGTATGAAAAAAATGTTTAAGATAAATTGTAAAGTAAAAAAGAGCAAGTTACAGAACAGATTGCAGAGTAAAATTACATTTGTGTAAGAAAAAATATGTATGCTTGAATATGCAGATAAAAATTCTGGCAGGATATATAAGAAATTGTCAACAGTGGTTACTACAGGGAAGTAGAAATGGGCAATCAAGAAGGATACACAGAAATTCTATTTTTTATTTTACGCTCATCTGTATTGTCTGAAGTGTTTATCAGGAGCACCCATATTCTTATAACAGATTAAAACATAAAGATGGACGGAAGAAACTTCTGAGTTACGTTGGCAGCAGACCAGGTGGGTAAACTTTATCTTCTTCAAATACACGAGTAGGTACCATAAACTGGCAATGCTAGAAACTAAAAATAAAATAAAATCTCTAAAATCTAGGGAGAACTTCCACTATCGGAAGAATCGACTTGGGGTGGACATAGGAGTCCCTGGGTGGTGCAAATGGTTAACATGCTTAGCTGCTAACCGAAAGATTGGAGATTAAGTCTACCCAGAGGCGTCTTGGAAGAAACACCTAGCAATCTACTTTCAAAAAATCAACCACTGAAAACCCCATGGAGCACACTTCTACTCTGACTCCAGTCACCACTAAGTCAGAGTTAAGTCAATGACAACTGGCTTACTGGTTAGACAATACACACACAGTCTATGCCCTGAACCCAAATAACAGAGAACCACAGAGGAGGAATAATCCATTTCCTTGACTCCTCTGATCTCCAGGCCACAGAGACTACACCAACCAAAATAGCTAGCAGCCACCCCAACACAGAGCTGTTGTATTCCCACTCTCATCAACTCTTTCCCCTCCCCAACAATTCAGAGCTTACAACTCCCAACATGCAGACAGTAAAAGGGATGGGAGTATCCTGACAATTGGATTTCCCATGAGTCCATTTAATAAGGTATAAAAATAGGAGTAAGGAACTAAGAAGAGTGAACACCTTGCGTGAAAAAAGATGCTGAAATAATGCTTTTTGAAACTAAAATCTCAAAGAAATAATACAATTGCGGAAACAAAATGTTCATGAGAAGCAATAAACAGAAGAACTCTAACTGCAGAAAATTTGATCAGTGATGCCTAGGACAAACAGCAGCTGTTTCACCAGAATGCAGAAGAAAAGGTAAAGATAAAAGTGATATGTACCAGGATTAAGGAGCCCCTGATGGCACAGCGGTTAAAGCGCTCAGCTGCTAACTGAAAGGTTAGCGGTTTGAACCCACCAGGTACTCCTTGGGAGAAAGATGTGCCAATCAGGTTCTGTAAAGATTATAGCCTTGAAAATCCTAGGGGGAGAGTTCTGTTCTGTCCTGTAGGGTCACTATGAGTCAGAATCAACTCAATTTAACAGCGGGTTTGTTTTCGTTTTTATTTTGTTTTGGAGGGGTGGTTTGGGATCGTTGCTGTTGTTAGGTGTCGTCAAGTCGGTTTCTACTCATAGTGACCCTGTGTACCACAGAACGAAACACCACCTGGTCCTGCGCCATGCTCACAATCATTATGCTTGAGCCCATCCAGCAGCCACTGTCAATCCATCTCATTGAGGGTCTTCCTCTTTTTCACTGACCCTCTACTTTACCAAGTATGATGTCCTTCTCCAGGGACAGATCCATCTTGATAACATGTCCAAAGTACATAAGACGTAGTCTTGCCATCCTTGCTTCTAAGGAGCAATCTGGTTGTACTTCTTTCAAGACAGATTTGTTTGTTCTTTTGGCAGTCCATGGTATATTCAAGATTCTTCAACACCACAATTCAAAGGCGTCAATTATTCTTTGGTCTTCCTTATTCATTGTCCAGCTTTCGCATGCATATGAGGCAAATGAAAACACCATGGCTTGGGTCAGGCTTACCTTAGTCTTCAAGGTGACATCTTGGCTTTTCAACATTTTAAAGAGGTCTTTTGTAGCAGATTTTCCCAGTGCAATGCGTCTTCTGATTTCCTGACTGCTGCTTCCGTGGATGTTGATTGTGGATCCAAGTAAAATGAAATCCTTGACAACAATCTTCTTTCCATTTATCATGATGTTGTTTATTGGTCCAGTTATGAGGATTGTTTTCTTTATGTTTGAGATGTAATCCATACTGAAGGCTGCAGTCTTTGATCTTCATCAGTAAGTGCTTCAAGTTCTCTTCACTTTCAGCAAGCAAGTTGTGTCATCTGCATAACACAGGTTGTTAATGAGTCTTCCTCCAATCTTGATGCCCCATGCTTCTTCATAAAGTCCAGCTTCTCGGATTATTTGCTCAGCATACAGATTGAATAGGTATGGTGAAAGAAAACAACCCTGACACACCTTTCTTGACTTTAAACCACAGAGTATCCCTTTGTTCTGTCCAAACAACTGCCTCTTGATCCATGTACAGTGTTATAGAATTCCCATTCTTTGCAATGCTATCCATAATTTATTATGATCCACACAGTTGAAAGCTTTTGCATAGTCAATAAAACATAGATAAACATCTTTCTGGTATTCTCTGCTTTCAGCCAGGATCCATCTGACATCAGCAATGATATCCCTGGTTCCACGTCCTCTTCTGAATCTGGCCTGAATTTCTGGCAGTTCCCTGTTGATATACTGCTGCAGCTGCTTTTGAATGATCTTCAGCAAAATTTTACTTGCGTGTGATATTAATGATATTGTTTGATAATTTCCACATTCAGTTGGATCATCTTTCTCAGGAATAGGCTTAAATATGGATCTCTTCCAGTTGGTTGGCCAGGTAGCTGTCCTCCAAATTTCTTGGCATAGACGAATGAGTACTTCCAGTGCTGTATCCATTTGTTGAAACATCTCAATTGATATTCCACCAATTCCTGGATCGTTGTTTTTCATCAATGCCTTCAGTGCAGCTTGGACCGCTTCCTTCAGTACCATTAGTTCCTGGTCATATGCTACCTCCTGAAATGGTTGAACATTGATCAATTATTTTTGGCACAATGACTCTGTGTATTCTTTCCATCTTCTTTTGATGCTTCCTGCATTGTTTAATGTTTCCCCATAGAAATCTTCACTATTGCAGCTTGAGGCTTGAATTTTTTTCTTCAGTACTTTCAGCTTGAGATATGGTCTCATGGTTATGTGTAAAAGTATTAATCTAGTTGTTTTCTGTATATTTCCTTTCCTCTATTCTTTCTCTCCCCAGGAGCCCTTTTATCTCTCCTAACCTACACTGAAAAGAAGCCTTAGTGATGCAACACTTAAGTGTTCAGCTGCTAACAGAAACGTTGGCGGTTTGAACCCACCAGCTGTTCCTCGGGAGAAAGATGTGTCTGTCTGCTCCCGTAAAGATTACAGCCCAGGAAACCCTATAGGGCAGTTCTCTGTCCTACAGGGTCGCTATGAGTCAAAACCAACTCAATAGCACACAACAACAACCACGTATGCTGAAACCAACAGTTCAAAGAAATCACTCAGCTAAGTGCAAGATAAGAGAGGGTAGGAGTAATAGTGAGTACTCTTGGGAACAGCACCTGTGGAAAGGATAAGAAGGAAATATTATTGTGTAGAGAGAGGGCCATCAAAGTGAGTAGTAGAAAAATGACTTTATTCTTTAAAAAAAAAAAACAAGGAAAAAAGTGGGAAGGACTCTCAGAGCAAGCTTCTCTTGAGCATGGCCTACCGTAGTCCTCTGTGGTGGATGCTCTGATGTCTGCTAAGATCTCCTTTCAGGAAGGGACTCATTACCTCTCTGCTAGGAGTACGTCCATCAGATAGCTCCCATCTGTTCAGGTGCCTTCAGAAATTGCCCCATCTGAAGAGATCCCCCTCATCCAGGGTCAGATCCTCTTCGTGGCATCCAATGACTGCTCATCACAAGAACATAAAAGCTCGCCATTGCTTCAACTCAGGACAGCTCTGAAGAGTTAGCCTCTCTTCAAAACAAACTGTAGTATAAGTTTAAGACTCCACCATGGCTGGACTTCACCTCTGCCCAATCCTGCTTCTTTCCATTCCACAGGGGTTGATCCCAAAAGCACTCCCTAAAAAGCCTCCTGACAATAATCTCCATCTAAGAATCTTCTACTGTGGTGGCTTGTGTGTTGCTGTGATGCTGGAAGCTATGCCACCAGTATTTCAAATACCAGCAGAATCACCCATGGTGGACAGGTTTCAGCTGAGCTTCCAGACTAAGATAAACTAGGAAGAAGGACCTGGCAGTCTACTTCTAAAAAAATTAACCAGTGAAAAACTTATGAATAGCAGCAGAACATTGTTTGATATAGTGCTAGAAGATAAGCTCCTCAGGTTTGAAGGCACTCAAAATAATACTGGGGAAGAGTTGCCTCCTCATAGTAGAGTCGACCTTAATGGCATGGATGGAGTCAAGCATTTGGGACCTTCATTTGCTGATATGGCACAACTCAAAATGAGAAGAAACAGGTGCGAACATCCATCAGCAATCAGAATGTGGAATGTGAGAAGTATGAATCTAGGAAAATTGGAAGTCATTAAAAATGAAACAGAACGCATAAACATTGATATCCTAGGCATTAGTGAGCTGAAATTGACTGTTATTGGCCATTCTGAATAGGACAAGCATATGGTCTACTATGCCAGGAATGACAAATTGAAGAGGAATGGCATCGCATCTACCATCAAAAAAAAAGCACTTCAAGATCTATCTTAAAGTACAATGCTGTGAATGATAGGATAATATCCATCCATATGCCTAGAAGGAAGACCAGTTAATACGACTATTATTCAAATTTACACACCAATCACTAAGTCCAAAAATGAAGAAATGGAAGATTTTTTACCAACTTCTACAGTATGAAATTGATCAAACATGCAATCAAAAAGAATTGATAATTACTGGTGATTGAAATGCGAAAGTTGGAAACAAAAAAGAAGGAACAGTAGTTGGAAAATATAGCCTTGGTGATAGAAACAACACCAGAAATCACAGGATAGAATTTTGCAACATCAACTACATCTTCATTGAAAATATCTTTTCCAACAACATAAATGGCAACTATACACGTGCACCTCACCAGATGGAACACACAGGAACCAAATAGACTACATCTGTGGAAAGAGATGATGGAAAAGCTCAATATAATCTATCAGAATAAGGCCAGGAAACAACTGTGCAAAATACCATCAATTGCTCACATGTAAGTTCAAATTGAAGCTGAAGAACATTAACACAAGAGTCAAAATACAACCTATAGTATATGCTAAAAGAATTTAGAGACCATCTCAAGAACAGATTTGATGCATTTAACACTAATGACCAAAGACTAGACAAGTTGTGGAATAACATAAAGGACACCATATATGAAGAAGGCAATAGGTCATTAAAAAGAAAGAAAAGACAAAAATGCATGTCAGAAGAGACTCTAAAATTCGCTCTTGAACATAGAGAAGCTAAAGCAAAAGGAAGAAATGATGAAGTAAAAGAGCTGAACAGAATATTTCAAAGGGCGGCTCTCAAGGAGACAAAGTATAGTATTATAATGAAATGTGCACAGACCAAGGGTTAGAAAACCAAAAGGGAAGAACGTGCTCGACGTTTCTCAAGCTGGGAGAACTGAAGAAAAGATTCAAGCCTTGAGTTGCAATATTGAAGAAAGCTACACAGAAAATATTAAACAACGCAGGAAGCATCAAAAGAAGATGGAAGGAATACACAGATTCATCGTATCAGAAAGAACTTGTCAACATTCAACCATGTCAGAGGCAGCATAGGATCAAGAATCAATGGTATTGAAGGAAGAAGTCCACGCTGCACTGAAGGCATTGGCAAAAACCAAGGCTGCAGGAATTGACAGAATACCAAATGAGATCTCAAAAACTGGATGCAGCACTGGAAATGCTTACTCTTCTCTGTCAAGAAATTTGTAGAACAGCTGCCTGGCCAACCAACTGAAAGAGATTACAAAGAAAGGAGATCCAATAGAATTAGAAAATCATCAGACAGTATCATTAATATCACACACAAGTAAAATTTTGCCAAATTTCATTCAAAAGCGGTTGTAACAGTACATCAACAGGGAACTGCCAGAAATTCAAGGTGGATTTAGAAGAGGACCCAGAATGGGGGATATCATTGCTGATGTCAGATGGGTCTTGGCTGAAAGCAGAAGAATGCCAGAAAGATGTTTACTTTTGTTTTACTGACTATGCAAAGACATTTGGCCATGTGGATCATAAATTATGAAAACCATTGTGAAGAATAGGAATCCCAGAACACTTAATTGTGCTCATGAGGAACCTGTACATGGATCAAGAGGCAGTTGCTTGAACAGAACAAGCGGATACTGCATGGTTCAAAGTCAGGAAAGGTGTACTTCAGGGCTGTATCGTTTCATCACACTTATTCAATCTGTATGCTGATCAAATCATCTGAGCAGCTGGACTGTATGAAGAACAATGGGGCATCAAGACTGGAGAAAGACTCATTATGCAGATGACACAATCTTGCTCACTGAAAGTGAAGAGGACTTGAAGCACTTACTGATGAAGATCAAAGACTATAGCCTTTAGTATGGATTACACTTCAACATAAAGAAAACAAAAAATCCTCACAACTGGATCAATAAGAACATCATGATAAACAGAAAAAAGACTGAAGTTGTCATGAATTTCATTTTACTTGGATCCACAATCAATCCCCATGGAAGCAGCAGTCAAGAAATCATTGCATTGGGCAAATCTGCTGCAAAAGACCTCTTTAAAGTGTTCAAAAGCAAAGATGTCACTTTAAGGACCAAGGTGCGCCTGACCCAAGCCATGGTCTTTTCATTCGCTTCACATGCATATAAAAGCTGAACAATGAATGAATAAGGTAGACCAAAGAAGAATTGACGCCTTTGGATTATGGTGTTAGTGAAGAATATTGAATATACCATGGACCACCAGAAGAACAAACAAATCTGTCTTGGCAAAATTACAGCCAGAATGCTCCTTAGAACTAAGGATGGCAAGACTTTCTCTCCCATACTTTGGGCATGTTATCATTTGAGACCAATCCCTGGAGAAAGACATCATGCTTGGTAAGGTAGAGGGTCAGCAAAAGAGAGGAAGATCCTTAACCAAATGGACTGACACAATGGTTGCAACAATGAGCTCAAGCATAACAACGATTGTGAAGACAGTGCAGGACAGGGCGGTCTTTCATTCTGTTGTACATAGGGTTGCTGTGAGTCGGACCCGACTCAACTGCACGGAACAACAACAACAACTAGGGAATTATTGATCATTATCAGTGAGAAAATCTTTATAGGAAGTTGAGACTAAATTTCTAGATTCTACTGTTGTGCCAGATAAGGGGTTTTAGAACATGGCTCAGCCATGCAACCTAGATGTTGTTTGAGTGGCCAGGTGTCAGAATCTGAGAAAGACCACCAAAACCCAACCCATTGCTGTCGAGTCAATTCCGACCCACAGTGACCCTACACGACAGAGTAGAACTGTCCCATAGAGTTTCCAAGGAGCACCTGGTGGATTGGAACTGCTGACCTTTTGGTTAGTAGCTGAACTCCTAACCACTAAGACACCAGGGTCTCCGGAGAAACACCACAGGTGGATGAAATATGAGACATCTGGCTTGAAATCATTAATGCCATCTGAGTAATCATTACCTCAAAAAGAGCAGCAGAATAAGTGGCACATGAAATGTCAGAGGGCAGCACTGGTTAATTTTTAAATCACCTATCAGAAAGCTTGGAAGTATTTCTTTCTGTACTGAGTTGAAAACTGGTGTAGAAGGCTCTAAAGAAATGTTATTAGAATCCAAAGAAGTAGACTGCATAGCATTAGGATTACCTGATCTTTTAAATTTTTGAAGAACTCTTTTGGAAAACCATCTGCAGAATTTTTCCTATCTCCTTTAACTTGTTTTTTCTATTTCTTTTATGGAAATTAGTCTTTTAAATTTTCTACATTTATTAGGTTTTTTATATAGATTTTTAAATTTATTTGCCTAAATCTGTATAGTTACAATTTCCAATCTTTCCTCTGTTTTTATAGTTATTTCCTTCTTTTCAAATCATATTTTGTAAGGTTTTTTTTTTTTGTTATTGTTGTTAGTTTTATAAATTTCAGAGACAGCATATTTATTTATTCATCAGCTCTAGTGTGTTTGTTTTCTAACTAATTGCCTTCTGCTTTCATTTTTATTAATTTATATAAATAGGAATATATAAATTGATATAAATAGGAATTTAATTAATTAATTTAATTTAATAGGAAGGGTTTACCAAACATGACTCTAAAAGAAAAAAAATCATAAAAAGATTGATAAATTTAGACTCTCTATTTGGTCTATTTGTCATTCCCAGGGCCAACCACACTGTCTTATTTACCTCAGTTACATATTGTCTGAAATTTGGTTAGAGAAGTCTACCTCCCATGTTCTTTAAAAGTTTCTAACCATTTTTGCTCTTTTGTATTTCCATATTTATTTTAGAGTCAGCTTGTCAATTCTCCTCCTCCTACCTCCCATAACTCCACCCTCATCCTCAGAAAAAGAAATGCAATTTTGATTTGAATTGTGTTGGTAAATACCATTTTGCTCTGGTTGAGTTGGGGTTATTCTCAGTGAAATTCTGATAGAGTTGTAAAGATATGGATAACAATATCCAGGGATATGGATAGTGGACAGAAAAGGAAAAAGATGCAGAATGAGGATATCAATTAAGAGGTTCTATCCAAGGATAGGTGATATAGGCATGAATAGTCATAGACATGATTGAGAAGGACCAGTCAGAAAAGGCATTTAAAAGGGAGAACTGACCAGATTTGGTGATTAAATACATGTGAGTGTTACAAAAAGGGTAGAGATGGGGATAACACCTGTCTGGCTCCGTTGACTAGTTTTGCTCTCATCAGGAGAAATGTTGAGAGGCATTTTTGACGATGGGATACAGACAAGGTCTAAATTAACTAATTGAACTACAGACATGTTAGGTTTTTTGTGACCTTTCCCCATAGTCCACATGGGTTTCGAAGAAGTTCCAGACATTCTGAGTAGTATCATATGAATTCATCAGTACCACTATGAAAATCAAGCAGTGACAAATTAGATGAAAACAGCAGAAGTCCTCATGCTGGCTATACCTCGTCAAAATGAAGTGTCCCATTCAAAGGACTGAGATCATCTTTAGCTGTCTCATCTACGGTCCACTGAAGTTGGACGGCTCCTTTCCCTCCTGAGGACCGGACAACTGTTAATGTCACATAAGAATCAGGGTCATCAGACAAAAGAGATTCATCAACCATTACCTGAAAGAAGAAAATCCAGCATGGTGAAAAAGGGAGCAGGTGAAACAAACCTAATCTCACTTCTATTGAAAAATTTATAGTGACTGCAATTTTTAAATTTAGAACTCTATTCATGGCATGTTACAATCATGTGGCTGAAAAAAAAAAATGTTTCACCAAACCCCATTTCCTTTTTGTCCTAGATATTCAGGTAGATGGCATCTCCTAGCCTTTCTTGCAATTAGGTGGGGCCATAAGATGGGATTCTGGACAACAGCATATAGGCAGAAGCAATGTATACCACTAACACACTGGCCATAAACCTCCCACACAACCCCTTACATTCTCTCTCCATTTGCCAGGTGAATGGAGCAGACTTCAACAACCTAGAAGAGGACAGAGCCACAAGATGGAAGTGGTCTGGTCCCTGGGTTGCTTCTTGGAGGAGAGATTTTTCAAGAGAACCACTCAACCAGGAACACTGGCATAGGACTTGTTCATGAGGAAGAAATAAATTTTGATTATGTTAAGGAACTGAGATTTGGGGGTTCTGCATAATAGAGAAACTAAGCCAACTTCTGAATTATCTGCAATTGCCACCTTCAATAAGTCCAAGCTAAACAAGGCTTTATTAACCTGAAAATAACGAAAGAAGGAGATTCAGTATGTTAGTTTACCTGTACCATGTCTTTTATTAACAGATCTGGTTCAACTGAATTATCTATATTGACTCTGTGAAGCAAACTCCAAATTGATCCTATACTATTCACTTGATAAGAAGCCCTGGTGGCACAGTGGTTAAAGCGCTCGGCTGCTAACCAAAAAGACCGGCAGTTCGAACTCACCAGCCGCTCTACAGGAGAAAGATGTGGTAGTCTGCTTTCATAAAAGATTTACAGCCTTGGAAACCCTATGGGGCAGTTCTACTCTGTCCTATGGGGTTGCTATGAATTGGAATCGACTCGATGGCAGTGGATTTGGTTTGGTTTCATTTTATTCATTTGATATGTAAATACAAAACACAATATAAGGCTTTCCATTTTCAAGTTAGATGGATGTTAAACAAACCTGTAATGCAATCTTATTTTAGTCTTTTAAATGAGATTTTGCATTGGTGGCGTAGTGGTTAAAAGCCGTGGTTACCAACCAAAAGGTCGGCAGTTTAAACCCACCAGGCGCTCCTTAGAAACCCTATAGGGCAGTTCTACTCTGTCCTATAGGGTCGCTAGGAGTTGGAATCGACTCAACAGCAACGGGTTGTTTTTTTTTTTTTGTTGCCTAGATCAGAGATTTGCTTGTTATGCTGATAGGGTCCAGTAAGTCAATTTTTGACTTATAATGACCCCACGTGACAGAGTAGAACTGCTCCATAGGGTTTTCTTGGCTTTAATCTTTACAGAAGCAGATCGCCAGGTCTTTCTACCATGCAGCCACTGGGTAGGTTCAGACCACTAACTTTTGGTTAGCAGTTGAGAGCTTAACCATTGCACCACCAGGCCTCCTTCAGAGATTTGGAGCCAACTACTATTTAATGAGCTCTTACTATGTGCCAGTTCTTTCATATACTTTATATTATTTAAGCCTTTAAAAGTAAATTTCCATGGGTCTTTCCTATTCCTGGTGCTTTGGTAGACTTAACCATATTGCCCTAATGAGTAGCTAATTTATTTTGACAGATTTATACTAATAATTCTTTCCCAGTGTTCTTCAGCTCTGAATCTAATTTCAGTGTTACCAAATAGTGCTAACAGAATGTTTACAGTGCATATAAGACTGCATATCATAGATATATGTTAAAAGAAAATCAAGAGACTTTTGCAGTAAGAAAGATCAGATATAAGAAAAACAGCCACAAAGGGCTAAGCAGCAAACTACTACCAGTACTACAAACAAAATAAAACCGGTCGTCATCGAGTTGATTCCGATTCATAGCAACCCTACAGGACAGAGTAGAACTGCCCCATAGGGTTTCCAAGGAGCGGCTTGTAGATTCAAACTGCTGACCTTTTGGGTAGCAGCCGAGCTTTTAACCACTGCATCACCAGGTACTACCAACAACAAAAACAGCAACTTAAACCTATTGAGCCATGCTTACGTTGCTTATTGGATAATCTGTCCCTGCATCTGAGCAAGCCATAACCCTGACAGGAACCACAAGGACGAGGACAGTAACGATAATGAATACTACAGCAATGTGTTTATTAATAAAAATGGTGAACTTCTAATTACCTATATAAGTGATTAAATAAAGGAAATGGTGATATATGGAGCCAGAAAAGCTGCTGAGTATATCAGAAATTATCTAAATATTTTTATGATTATTTCATCTTGGAATTTCTGTTAAAAGATAAATTCATAAAGATTATAACACAATCATCATGTAATAGTAACTATAATATAGTTTATAGTGTTTGTTTTATATTGAAGATGTAGAGATAATTTAGTACTAGTTACCAAACTTGGCTTTGAAAATATTTAATTCCCATGATTGATTAAATGTTTTTTTTCCTCAGTGGTTGAACCAATAGTAACTGGGCTCCCTCTTTCAGGTCCTGGGAGTAAACAGCCAATGAGAAGTAAGAAGGAAGACAGAGTTAAAAATACAAACACATGAGCTGGGATGACTGGTGTTTTGTTCATTAAAAGCCAAGGTAGAAGACAAGAAGGGTGAGTGGTATAAATCCCTCACCAGCTAAACCCATCCTGCATGTAACACCCAGACCATGACAGAATCCTGCCTTGCGACCAGAATGGTGGTCTGGTAGTGGGGCAGGAATAGAAGAAAAACAAAAACCAAACTCACTGCTGTCAAGTCAATTCTGACTCATAACGACCCAACAAGACAGAGTAGAACTGCCCCATATGGTTTCCAAGGCTGTAATCTTTACAGAAGCACAATGCCACATCTGTCTCCCCATGAGCAACTGGTAGGTTCAAACCACCAAACTTTCAGTTAGCAGCTAAGCACTGTAACTACTCATCACCAGCGTTCCTGAGAGAACAGAAGGCATGGGTAAAAAATATTATTTCTTTTACATCTTGGTCCTCTACACTAAACAGAAATCTGTTCTCTGTGTAAGAGCTCTCATTACTATCAGACTATTTGCATAGGTTAAAGAAGGATTAAAATCAGTTCCTAAATCACTATTGTTGTTCTGTGCCGTTGAGAGGATTTTGACTCATATTGACCCTATAGAACAGAGTAGAACTGCCCCATAGGGTTTTCAAGGCTGAAATCTTTATGGGAGCTAATTTACTAGCCAACTCAAAAGTCACTTGAGAAGAGAATCATAAATCAAGGGTAATGAAGAGTTTCAAAACAAAAGTTAAATACACCTTCATACAAAAATTAAATGAAAAAGAGATAGCCTAATAAAGGTACCCTCTGACATGTTTAACTTACACTCTTCTCTTCAAATCCAAATACTCCAAATGGAGAATCATTTTGTGGAATAACAACAGTTACCACAATATCATCACCAAGTCTGCCACCTCCAGCTACCCTGATTAAGGAAACATTGAACATCTCCATGAGTTCAAATTTTGTATCATCAGTGATGGTGATTTCTATCATGGCAGTAATCTATGAAAAACAAGAAGAAAGGAAGGAAAAGAACATAAATAACTGTAAAAATTTTTTGGATCATATGTAGTTTAATTTTTTATTGAAACTTAGAAACATCTGTATAAAAGAAAAAACAGATTTTTATATTATATGTTAAGAATAAAATGAAAAGTCACATATTTCTGTTTCAAAGTCAGAAATTTACAAAACCTATTATTTTCAAGAGAAAGGAAATTACCTATATAATAAAATGAAGTGTTAATTACAAATACAAAAAATAATAAAGCCTTATTTGTGAACAATTTTTTTAAAATGCCATGCAGTACTCTAACAACCATTGCACACACATAAATCTTAGCATGCTTGGCATTAATGTCACATGATGTAAAATGGTACCATGAAAAGAATCATTTCCTTCTACAATTAAAAAAAACCTCATCACTTTCAAATAGTGTTCTTGTAATGTAGGATAAAGAAAGGATAGAAGGAAACCATATTTGTTGTTCTTAGATAATTATGATCAGGATTTAGTTCATTTGTCTGGGTCTATGTTAAAAACCTTATGGCTTGTAAGCAAATAAAACTTGGTCCAGCTTGAGATTTCACTATTAGTCATAAAAGTACTCTTTTTTTAAATAGTACTTTAGATGAAGGTTTACAGAGCAAACTAGGCTTCTCATTAAACAATTAATATACATATTGTTTTGTGACATTGGTTGCCAACTCCACAACACGTCAATACCCTCCCCTTCTAGACCTTAAGTGCCCCATTACCAGCTTTCTTGTCCCCTCCTGCCTTCTCGTCCTTGCCCCTGGGCTGGTGTGTCCATTTAGTAGTCATAAAAATATTCCTGCTGTATCTCCATACTTTATTTTATTTTTTTGTATCCCAGAGGGAAATTCCACTACTGACACAAACACTGACCAGATAATTAAGTTCTTCTACCTAAATCCACCCAAAATCTTTAATTTAACAATGGGCAAAATTGAGAAATCTGAATGTCACACTTGGAAAAGCAGAAAGCTTATTAAAGTGTCTGCAATTCAAATCTCTTCTGTAGAATACAGAACAGTTCACTACACGATGTGAGCCTTAAGAATGAATGTGACCCTAAAGACACTACTGAATGATGGGACATCAACTTCATGTCTAGAATAAAGTGTTGATAATACAACCACAGTTGGAAGGCTAACCAAACCAAACCAAACCCACTGCTGTCTAGCTGATTCTGACTCACAGTGACCCTGTAAGTCAGAGCAGAACTATTCCATAGGGCTCCCAAGGTTGTAAATTTTTATGGAGGAGGAGCCCTGGTGGTGCAGTGGTTAAAGCGTTTGGCTGCTAAAGAGAAGGTCAGCGGTTCTAACCCACCAGATGTTCTGCGGGGGAAAGATGTGGTAGTCTGCTTCCATACGGTTGCTATGAGTTGGGATCAACTCCACAGCAGAGGGTTAGGTTTTCAGTTTTGGTAAATCTTTACTGAAGCAGACTGCCACATCTTTCTCCTGCAGAGCGGCTGGTGGGTGTGAACCACCGACCTTTTGGTTAGCAGTCAAGCGATTTAACCACGGCAACACCAGGGCTCCTCCTTGGCAGGCTACTTCAGTGAAAAATCAATTTATTTGTTTCTGCTTTCAGTGTAAAAACTCATTTATTTGCATTCTCCCTCCTTTTAGTAGGAGATGTTTCAAAGCTCTTAATTTGTTGAAACACTCATGATTTCAAAAACCTTAACAATAATTGGCCTTAATGTGTAAGAAAATCTAGGTATGTATGCCCATCTCTCAGCTTCATTTTACTGCCCCCTACTTAACTAATAAATTGAATCATATTATGCAAATACGTCTAGGTAAAATAAGGCTAAGTGTAGACAGATAGTGCTATTTCAAGTTACTAACATTTTTATGGATGTTCATATGCTTTTTCTACTTGTTGACTATAAAAAAATTGAAAACATCTTATTCTTATCTATACAAATTGCTCAGTCTGAAAAACTTATAATTCTTGGGAAATATATTTTTTATATTTTAGTGGGTTTTTTTCTAGTTTTAATTATATAAAATTCCTTAAGAACATTTTGCTCCTTTCCCATCATTTTAGTTTGCTTTGAAATTTTAAAGTAAGGTTTGGATTTTAAAGTTCACACTTCTACTGCAAACTGTAAACAAATTCTAAATAAATGCTTTTAAATAAATCCTTCCAAGCATTAAGAAATAAATAGAAAAAAAAAAAACCCTAAAATTCATGAGTAGTAAAACTTATCAGGTAGCTGTTACCTATTCTTAAGCACTTCTAAGCCAATTATTATCTCCTTTTATAACTTCTGTTTTAAACAGAATCAGGTGGAGGAGTTAGCAAAGGGTGAGACTCTCATTTTTTAATGCGCTTGTCCTATGGTAATTGATGACTTTTCCATAACTAATAAAATTTCTGTTTGGCTTGGCATACAACATTTATGTATTTATATATTGTATGTATTTGCAACACATTTTGCAATCGCTGACACACATTCATTGGTGGATGCCTATAAAATGTTTGAATACAACCATAAAATGCTTATATTTCTATGAATAGCATACTTGTCCATCTGAAAATTCAAGAATCCCATGAGCTGGCTTAAAATCTTCCAGGTCAGCACTGTCCAGTATTGCTTTCCAATAAACATTTATTGCCCCAAAGCTTCCAGCCAGCCGGGCCACAGGAACTTGAAGAACATTCAAGGGTGGGGGTATCTCATAAGCAATAATAACTCCACCAGCATCCTTTAAGTAAAGAGTATAAGTTGAAAGGCAAGACAAAAGTGGAAACTCTTATAAGCCATCACTTTATAAATTTATCATTTTCACTTATATTGCTTATATGTCACCCTTAAAGTAGAAATTATAGTTGGATATAAATATGAATAACTGTTCTCCTTAGTCTCATTCAAACAGAACTAAGAATTAGTTTATAAGACAAATTTGGTTGTTCTATTTATAAATATCTACAAGCAGAGCTGATCGTTTTGCAGATAACATGACAGTATAAAACACTGGACAAATCAGTAGGGACAAACTTGTATACTGGTATAAATATATGAAAGTTCCTCTCACTCTGGTAACATGAAACTTAAAAATTCCTCTGGGATCATCATTTTCTTCAATCATTATCTCAGCTATTTCCATTCCAGGTCTGCGCACACTTGGCTGCCCTGCAGAGAAGTCAGAGTTCACCAGATGCACATCGGTAATGTTCACAATAAATCCTTCCTCCAACTCTGGAACATCATCCTGGGGTTGGGGGAGAAGATGGTGTTTTATTTTTTAGAAGACATGTACTTTGCATCAGAAACCTGAAATCCTTCCGTAAGGAATAACTGTCCATGAGAATGGGCAGCTCCATCAAACATATAAAAGAATTCTTTTCTTATTTTAATACACTCCTACTGATAACTTCAGGATCTTTTGTGGTATTCAAGCTTACTTTGATGTTTCAAAGGAACCCTGATACTCGTTAGCAAGTAAAACACATTTTTAAAATACTCCTCAATTTTGATCTATCCTACCAAATATTTTTTGCTCATATAATATCCCAAAGAAATTTAGATCAAACTGGTAAATGCTACAGGTCCACAAAAGCCAAAGTATGACCCTGAATATATCCCACTTGAATTTAGAGACCATCTCAGGAATAGATTTGACGCATTGAACACTAATGACCGAAGACCAGACAAGTTGTGGGATGACATCAAGGATATCATACAAAAGAAAGCAAAATTTCATTAAAAAGACAGGAAAAAAAAAAAAAAAAAAAACACAGTGGATGTCAGAAGAGGCCCTGAAACTTGCTCTTAAACACAGAGTAGCTAAAGCGAAAGGAAGAAATGGTGACGTAAAAGAGATGAACAGAAGATTTCAAAGGGTGTCTCAAGAAGACAAAGTAAAGTATTATAATGAAATGTGCAAAGACCTGGAGTTAGAAAACCAAAAGGGAAGAACATACTCGGCATTTCTCAAGCTGAAAGAACTGAAGAAAAAATTCAAGCCTTGAGTTACAATACTGAAGGATTCTAAGAGCAAAATACTGTATGACACAGGAATGATCAAAAGAGGATGGAAGGAATACAGAGTCACTGTACCAAAAAGGAATTGGTCGACGTTCAACTATTTCAGGAGGTAGCATATGATCAAGAACTGACAGTATTGAAGGAAGAAGTCCAAGCTGCGCTGAAGGTATTGGGGGAAAAAAAAAAAAAAAAGCCTCCAGGACTTGACAGAATACTAATTGAGATGTTTCCAAAAACGGATGCAACGCTGGAAGCACTAACTTGTCTATGAAAAGAAATTTGGAACACAGCTACCTGGCCAAAGACTGGAAGAGATTCATATATATGCCTATTCCAAAGAAAGGTGACCCAACAGAATGTGGAACTTATCAAACAATATAATTAATATCACATGGAAGTAAAATTATGCTGAAGATAATTCAAAAACTGTTGCAGCAGTACATTGACAGGGAACTGCCAGAAATTCAAGCCAGATTCATAAGAGGACATGAACAAGGGATATCATTGCTGATGTCAGATGGATCTTGGTTTGAAAGCATAGAATACTAGAAAGATATTTACCCATGTTTTATTGACTGCACAAAGGCATTCAACTGTGTGGATCATAACAAATTATGGATAACATTGTGAAGAATGGGAATCCCAGAGCACTTAATTGTGCTCATGTGAAACCTGTACCTAGGCCAAGAGGCAGTTGTTCGAATAGAACAAGGGGATTCTGCATGGTTTAAAATCAGGAAAGGTGTGCATCAGGGTTGTATCCTTTCACCATACTTATTCAATCTGTATGCCGAGCAAATAATCTGAGAAGCTGGACTATATGAAGAA